>NC_057918.1:8626043-8935771 GCF_018873765.1 Telopea speciosissima | reverse complement strand
TTCTATTGATTGGTCGTGGATGTAGTTTCCCATCTTAGGGGTGTACCACGTAAATTTCTGATGGTGTGTGTTGCTTGTTCTTCTCTGTTTTTGTTTTTTTTTCTGCAAATCGCCATTCTGGACGTTGTTTTATTAACAATATTGTCTCTATGAGGAAAACCCTAGACACAAATAAGGGAGATCGATCACATCATGAAGTGAAGAGTGGTTTAGAGAGTTTTCAAGCTTTATGGAAAATCGCTGATTTTCTCGGATGGATGTAAGCATTCATGCCAAACCACATTATATTTCTCGTGTTTTGTGTGATTGTTTGTTTGATTTCTTTCATTTGATTACGCATTCATTTCCAACATCAACATACCTAATTTAAACTTTAAACATCATTTTTATGATCGAAATAGAAAACTTATTTGCTTTAACCTACAGATGGATAACTCACCCACCGTACCCACACGATTGGTTGGTGTTGCTAATCTTTAACCGGACTTGTAACAACCCCTATTGGAAGGACAAACCAGTCTTCATGTGGCTATTAGGATGCAAGTCTTTAGTCATCAATTTAAGGGAAAAGAAGTGCATGACGGTGGAGTGTAGATTCCAATGTGCACCCTCCCACATCATGAGATGAGGTTTACACTAACATACTCTCTCTTGACCCCATGTGGATGATATCATTCTATACACTATTTCCTCCCCTAGACTGGTGTTGCAGGAAACCTTCGCCCTCAATTTAAACTATTGGATGAATGAAACATTTTTCTTATGATATGACATTTATTAATTAAATGGGTGAATTCTAGATCGATTTGGATATATCGAATGATAAAAACAGCTATTTTTATTATCCAAGAATGCATACCAAACACAACCCTAAACTACACCAATTTTTCAAAGCATTGACACATAAAGTCAAATTTGGACCCCACAACACACTGACCCAACCTCAGCAAATAATTCAACCCAACAAAGAGATGGATCGGAGAGGAAACATTAGTGTACAGATCAGATCCTCTTCATCAAATTCATACTAAATTACTGCTTCTAATAATAGCTATATAAAGATGTATCAATAGTTCATCATATACAGGAATGACATGCCCAGCTCTCAAATGTGGCAGATTCATTGCAGATCAACGTTCTTGTGGACCTAAAAATTAAAGCATCAAGGGCACTTGGGTCTGTTACCGTGGGTGGTCATATCAGTGTAGCACTTACCGCACATCTCCTTGTTACCGTACGTGCCTGGTGGAACACATTTGCAGCGTTGGCAGCAAGTCATGCACACCCTTGTGCACTGCCTCTTCCTTGAATGCAGTGAACACCTTACTCCACAAAGACGTGGACACTCTGTAATGTTCACCGGTGGTAGAATAGGAGGTGGAGCCGCCTTCACTGGTGTTGGTGCAGGTGCTGTAACTGGTGGCTTGAGGGGTGCCTTGGCCGGTGCCGTAGCTGGAGAAAGAGGAGCCTTGCTGGGCGCATTGCCGTAGCCAACAGCTGCCTACATTACAATAAATACATTCCACAGTACTGCTATGTGTCTCAACACCCATTTCATCTTATAAACTAATTAATTACTGCTTAGTTATAAGGTTAAATTAGTTAGTTACCTCAGTGAAGATCTCCTCGTCAATAGATGAAGCCTACAAAGCCCAAATAATAGCTTTCAGGAACTCCAAAAAGTAAAGTTTGTGGAAGAGAAGACGGGGAAGGGAAAAAAAAAAAAAAGAGAGTCATACCGTCATAGTAAGCAGAAGGAAGGAGGCCAAGAGGAAAAGGAGAGCTTTGGAGACCATTCTGGACATAAAAGCAAACGAACAAAGCCTTGTTAGCTAGTATGAAACAAGTCGCCGGTGATATCCAATGGCATTTATATTTGGGCTGGAGGGGTATGGGCCGGTGAGGGGGAGAGAAAATGGGAATGGGTGATCAGTAATGGAGAGACAACTAATAAAAGCTTTGGGATGATGGTGGTGGTGAGTTCGAGGGTCAATCGGTGGCAGCTTTAAAGTAAGCACATGGCTGGTGGTGGTTGGTCCAGACTCCAGACACCTGTGGTGCTAGAACTTTTCTTCTTAAGGGTGTGGGTTTGGCAATCTATAGCTTATTCACCCTTGGTGAATTTTGGCCCAATTCCGTCTCTCTCTTAAAATATGACCCTATTATCTTCTTTATTTTATTTTATTTTTGGTAAAGCCCCATTATCTTCTTTATGGTACAGTGGGCTCACACCAAGAAAATGTAAGAGCTCTGACCTACTTTGTGGCCCCATAATACAATACCTACACCTGGGATTTGGACCCCAATTCCTCCACCAGCCACATGTCATGTTTTCATTGGATATAACCACACGCTGGAACGGTGCTTCTGTTTTCCCTACTCCTAGTTGCATCGCATCGTATTTTTTCTACCAAAAAAATAAATAAAATCGCATCGTACTTCGTACTCCCTGCGCCATAGCCCAGAGCCCATAGCCCATATCCGAGTTTTTTTTTTTGGATGAAAGTGTAATCACACAAACCACACACTAATCCCAAAAAATTAATCGATTTTTGAGACCGTGGAATGATGGATATACACAACACACACCACACTCACACACCTATAACCCATAGCCCATAGCCCATAGCCCAAAGTTATCTCCTATCTTAGTTTTCATTTTAAGAAGAAATGTTCTCTAGCGTGCTCTCCATTGGCGGGTTGTGGGGCAAATGACCGCCCAACCCTCGTGAAAGATGAAAATGTCTGTCTTATTGATGCTTTTGAACTCACTCTCATTAACCCTTGTACGCACACACAGATCACATCCCCGCTTTCCACTGAAAATTCTTTCCTAAAAGTAGTTACAATCTTGAAATGATCCTTAGGGAAAGAAGTCTTCTAAAGAGCCAAGTGAGTGTAGCTCAAAGCTTAATGTGAAATAGCATGAGAAACCCATAGCTCTAGGCTTCAAGGACAAGATGCATCACCGAAGGCCAAGGATGCATGTCCCTTCTTCATAATTATACAATGTATTAAAAGATTTTTCTTCACTGTAGAATGTAGATTGGGATGGTACCGGGTCGGCCCAACTCAATTTAATTCACAATTTAGTTCAATTTTGTTTTCCACATTGGCACCACATGAACAACACCCAATCGCTTGGACAATCAAGACGGACTGACGCAATTTTGCTGCTAATAGGAATGTTCCTGCTACAAGGCTGGCAGCCAAGGAAATAGAATCTTAAAGGGTATTTTAGAAAATACTAAAACCTAGGAGGGTATTTATGAATCTAAAGGAGAAGTGAAGTATTCCATTTATTTGATTGCTAGCCTTGTAAGAGGAACATTCCTAGTACTAGTGTAGCAGCAAAATTTTTTCCAATTCTATTTGTTTCTGTAAGCAGGTATAGAAAATTGTGAATGTTCAAACAAAACTCTAAAAATTGACTGCTTGAATCGTTTATCGTCCATTTGCCAGTCAAATGGCAAGAAAAAAAAAATACTTT
Organism: Telopea speciosissima; assembly: GCF_018873765.1. NCBI lineage: Eukaryota > Viridiplantae > Streptophyta > Magnoliopsida > Proteales > Proteaceae > Telopea > Telopea speciosissima. The sequence continues at coordinate 8,932,281 of NC_057918.1, read as the reverse complement.
ATTAGAAAACTATATCGAAATCTTTCTTTTCTTTTTGTCCTTTTTGGGAGAATATTTTATGTGTTGCAGCGCAAGTTATGCTCAGACACATGGGGTGGGCGCAATGACCACCCTACCCCCTGAGTGATAGGCCCATGTGTCTGGACGCAGCCTGCGCTGCAGCACAGAGAACATTCTCCCAAAATAGTTTTGCACACGGAGAGGGTTAGCTTACCGGTCCAACATACAAGTGCATTAGGAAGGATGTAAGATTTTTATTAATGATTCGAGGTACTTTAAAACTTAATTATATCAATAGGTTTGGCTAACAAATATGTTGAATTTATATATTAATTGGATGAAGTAGGGTCTAAGTAGCACTATTTCTATAAAGTAAGTTTTTAGGTGGTCATCACGGTAGTGGAAAATTCAATGGCCGACATGTGTTAATGATTTGCTTGCTGTTTTTCCTTTTTAAATTTTATTTTTAATAAAAGTACTGTACGTTTAATTAATAACTAAATACCTCTTGCATCCATATGATCAATGGAAAGCTGATCAAAATGGGACTAACAAACTTGTTTTTGTATGTTTGTCTACATGTGTCTTTATAGTTGTAAGGCGCACGTTCTCTATTCTGTAGTGCATGCCTCAAGACATATAGGGCGAGACATGGGTGGGGTTTGGACCATCTATAGGGTGCGGATCGGTTATTTTGCCCACCCCCATGTGTCTAGATGTATTCTGTTTTTTTTTTTAATTTTTGGTAGAACATCCTATGCCCTTAATGCTGAGAATTTTATTTCATAATTATATACATGCCATGTGGTGGTCAAAATTTTTTTTTTTCGGGGGTTGATAATAGAAAATTTATTTGGATTAAAATCTTCACCAATTCCTTGATCACGGAGTGCAGTACAGTTCGAGGCTGAGAGATTGACCCTTGGCAAGCACGACATCCAAGGGACCCTTGGCCAATCTATCAGCTCACAACAAGAAGGGGCCTCCGATGCTAGGGAATGGGCGATAGTATTGCCATCCCTAGGAATAAAAGCGAAATTACATGAAACAAAAGACTCTGCTAGACGAAGAATATCAAGGATAGCCGGTTCAACATCCAAAGGAGTAGAGCCTTTTATGTGCGGCATGGATGCTCAAATGGCAATTTCATGTATATATTGTCAAATTCTATTAGTTTGTTAAATTTCATTTGCAAGATCGAGTTATGCTTCACCCATTGTAAAGAGAGAACCTCTTAAGCCACAACATAATGTCAATTTCTTGTCCTTAGGTTGATTAGAGAAATAATAATTCCGACCATGTATAATAGGGGTTGGAGTTTAGTGACGGTACTCAATGGTTGATGAGAAACTCTCTTTTACAAAACATTATATTGTGAGGTACCTATTCACAAGTCAACTTTGATTAACATTTAGATGGATCATGATTTCGAGAGAAACCAAAAAAAAAAAATTTCATTACAAAATGCACTATGTAACGATTGTAAAATTTTCTCACAATTTGACGGTTGTAATTATTTTTTTTGGTAATTGAGAGCTTTTACATATATATTTAATAGAAGGGAGGATCAAACCGGGGAGGGGATAAGACACCAGCCAAGAGACTCGAACTCGAGATCTCTTGGTGAGCATGGACATGAAGCGTACCATGGTTCACCAACTGAGCTAAATAGTTGTTTCTTATTAGACGAAATCGAAAAAATTGCTTCTTTTATAATGATGCCTATCCAACTACCATAATGACGCATGATCAAGAGATTTTCCATCACTTTATATTTACAAATTAGCCAATCTTGTCTTTATATTCTAATCTTTTATCAACGTAATGGCTAAAATGATCAAATCAAGATTTGACATCTGACTGAGAAAATTTTTTAAAAAGAAAAGCCCACAAAAATGATACAAGCCTCATATTTTTAGATATGGGCAATTAAGGACTGTTGTATCCAACAACCATGTATGTGTCAATTATCAATTAGAGTAGTCACCTCTCAAATGCCCGTGTAGTGTAGATAAAAGTGTAGTGTAGATAAAAGTGTCAACCAGTTGGGTTTGATCGATTTTGGCTGAGCCTAATTGGTGCCCACCAATTTAAAGTCACCAATTTAAAGTCTCACATCGTTACTAATCAGGCTTTGTTGGTCAAGGCATACGCGTGCTCAAGACTATAAATGACCTTAAACGGGCCATCAATAAGTTCTAATTGGGATAAGTAGGCTTACATTGATTAATTGAGCTATAAACGGTCGGTCATTATCCAATATCTCATTTCATAATCGGGATAGGCCCGGCACTGATCCATTTTTTAATCAAATGTTCTAGTATTAGGTTTTTACCTAATCGGGTCCAATCAGGCCTACCGGTGCAGGCCCCTACGTATAGAAAAAGGATCTAGATCCTCTACTACCGAGCTGTCCGGTAGGACTGTGCTGTCCAGACATGATATTATGTGCAATGATCATCTTACCCCCACTCAAGCAAAGCATTTGAGCAGAGATAAGACGGACATTGTGTGCAACACCGTATCTGGGCAGAACGATCCTGCTGGAAAGCTCGACAGTAAAGGATCCAAATTGATAGAAAAACCAAAATCCACATGCGATCCATAATCCATACAAGAAAGGTAAGGTAAACCGTAGACCCAGGTGTACCAATACTATCATAGACCCGAGTAAAAATGGAACGTTAGATGACTCATGAAACCCGCCAAATGGAAGATACAACGTGTCACAGAAGCCGCGTTGATGTGACCTTCTCCTACTGGGGTAACGCGCTTTCGGTGGGCCCCGCACTCGAATCCAAAAATTCATCACTCGTTAATCGTAACTATTGCATTTGCATCACCACCTGCTTTACGTCTCTCCTCTTTCATTTCTTCTTCTGTTCGTCTGATTCTTTTCGGATTCTTCTGCTAAAAAACTCCCAAAAAAAAAACTCTCTATGTTTCAGTTTAACTTCTGTAACGTTCGTCTTTTCTAAAGTTTCTCTGTGTATCTTCAAATTTACAATAATTCGTCTCAGGAAAAACGCAGACAAATTTAGAGGCGGGACATGGATAGATGGCAAGGATTTGTCACTTACCCCTTTATTACTTATTAGTGTTTATGATTATTATTCCTTTTATTCTTCTTGTTCCTCTTCATCTTTGATTGCATGTTCCCATTCACTAGTTTTTCATGTCCTATCTTCTCTTTTCTTATTCTCTTCTTATTCTGCTGTTCTTGTTCTTGTTCTTGTTCTTGCTGCCGACTTCTAGTTGATGGGGGAGTAATTTGGATTTAATTATAGTTGCCACCTAATTACGTTTATTCCCAACTTGGAGTATGTCGCAGAAACGGCAACCTGAAGATGGAAAGGAAGGCAACAGCCCTGGTGAGAAGCGTCAATGCCGACCTTCCTTGAAAAGGTGAGATACGTTCACTCGTTGGTTTTCTTTTTTTCATTTTACCCATTTTACTCTGCTACTATTTAGGTTACTTTTCATTAATCTTAAAATATATTTAAATCGGAATTTTCTTATTGGGTTTTGCTTATCATGGTGAAATATGAACGCTTTCCCATTCACCCCCTGTTGTTTTTTATTTATTTATTGAGTTTAAATGAATTTGATATTTTGATTTGCTTCATTTTGTGCATGGAATAAAGTGGAAGATATATTTTATTGGAAAGTAGAATTGGTTCTCCGATTTCATGATTGGCATATTGCCCCATTTTCTCTTCTTCTTCAGTTCATCTTCGAATGAAATCATCTTCCCCAAGAAAAAAAAGGGGGTGGGGGGATTTGTATGACAACTAGAGTCAGTATGATTTTGATCTTTATAATTGGCATTTGTTCTCCTTTTATCAGTCCAAGGAATAAAATCCCAATTTCCAGGTCATTTAATCTATAAAGGTAATGGGTGAATGAAGAACTTGCTTGTTACCTTGATCAATAAAATTACTGTGCTTAATTTTCTAAAACAGATTTTGGTTTATGGCATTCGAAAGAATAATGTTAGTCTGCCTATATTTTGACTAAGCTTTTATGAAATCTCCTGGTGGGGGTATGATGTCTTATATTCCATCGCTTGGTTTTGTGGGTTGATTATGAAGGGCCGTTAAGAGGCTGTAGGCCTCGAGGTGTGAGGACTTGCGTGTTAATCTACTGTTCTGGTGGGACTTGGGCAAATCAGCGGGTCCATGCGGAGGGGGTTTGGGGGCGGGAAATTTTTTTTAAGGACTATATGTGCATTTTGGTAAAATTCCTGTATAGGGTTTCACTATAAATATGTAGCGAGGGTTCTTTCTCTGTAACGAAATCTGAGAGAGGTGTGCGGCTGTAACCCTATTCTCCATTGATAGTGATCACCATGGACGTAGGCAATCTTGCCGAACCACATAAATCCTTGTGTTCATTGTGTGATTGTTGTTTGCGATTTCCATTCTTTTCTGCATCGTGTTAAGATATGTTTTCCACACTCCCCGTTATGATAATGATGCTTTCATGATTCCCTTCTTTGGGGAGGATGAGGTTGGGGAATAGATTATTTCATTACGTTAACAATGAAGAGCACAATGACAATTAAGAAATCAAGCGGCCTTGCCGATATTCTTGTTAAAATTTAATGACTATTTTACTTTTCAAATAGAAAGAATATTGTTGCACTGTCCTGATCTAGCTTGTTTCTTTTGTTTACTAATTTTTTCTTAATGTTTTAGTGTGTTGTTAGAAGCGTTGAAGCTCCATGATATTCAGAAGATTTTGGAACCCTTGGTCCGTAAAATAGTAAGTGCTGCCCTCAAATAATTTTTGCTGCAGTTATGAATCTGACATACATTTTAACAGTTCAAGTATTAAACTTGAGCTGAAGAATGTAGTCCAATTGCCACATCTTCTTGGTTAAATGATAAATCAACTAGGGATAAGTTTGCCTATAAAACTACTTTTTAATTAATAAATTTGCTTATATTGTCGAGCTTTTGTATAGTGGGGAAAGCTGGAGCCTCTGGGTCATACTGATTTATCATGTAAACTGTTCGATAAGAGTCCTTTCTTGTGCATGATTTATTATTATTATTATTATTATTACTGCTACTACTTTAGTTTTCATTTTCTGTGGTTATAGTTGGATATTTTTACAGGGATGGAATATATCTTGAAATTTAAGATGAAGCTTGAATCTAGCTTGCATTGTTTGAAAAGTAATTCATAGTTCCTTTTGGTGATAAGTATAGGATTTCAATCAGTATGTAACTGGGATCTCATTGAGTCTCATCTGGACTTGCAGTGGGTGGGTCATTGGGCACAAAAATCACTAAGCTCAAATTATCAAAAATAATTAATTTGTAAGTAGAAGATTTCAATTGTTATGTAACTGGTATCTCATCGAGTCTCATCTGAACTTGGAATGAGTGGTCATTGCTCTTCCACCTTCTTTCTCACTCCTTTTTTGAGCTCTAAAACTTTGCAGAACCTTCTCTGTATATATCCTAATGCCCTCAATGTATAGCTTGATCGAACCTGAATGTTAGGGCATCAACTAGGGGAACCGGCCTGTTCAACATAAAAAAAAACCCTCAGTAATCCTGCAAGGGAGAGACTGAACAGGCCTGTCAAATGGTGATTTTTTTTCTCCTGTGAAAGGGTTACAACTCTACTTCACCCCCACCGCCCCCCCCAAAAAAAAAAAAAAAAACTTAGCAGAGGAGGGGGAGAGAGAGAGAGAGAGAGAGCACCTGAAATGGCAGAATCAGTCAAGCTTCCGAGGTGAATCGGCCTGTGCTCTCATTCTTAATTTTTTTTTAAAAAAAATTTTTACTAGTCATGTTGAATTGACCTAAATATCCCCAGATGTGGGGATGGCTCTTTGTCTTTTTTCAGAACAAGTTAAAATCTCAGTTTTACTTTATCATAAATTCCATTTATCAGAAAGGGAAATAGAGACTTAAAAAGTTATACCAAACCTTGTTTCTTAAGCTGGAACATTCCCTCGGCTAGAAATGGTTTCTGAGAGAAGTGGTAGTTCTATCCTGACTTGGCAAAGATCTCACCAAGGATACATGAGGATTGAGGAGTCATGTAGAATGAAATGTGCAAGAAAATCAAAGCCTTGGGGTGTTAAGAGCAGTCCACGATTTCTCTTTATTTTCAGATTTCCTGTATTTATTTTGGGTTTTGTGTTTGTTCTTTTATGTTCTCCCCCCCCCCCCCACCACCCCCCAAAACAAAAAAAAACTTCATTAACAGTCACAAAATGGGGAAAGGGAAGGCTATTCCATTGGTGGTAGGATTTTATCTTTGTTTAGGGAATGGAGGGCTGTAGCTTTCAACGAGACATTTAATGTGTATACAAGTGTTTTGGCCACAGCTTGGTCTGACAAATGATGATGATTGCCTAGACTGTCTCCTGCAGTGATGATGTGTTTGTGTTCTGATGAGCATTAATGGTTTGCTTTGTTGGTTATACCCTCAAGCCATGACTGTGTGTCTATGATTGTTTAAGGCTTTAAAGAGCTGGAAGGTCATGTTTTTCTTTGTTGCTACCTTGAGATACAAATTTAATGTGGTAAATCATTTGAAGAGAAGCTAAAAGCAAGAATTTGTTTGTAGTAGATCACCTCCCAGAGGAAAAAGGAAATATGATATTTATATTGAAGAAAATAATCCTTAGCCCCTTTCACATTTGATTAAACATTAAGGAAGATGTTCCTACTTAGATTAGGGCTCAACCTGCATATTATAATTATTATATGTAAGACACTAACCAAATATGCCAACAGTCAAAGGGACTTGGGAAAGAGACTGAAACTTGAAATCTCACCATTAACCTCTACATTTTGGCCATACTTTTCTCAAGTCATGTCTGAACTGCATTTTATTCTTCCATTAAGACCTCTATATTTTGGCCATATTTTTCTCAAGTCATGTCTGAACTGCATATGATTCTCCCATGTCTTGCATATTTATACTAGCATGATTCATCTGATTCTTTGCTTCTTGGGTGATGAACAATGATTTGGTGCTCCATTCAGCCATTGTGGGTGTGTCTGGTATTTTACTGCTTTATTTTTTATTTTTTGAAAATTTAGGATTTTATTTTTTTCTTGTTTGTTTTATGTTAATATATCTTGGTAGCGTAATGATTTTTCTTCTAAAGAATTTTAAGACTTATGCTTTGTATCTCCTTGATACGTATACCTTGCCTCCTTGTGCCCAATCTCCTTCAGCTATGCCTTTAGCCCTGAATGTTATTGATCTTTCGATACAATACTTATTTTCATCATATGAGCATCATTTTATTATATTGGCCATTAGCTGTCATAAACTATTTTTTTAATGTAACAAAATTCTTCTAATTGATGGCTTGGATTTATTTATTTCTTAAGCACTTACACAGAAACCAAACTACTCGTTCTGGTTTCTTAATAGCTTTGTATATTCGGTCCCAAAAAAGATTATAAATCCATTTATATCACCTTATCTAAATCCATTGCTTCTATGTCATATGCTTCACTGGACCATATTATTTTACTATATATAACTTCTAATATATTGAATGAATTCGAAAGAAAAAATGGAATGATCAAGTGTCTAGTAATGTACATGATACCTGTCTATGGCATTGTCTATGACCCACTGTCTCAAAACAATTTACGATAGTGGACTTGAGCTTCTGGTCGGCGTTTAGGACATTCGAAAGCTCAATGCCCTTGGTTTTCACAACTAAAACAATCAGTTGCACAGTTCACAGGTTGGAAAAATCCCTTCGCAAGAGATAGAATCAGAAAGCCAGAAAGAACTTGAGCACACATGCCAATACTTGCCTTCCTGCCGGAAAGAGAAAGAAAAAAATCTTTGATGACTTGCTTGGAAAGAAAGATAATGAATTATATCCGCTGGCTCGCTTGCCAACGGAACGAGACAGAACTTTCTTCTTTCTTTAATCCAAAAAAGCTTTCGAGCTTGACATCTGCTGAACAACTACACTCTTCTAGAGCCTCACATGGTTTCTTAAAGCATTGCTAGCTCCATGCCCCTTACGAAGATTCATGCATTGATTTTATAGAGCGACCTCCACCGGCAGGAACGAAATGAACAAAACTACATGCTCTTTTACCGGAGCTTTCCAGCTCCAAAAAGAGAAGAAAAATGGTTGATCTAGAAAACAGACTTTGAATCACAAGGTTTACATGAAAACCATATCAGAAAATTGATCTGAACGACAGAATGTTAACTTAATGGTCTCCCATATGATTTTGGTTTCTGTTTATGGTTTCAAAGAAAATGTGCTTCACTGTGATTCGTTACTTCAAAAGATTCTACTCATTGATGTCTTACATGTTTCATTAGGTGAAAGAAGAAATTGAAGTGGCACTGAGAAAACATTTGACCAATGTTAAGCAGTAAGAACTAATTCAATCTGTCTGCTTATAGTCAATTTATGAAGTAGTTATATAAAAGTTATCCTTCATAATAATGATTGTACTGTTGATGCATTTTCACATTTCTTGTTCAGAAATTGCATTGGACAGGTATATCCAATCTCAAGAAGCTTACAACTGCAATTCACAAACAAGCTTTCTCTTCCAGTCTTTACTGGTACAAGACTTGAAGCAGAGGAATGTTCAGCCATAAGGTTAGCTATAATGGATACCCTGTCTGGTCAAGTTGTCAACTCAGGTCCTGAATCCTTGGCAAAGGTAGAAATAGTGGTTCTTGAAGGGGATTTTGGAGGTGATGAACAAGAAAATTGGACTACTGAAGAATTCAGTAACAACATTGTTAAGGAAAGGGAAGGCAAGAGACCACTCCTTACCGGAGATGCATTTCTGAATCTTAGTGAGGGTACTGGTGTTGTGGGTGATCTTATTTTTACTGATAATTCAAGCTGGACAAGGAGTCGTAAGTTCAGGTTAGGGGCAAGAGTTGTCGATGTTAACTGTAATGGCATTACAGTAAAAGAAGCAAAGACAGAAGCTTTCATGGTAAAGGATCATCGTGGAGAATGTGAGTATTATAATTTATTAATATTATTTTGCTGTTATTGACACATATATGGAAAATATTTTCTCCAGCTGCCACCCTTTAAAGGCTCTCCATGTGAGCTGCTGATGGGAAGCTCTTTCTGCCATGTGGTGAGCATGCCTAACCAATCCCACTGTCAGATATATAGGTCACCCCTTTGATTTCCCAGACATCAAATTTTGTGGCCCATTTTGATTCTATAACTCACCATGAATCGAACTTTCCCCTTGTATTTTTGGTGGGCAGATTAGTTGGGGGATGATTTGGCCATTCCCGTCATTGTATAGAAATGGGACCGTGTTGATTGACTAAGTGTGAAATATTGTGACTGAACTTATATCATATTGGTGTAGAAGCATCCCAAAGAGATCTATGCTTGCATCTCATCACCTTGTATTGGATTTTTTCCTCTAGAATGATCAACCATAGGAAATTGATATTTGGATTGTAGCATGCGGTAAACTGAAGCTTTCCATGTGTAGAGGGTGTTGTCAAAATTTGATTGCCAATTGAGCTGCCGTGTGGCAGATAAAAATGTGTTTAGAGATTCCTTGCTATGGTGCTTATGTAGAAAAACTCAACTCAAAGTCTTATCCAATTAAATGGGTTTGGCTACGTGGATCCTGTTTCACTATTCAATTCTATTTAATGTCATCTGTGTCTGGAGTTTTCGTAGGATTTTTAACCTTTCAGAATCCCTTCCCCATAGAAGTCATGTAGCAAGTTTGTTCCCCTTCGAAATTTTGGCAACTAAAAACAGGACACAAAGTGGGGAAAAATGCACAAAATAAAATCTTTTCTTAAACGTATAAGTGGACTGGAATTTGTTATGATCAGAGACGAGACACTGAAGAAAAGAAAAGTGTAACATAATTTCTGGTTTTTGTTTGCAGTGTACAAGAAACATTACCCTCCATCTTTGGTTGATGAGGTATGGCGCCTGGAAAAGATTGGCAAAGATGGTGCTTTTCATAAGCGTTTGAGGAGTCAAAATATCAACACTGTGAAGGATTTTCTGACTTTACTTTGTATCGACACTCCGAGACTCCGAAATGTAAACTCCAATGGTCCTCCCTCATTTTTTATATGTTACAGCCACGAATTTCATGGTACTGCGTTTCTATTTTGTTGCATAAATTCAATTTCCCAGATATTACAATGATAACGCCAAATTTTCACCATATATATTAAAAAAAGAAGAAGAAGAGGTAGACAAATGACAGATAAGCTACTATATTTTAAAAAGAAATGTAAAGTTATATTAGGCTAAGTTATACAAATAATCCTTTGGATTATTAGATTTTTAATGTTTAATACTATTCAAGGAGTCAAACTTTTGAGCAATACAAGTTATAGTTTCTCTCTTTTTTTTTTATGTGGATAAAAGTTGTAGTTCCTATTAATTATTTTTGATAGGGAATACTTTAGAGTCAGACAGTATCCCAATTGAGGTTTGATATTTATTGGACACAGTGGTTTATCCTAGTGAGCTGACTATCAACAAGATCATTACAATGGATTAAATTTTGGATAAGTGGAGAAAACATCACTGTCATTTCCATTGCATAGAACAAGGCAGGTTTTAAGAGCTGTGGTATTTCCTTTTTTATGTCATCAATATGATCTCTATTACCTTTTCTGTAGGGAAAAAAAAAGGAGCTGCACAAATTATCCTTTGATGAAATAGATAGGTAAATTGACAAAGATGTATGTGGGACTGGTACTCATTTCAAACAATTCAGGGAGAGAGATTTACACCATGGTTTAATTGGCTAGTAATCTTTTATTTGGTTGTGGATTTTTTTTCTTCTTTTGGTGGGGGTGGGGTACTGCAGTCATACATGGGTTGAGTAGGCATATGTAGTTCCATGGTGTATATTATTTTTTGATGGCATGTTTGATTGATGGAACCAGAGTGCCAAATGCTTATTTAGAAATATGGAGGAATGTTTTGGGATCAGAAGGTGGTTTGGTCACCGTTCAACGGAGGCCTAGGGATGCCCTAGTAAGGAGGAGTGATATGATCCCAATTGAAGGAGCTAAAAGAGCAAGGGGCAGACCTAAAATGACCATAGGAGAAGTTGTGAGGAAGGGCATGCATAGTTTAGGTCTTGTTCCAAGTATGACCTCGGATAGAGCGTAATTGTAGGGCAAGGAGTCATGTAGCAGACCCCATTTAGCTAGATTATCCTGATTTGCTGGGTCATGCCTCTTTTCTCTTACTCATTTTTCCTTTTATTGTTCATCTTGTATTTGTCATTTTCCATTTCTCATCTCACTCCTCATTCTCTTCTCCCATCTCTTCATTTCCTTTTTGTTTTGACCTCAGTTTTCCCTACTTTGTTTTGCTTGGATCCAAGTAGCTGACCCTATTAAGTTGGGATAAGGTGAGTTTGTTGTTGTTGTTGTTGTTTTGGGATCAAAAGGCTTTAATATAAGTGGGGCTAAAAGAGTATAAGAGTACAATTTTTGTAAAATTAGGTTGAGACATGAAAATTAAAGATTGATGACCATAAGATTCCTGAGTGTCAAATTTCTATTTTGTCTAGGTTCACTCAGTGATGAGGGTGGAGATAAAGTATGTTCTGATTTTGGTAGGATTGAGAGAAATATAACTCTATTAGCTAACAGATTCATGGTAATTCCCTATAAAATATACATATTATTGCACTTACTCGCGATGACTAGATATGAATGGCCCCAGGATTAGTAACATGATGTATGAATAGTGACCTTACGGAACCATTACAACTCTATGAGATGGCTTTATTGACTGGCCAGAGTTATAGCGTAGAATGCTGGGCAACCAAGTAATAACACATACAAAATATGTGGCTGGGATGCAAATGTAAAGATGGATGAATGGAAAGACTTTAAAGATCAGAGATGGGAAAGAGAACTTTATTTTGCCATACTGCGAAATCCAACACATGATTGCTGCATGGAAGATTGGATTGGTAGGTAATTTTTTTGCTCTGTGATTCATTTGGCAAAAACCATTCCTCTTGTAGAAAAATAGCTAATATTCCAGTGAATGTTTTCATCTTTATAAAATTTGAAGAGTTTTCCTTCTACTATGCATGTATAGTGGGTAAATTTTTAAGTTTTCTCTGTGTGTAAATTGTCAAGAGTCTCTGTAATTATGAAACCATTTGATAAATGTTATCATTAGGTTTGTTACTGATTCATATGTTTCTTCGATTTTTCCCGGTAAAATTACCTGGAAATGATTTAATGAAAATACCCTTATAAGAGGAGATACCAAATATTCAAGTAACTAGTCAGGGACTTTTTTTGTGCCGACATGCTATGCCCTATATATAAAATTTAACTCTTTAAGTTGCCACTTTCTACTTGGAGCTGAAGGTTAATTACTCATATGGATTGGATGAAAATGTTCAGTAAGGTATTAGCCATTTCACCTTAAAATTTCAGTTATATATGCTCTAATAACTGTATCTGTTTATCTAAACATATGCAGATTCTAGGGAATGGTATGTCTGCTAAAATGTGGGAGGTCACCGTGGACCATGCTCGGACATGTACACTTAATAATAGGATGTATATGTACTATCCCCCCGGTGCTCAGAAGAGAGTGGGTGTGGTCTTCAACATTGTAGGAGAAGTTTTGGGAATTCTTTCCGAGGACAAATATGTTTCCATTGATGGGCTCTCAGACACTGAAAAGGTATAGTGTTTTCCTGGATGTGAGTTGATTTTCCTTGTCCTCTTTCTAACTCTTTGGCTGTCATTCTAGGCTGACGCACATAAACTGGTACAAGTTGCATATGAACATTGGGAAGAAGTGGTCTCTTGGGAAGATGGTGCTGCAATGGGAAACTTTTTGCAATCACCTGCTGTTTGTTTACCCTCCAGCTCACCTGGGGTGGAGAGTTCATACAGTAATCAGTTGACAAGCAATCAGAAGTCGGATGATTTGGGTTTTAACCAGTGTGTGTTTTCTCCAGATGTTTCTTCTATCTTATCTGTTGGGGCCCCAACAAGGTTAAATCATTACACCTTGCAAGGTACCAGTGACATGGATCTTAGATATGAACAGCCTTCCAATATGCCGAGCCAAGTAACACACTCTCTTATGGGTGACATATCCATGTTGCATACTTTCTGTGGTGAAGACAATGTACAATATTTTGATATTGAGGATGCCTTTAGATCTCAAAGCCTAGGTTTGGATTCACAAGCTGACTTACAGACTGCTGTTAGTAGCTTCCTTGCCGTTCGGTCTGCTGCAGCTGCTCAGACACAATGGAGAATACTATACAGTGTTCTGAGATGGATATTTGCAATTCGGAGGATTGTGGCTTCAAAGAAAAAGAAGTGAGAATTGGGGAGATACACTTGTTTGTTGGTGAAATAAAGAAATGCAGAGATGTGGTTAGGGTGCTTAGAGTGCTACTCCATTACATTTTCTGAAAAAGTTTGTAGAGTTATTTTTTCCTTTTTATGAATTGTACAGTTTGTAGAGTTGTGGTTCTGGGCAGACTACAATGTACAGAACAATGAGAGCTGGCTTGTGGTTGCAGACTTGCAGTGCCGCCCTTGAAGCTTGTGTAGGTAAATTGAATTTTTTGCTACTTCCTCTTCCCAGTGGGTCTTTTCTTGGTAGAATTTAGTCCTTAGCACTTATCAGGAAGCTAAAGTAGTCTGTGTGGCCTTCAGTGGATATTTATGCATCTTTCCTAATAACAACCGGAAGATCCTGTTTCTGCCGCAATCATCGGTGAAAAAGCTGATGGTTTATGATCCTTTCACAACTGAAGATGTTTATTTCAGTGCAAAATCGTAACAATAAAGATACAAAGCTGATCGGAATTTAACCTATACAGGCTGGGGGGCAATAGCAGCGAGAACAAAGAGCTAGTAGTGTTGAACAGCAAATGCTTTTTGCTGGTGGTAAATGTGATTCTTTTCCTTTTTGTGCCAATAAACATAGGAATCAGAACTGTTTGGTGAGAGAGAAAAGCCATCAAGCTCTGATAATTTCCTTCCCCAAAGAAAAAACATGAATATCAGATGATACAGAACTACGACATCCAGACAATCGATGATCATCCATGTTCTGGGAGATCCAATCAGGACGACTTTCAGGCAATCAAAGAAAAGGGTGGGAGGGAGGAAGTCGGGTTCACGGTTTAAAAAACAGTAATTGGGATCCAGATTGATCCTGGACTACCCAATTCGATCTGATCCATAGTTTTAGGTATCGATATTGGATCAGCCAAAGTGACTGATACCGATACCTAACCGATATGAATCTACGGTATTGAACGAAAAAAGGTGGTGCTTTTTAAATTTTCAGTTGATTGGATTTCGATAACAGTTTGATCCATATTGGTATCTGTGGTGATCGATGATCTGTATCGGTATCAGTGTCTGTATCTGCAGTGATCAATTTCGACATTGTGCACTGAAACCCTTACCCGACCTGATTTTTCAAACCCTCAGCGGGTTTTTCCAAAAGGCCAAAAAGTCTCGAATGGTTGTGACATGAACGCGACCGGTTCAATGCATCAAATTGTAGATAGCGATGATGGAAATAGGAGTGGATTTGTTCGTGTATCTGAACGGTGCTAGTTGGTTTATCCTTCTGGGTTTTCTTCCCAACCTAAATTTCAACCAGTTTAGGTTATTCTAGTGAAAAGATGCCCCTCTGACGGACCAGATAGACCGCTATGTTAAAAAATACACGTACATTTCAATCTACCAGAAAGGTTACCCAGAAGGGGCCAACTACCATTCTCAGTGATAGGTATTTGTAACAATCGTTCAATCTCTTCCATTACTGATTTATCCAGAACTCTATAAATGGAAGTACCAAGGCTTTCGAGAGAGAAAAATGGGGGATGGAGAAGGAAGAAAGAGAGAAAAGATGTCATGTTCTAGTGCTCACATATCCTAGCCAAGGCCATATAAATCCTCTACTCCAATTCGCCAAACGCTTACTGTCTAAAGGAGTAAAGGCAACTCTAGTCACTACCCATTACGCTGCCAGGTCCATTTGTGCCCAAGGTGTGGGAGTTGAGACAATCTCCGATGGCTTTGATGATGGTGGCTTCACGCAAGCTCCCAGTGCTGAAGCCTACGTTGAGTCATTCAGAACAGTTGGTTCTAGGACTCTAGGGGAACTCGTATTGAAGCTCCAAGAGATGGGTTCTCCTGTTGGCTGCATTGTATATGACTCGTTCCTACCATGGGCACTTGATGTGGCCAGAGAAAGAGGCATTTTTGGAGCTTCATTCTTCACTAACTCGGCCTCAGTTTGCTCTATATACTGGCGTGTCCACCGTGGGCTCATGGCTTTGCCTGACCTAACAGGAGCAGTGCCAGTGTCAATTCCTGGCCTTCCTCCACTTGGGTCTTCTGAGCTTCCGAGCTTCCTTGCAGCACCGACATCTTATCCAGCTTATTTGTCTGCTATCTTTGATCAACTTACAAACTTGGACAAAAATGACTGGGCATTCGGTAACACATTTGAAGAGTTGGAAAGTGAGGTGAGTTTACTTATCAAATGCTTTTACATCACTTGCTCATCTTCTCAAAACTGAATTTTGTGTCTCTTGATGCTTACCAAACCAGGTGGCCAAAGCCATGACAGGACTCTGGCCAGTGACGATGTTAGGGCCAATGGTACCATCAGCTTACATAGACAAACGGATCAAAGAAGATACAGGGTATGGAGGCAGTCTCTGGAAGCCAAACAGTGACGAGTACATGAAATGGTTGGGGAGGAGAGCACCCAATTCAGTAGTGTATGTGTCTTTTGGAAGCATGGCAGGAGTCATAGCAGAGCAGATGGAAGAAGTGGCATGGGGATTAAGAGAGAGTGATCAGCATTTCCTGTGGGTTGTGAAGGAGTTGGAGCAAGGAAAATTGCCAGATGGGTTTGTGAAATCCATACAGGAAATTGGACTAATTGTGAACTGGTGTGACCAACTTGAGGTTTTATCCCACCAGGCTGTGGGTTGCTTTGTAACACATTGTGGCTGGAATTCCACATTGGAAGGGTTAAGCCTACGCGTGCCAATGGTGGGAGTGCCACAGTGGTCGGATCAGCCAACGAATGCCAAGTGTGTGGAGGATGTGTGGGGGGTAGGAGTTAGAGCTAAATCTGATGATAAGGGTATAGTGAGAAGGGAAGAACTTAAGACATGTATAAGGGAAGTAATGGAAGGAGAGAGAAGCCTAGTGATTAAGAGGAATGCCATTAAATGGAGAGAGTTAGCAAAGGAAGCAATTAATGAAGGTGGGAGTTCTGACAAGAAAATTGATGAATTTGTGGAGAGATTATTGAATGTTAAGTCTAATTGACTGATGCTTACATTGTGTTTGTTTCCTTTAGTGTCTCCTGTAAGTTGTGATATTAAGCCTGTACTTAGTGTGCTTATATTTTAGAGATTGAGTACTTAGTAGGGATGTAACATAACATGAATGTAACTTGCCTGCGGCCCCACTAGCTCATCACTGGAAAACAAACATATAGAATGATAGAATCAGTTCTCATATCATAAATCATTGATGGGGTTTCACCCTATGACCTTTCTAATGATTTCCGTGTGTTTACATATTTGGTGTTCGAATTTTTTTCTTCTGTCTTCTTCCCTGCCTGAACAGTGAACGCAAACAGTTGCTTACACGACTGGTACATTGATCAGGTAAGTTAGTTGCATGGTTTCAGGTATCAATATTGGATTAGTCATGACCAATAATACCCATTGACTGATACAGATCCGTCCATACAATATAGACATCCATTTTTTTTTTGTTGAAAAAACAATGTTTTGATCCTACGAGTGTTAGTATCTGTATTGGTATGATGGTCTCACTGGCACCGGAACCGTGAACTAAATACTTGCTTAGCTGAACCCCAAATTAACCTGAACCATTCCATCCTGAGGACCAGTTACCTAAGGCTGCCTTGATCCGTTATTCAAATTCATGTTCTTTCAAGTAGATTTTCTTTGTGTTCCCTTAGGCAGCAAGGTTGGATAGGCCTCGTCCATTCCAATCCAATCCAAAATTGGTTGGAATCGACCAGAATTCTGGAAAATGGAATGGGAAAGAAACATAAATTTCAAAAGATCTTTGGTTTTCAGAGTTTTGAATCAAATTTTTGTAGATCTTAGCTATAAGAGGTAAATTACATTGATTTTCAGGACTTTTAGTGACAAAATAGAAAATGTCAACAAAAAAAAAAAAGATTTGTTTTCATCCACGGCTAATTCCCAAAAAACAAAAAAGGTCTCAGGAGTTAATTGGCATCAGGATCTATGGATTCTGGTTGAATCAAAATATTCAGACTGTTCGATCCGATCTTTTGAATGAAGTTTCTGAGTCCATTTCTGGACGAGAAAGTAAGCATTCTCCTTCATTAAGTGAGATCCTTTTTTTCCCCTATTTTGTTAAAAGAGTGATGAGTTCAACATGATACTTGTACTACTACTATGATCTAAATGAGTACCTGTAAACCTATTTTTCGCAACTTAAATGAGAACCATGTATCGTTAATATCACGTCAGGCTCGGGATTTGAAGAAGCGGCAGACACTTTTATTTGCAGAGTCCCACAACATGTTGAACTCTGGCACATATACCTCCATGGTTGAAGCCAAACATGGGGAAGATGCTAGAAATGATTCAGAGACGCCTGTCAGAAGGTCAGTACCCAGCATGGTAGCAACTAGCAAGTGGATTGTCAACACCCAACAGGCATTGCAAAACCATAAAGTTTTGTCAGTTGCAGAATGCATATGCAAAGAAGCAACAGTGCAGACAGTATTTCGAGAGAAATCCCTGTGGAGAGGGTTTCTAGAGCCTCAGCAAGCACCCAACAGTCCCTTATATTGTAATAGTATGTTTCATCTATGATTAGAATATCTTCTCCTAATATGTTTTTAAGATTTTTGTTCTCTTACTTGACATCTGCACGTGTTTGATCAGAGTGAGCTGTTCTAAGAGGTAAAGGAAGTGGAAAGAAGAGCTGGACCAGGAGCTTGAGAGACAGGTTATTTGTACTACGCTTTGTGAATTCCTTAACTTCACTGTCTTAAGAAACTTACTCCTTCTATTGGTTTCATTCTGATATTTGCATTTGCAGATATGATGCACCATGCGGGGGCCAGCAGGAAAATATCACTTTGTAAGGATAGAGGTCTAAAATGGCCAAGAGACATATCATAAATTGCAACTAGGATACTTGAGAATGTACAAAGGGAGGAGTAGCTCATATATAATACTCATTGTAGCTAACAAAAAGATCTCCAAATGATAACAGAATGAAACATCCTATTTGTTTGCATCCCCTGGCATGTAATGTTCACTGTTTGCATCTACTCCTCTCCACCAACAAAGATTATATTGCAATTTTGCATGGTCTCCCAGTCATCAGCCTTCAGTGGTTAGAAGCACCAAGCAGTTTTGTTCAGGCTTGAAAAAATTTTCATGCAATCACTGTTCTTTGAAAACTATTTACATATGGATTTTACAGTTCAGTATGCAGATAACAAAAGTTGCCAGCTGGGAAAATAATTCTATTTTTAATTCAATATTTTGAGCAAGAATCAAGGTCAATGCAATAATTTCTAATCACTCCTGCCATAGCCTACAGTATCAACAACCAACTATTGTACAATAGCAAATTCACAACTCTCTGGGACCTAAAAGTCTGGAAGAGGAAAACAAAGATGGGAGTACTTCCTACCTTACAATGAGCCATTCAAATCGTGACACTTGATACAATAAAATTATTGCAAGCCAAATGAGAACTAACAATTCCATCTGTATTTATTAAGTCACCATCTTTACTACAGGAAGGAATTCATTAACTTAATACAGTATGTAGACGTTATTGTGGAAGAACTACAGAACTCAATTACGGCAACGCTTCAACTATCGTTATGAGATCACCCAATGACCCTCCTGATATATCCAGAAAAGGTATTCTTTTTAAGGGGCCTCAGAAAAATTGATCACTAGAATGCACTGATATGAAATCCCCAAAAAGAAAAATAAGCAGAATTGTACATGTAGATACTTTGGGATGCATAACTGAAACTCACTGGCATTAAGTTACTTGAGTCCTCCAACAAAGCAGCACGCGTGCCAGGTCCCTTAAAAAGCATGTCATCCTTGAGAGTTTTATAGTACTATTAAGAGAGCTCACATCTTACATGTCTTGCTATCGTTGCATGTTTCACCCTGTAGTGAAACCCAAAAGAAAACAACCTTAGCCGAGAAAGTTTTATCCTTCTATTTTTATTACATTCTTTTAAATAATTAAGTTTTAAGCACAAAGAGGTGATTTACTCAGACGGGGAAAATAAAGATAGTATACATTTGGATTACTAGTCAATAGTATCGATTGCTATCATCTTTCTTTTTATTTTTGATAGATTTGATGGTGATCATCTTAGAAGTTCCAAAGAGAAAATTACTCACCTCTTACATCGTTCAACCTTCATAAACCAGATTGAAAATTTAAATATCTTGAGCAAAGTTTTTTTTGGGGTTGAGGGAAGGGGAGAGGGGTTAACAGAGTAAAGACAGCTATTAAAATCCAAATTCAAAAATGGGTAATTTTATTACTAGAGGTCCACTTAATATATGATACATCCTGAACTTTGATACTTACCAATTAAACATATTTACAATGCAGTTCAAGCAACCATTTCAATTTTTTATTAAACAATTTATCATAATAATATTCAGGTAGTTGCAGTATGCATACCATACTTTTCTTTCGTTCCTCCAAAATAACTTCTAATGAAGGCCGACCTGAAATCAAGCAGCTTATGGATATGAGAACTCATTAGAATGCATGAGAAAATGGAAGAGTGATAGTAATCAAACAGTCAAAATGAACAGAAAAATAGCTTGGCATGTCCTACGGACAATGTAATTTTTGAAGAGTAATAATCAGCTCACTTCTTATTAAACTGCCATGGAAGACAAGCACCTGAGGAGGATTAAATCCAAAAAATGTGCGGTCATAAGGTTAGATAAGATTGTCCTGACAATGTGAGGACCTGGTTCCAGTGATTTAATATCTCTCAGTAAGAACATGCATCTGTGATTGCTAATGCAAGTTTAACAAGATGGACAAGCAAACTGCTGCAAATCTGAAAATTAAACCAGGGTGGTCCTGCTGGACAGAAGAATCTTGCTTTGTCAGGTTGAGCTGCCCATCAAGTGGTTCTCGTCAACAATGGTTAGCTGAAATAAGTCTTTCTTACTTACTCCTAGAGAGTTACAACATATGTTCTTTTTTACATTATCTTTTTTCATTTTTGGTATATCAGGACCCCTCTCTCACTGAGCAACCCAAACCAATAGTGGTGGGTCCCCTCCCTGTTAAGTTGCTAAAAGACAAGGTTGTGTTTTGACATGCTAGTTCTTTCTTTAAAAAAGTGCTTTTTTTTGTTATAATACTTAAAATCTGACTCATTCTTTTTGTCTCTTTGCTCTTCAGATCGTTTTCTGCTAGAAATAGAGAGAGTATTCCAGACGATACACCAACTTGAGGAGGGAAAAGAAGAAAAAGGAAGCTTGTCGAGCTTCTCATAAATGAAGCATATACTTTTGTATGTATAATGAGTGAAGCTTCTATGATGCCCAACTGGCACAATTAAGTTACGGATATGATCTCTTTCTGCAGTCAATTGAAGAATATGAGCGTCTAGAAAGCTGGTTGAAATATCAAATGCAACTGTCATACCATGCATGAACATCAGTCACACACTAAAGTTGTCTTCTCTGGTGTAAAAGTCGAGCATGATGACCCTAAACTCTGTAATATTTGGTCATTGGAGTTGTTTTAGGTTGAAATTAAATGATCAGGTCCGCTGCAATACTTGTGCTCATATAGAGAGAAATATTAGATTAGATTGCTTAGGTTCTCTTTTTTTTTTTTTTTGGTTGAAATTAGATTGCTTATGTTCAATGATTGACGTTCTTTTATTCTCACAATTTTCCATGTGTAATGTTGTCTCTTGGTGATATATTGTTTAATTTATATACATGTGATGGAACTTCAGCTTATGTCACCCCAAAAAAAAAAAAAAATGATCTGGCAAAATATACCAAGATATTACAATTACAAGAAAAGCATTGTTTCTTGGACAACTAAGCTACGCAAATACGGACTAACCTGTAATTTGCAGGCGATACTTTGCCCAAACACCATATATTACGTCAGCCATAATTGCAATCTGTAAATAGTTCCACTTCCTTATTAACCACAAGTTATGGACAAATAACTAAAGAGGATGATAGATCCATGAAACTAATTTCATGTCCTTAAAGAAAACAAAAGGACTTACAGGCTTGTATTTCGTAATGGCATAAATCCATCCCAGGCCAACTTCTTCATAGAGTCTTCTGAATGCCTAAAAAAATTGAAGTGCAAGTTATAGAGAAAAGAATACAACTGGATCTTTCAATGTTGTTTTCACAACTAAGGAGTAACGTCTAATTTGATCATGAATGATGTTCCCAAATTTTTTTTAAAAAAAATTCTATATTTAATCCTGAATAAATATAAATTTTAGCCATGTGAACAGAGAAATATCTTAAATTGTGTGAGACAGATATAGAATTACCATGCAATAATCATCAAAATCCATATTATTCTTTTCTTTTTCTTTATGAAAGATGGAAACGAGGGGTTATCAGGTTAGGGTTTATACAAGATGGAATGGTTTAAAAAAAAAAATTTAATTTGACCATCAATCAAACACTGATACCCCAAAGTTTGAACAGGGGTGGAATCCGGATTAGAATCATAGTAGGCTGCATTAAAATTGTTTTTGACATCCAATGATATCAAAATCATCTGTTTTTTTAGCTGTAATTTGACCATCGAGGCAGCATTGCAGTCTCCATTACATCCAATAACATCAAAGACATCTGTTTTCAGGGAGTTCTTTTACTAGTTCACAGCATTACAGTATCATTTACAAGTGTCGTATCTTGAAATCGTTTGGTCACCCTAGAATTTAGTCCAAACCACCCCCCCCCCCCAAAAAAAAAAAAAAAAACAAAAAGAATGTGATGAGCCCTTTCTTATCTTTAAAAAACAGTTTAAGACAAGAATGTTGAAATGTGAGGAGCTTTCTAGTATGTGCAGCATTTCCTGACAATATACAGAATGAGACGTCGATTGATAATGTGACAATACATTTGGTAGGAACATACAAATTGGGTTGGTGGGGGAGGGGAGGAGGAATTGGACAGGCAAAATTTGGACATGATAACTTAAAACAAAAGATAAAAAGGAGTCAAACAAGAAAGTTTTGGAGGAGAGCAAAAGATAAAAAGGAATCAAACAAGAAGGTTTATGGAGGTCCATACTTCTACATCTGTGACAACAGTTCCATCAGACAGGATAGCATGGATTCTGCCCATAGCCTGAACCAAAGACAAAAGAGCAAAAACTCAGCAATGATACATAGCAGTATTAGAACAACTTAAAATAGTGTTCTTATCATCTTGAGTAGAATAAGTCCTTGCTAGTCTGTTTTCCCTTGTTGGCATACCGTTCTGTAGTCGAGGCCTTGATTGTCCTCTGGAGAGTATTCATCAGAACCTATATCAACAAATTTAATTGCTTGATACAGCTTGTTCCTCTCTTTAAGCATGTTGACCTAATAATACCGAATAAAGAGTGGAAGAAACGATTTGTTATTCAACAAATTCTTCACCTCATTTCATAAAATCACCTAACATCAAATGCTAAAAATTTTAAAATAAGCCACACAAAAGAGAGAAGTATTTGAATAAATGTTGAATTTTCTATTTTTTTCAATAAAAGCAGAGGAAACCGTCAGAGAGGAGATACCTCGCGCATACAAAGTGGGCAATCTCCATCATAAAGCATTTTAATCTTCCATGGTTGAGATGATTGGTCATTTTCACTATTTGTAACCTTCTGATCCACCGCAGCCTCCTGTATGGCGCGAACTAGGTACCTAACCTCTGAGAGACGAAAATGTTCACATATCAGGCAATGTGGCTTGAGGAGGGAGACGAAAAAATATGAAAAATTGAGTAGAATTTGATCAGTTCAGCGGGAAGCCAATAATAAAATTAAGTTTAAGAAAACATCAAGTAATGGATGGAAATACGAATTCAGTTAAACAACATGGTAAGCAAGTAATGAAAAAGAGAACAAAAGCATATTCTTCTTAGTCACGTCCACAATAATCTGTGAATAGATTTCGCAGAAGAAGATGTACAGAAGGGGGAGGGGGAAAAAAAAAGCACGGCAAATGAGAAAAAAGCGGGCAAATTATTACCATTACCAGGTCTGGTACGAAGATATGGAATTCTGTGATCAGCAAAGGCAGCAGCAGAGACAGGGCTTCTGATTCTGACATTGAGATTTCGAGGAAGTGAAGACAGAGAGACGATTCCTTCTCGTCCAACGAAGGCAGCGACTCGCATCGCCATGGTTTTCAGTTTTTCGTTAAAAACACGAATGAAGAATGTACGAAGGAGCTCTTCTGAAACTTCAAATATTCGTTTTGGTTTTGTGCACTTGAGCCGTTAAGCGTGGCCCCGCCTGCGCGGCACAAAAATTCACAAGAAATTTGTGGTCCTTATTTCTTCGTCTGGTGGGACGGTCGGACCATGCTCTTTCCATGGCCCAACTTGTCTACTAAACCGAGTCCAGCTCAGGTCCGTCCTTGGGACATGAGCACCACCCATATGGAATCCACTACCCCCTCTAGATTCGATGTGGGTAGTGCTCAGGTCTGCCAGGTCCCAAGGATCGTTCCTGTACGAGAATCTGAGCCACACTCCACTAAACTAGAAAAATGATCGGTTTGGATTCTGGACTGATTAATTACTATAAAGGTGCATGGACGCATGTGGATTATGCATAGTGCAATATAACGTTTCACTATATGCCACATGGCAGTACATGAGTACATCATTTGAGTGAGAACAAGATAAACATCTCATTAATATCATTTCAACCTAAATGAGTAAATGAAGTAGTTAAATTTGCAAAGATGCCATCTGTACTTTATATTCATTTCATTTGATGGCATTTTGATGATTTTTTAGTAAAATTTTAAATAGAGTTTGAACTTCAAAATTTAAACTACATTACTTACTTATTTTGAATTAAAATTTGACCATTGAAAAATATGTTATGAGATCTTCTATCACATGGATTAATTTATATATTATCAATTGGTAAATAGTGAAACATTGTACTTCATTAGGCATAGTGACACAGGACTTTTTTTTTAAATTTTAATTATAAAGAACTATTAAAAAAATTATTTTATATTCTATGTGCCACAGTTTAAAAATTTGTGAATTGAAATCGACTGTTTACCAAACAAAATTCGGAATCGACTGACAACGATCCCAATTCCTAGCAGTTCGATCCGGATCAGGCAATTCAGTGTGATTTTGTTTACAAAAATCAAGGAAGGATAAACCGATTCAATTTCATTTTCATTATTATTTTGGCCGGCAAGGGCCGACTCCAATTCTAGACTAAAATGGCCTGGAAACCTGGAATCAGTTGGATCGCACCGATTCGACACCCGATTCCGTTTTTAAACCTTCCAATGTGCGTAATTGTATAGTGTGCGTGTTAATTCACCCAGGTGGTGGTGCACATTTGCTTTCGGCCATCAACGCCTCGGCTCTCGCAGCTCTGATTCCGCAGGAATGGCCTTCTTACTAAACAAAGCCACCGCGTTTTCTCGCTCTCAGTCTCATTCTCAGGTAAGTGGTTTTTCTCTTTTATCGTTCAATAGATCATCTTCCACCGCCGCACCCCTCCTCTCCCCCGAAAGTTCTCCTTTCCATCGCTTTGCACTTGTCTGGATTCTTTTCGTGGTCTGTCTGCTGTATTTATTTTATTTGGTTGACTTGCAGCAGAAACCGGAAGATCCTTTTGTTCTTTCACGCCGTCGACTCCACATCAAACCAGGTGTTCGGGAGAAAGCTGTTAGTATTTCTTATATTTTTTCCCCCCTATTCTTATTGTTTTGACCACCGATTCATCTAGATCTTTTTCTCTCTGATTTTGAGATATTTTTTTTCATTACCTGGTAGGGTTTCCATATGTTATGGTCTAGTTATTTATTGTAATTAGTTGCATGAAGGTGATGGTGATATAGAAAGCCCTAGAAGCTGAGTATGGTAGAACGGAACTTCTTCACCAAGTCTAACCCTATGGAAAGACTGTGGAACTTTTATATGATCTCCTTGTTATTGGACTAGAGACCGTACCTCGATAAATGTCCCAAACTCATCTAGCATGTTAATTGTGAGACCGCTTTTTAAAATTTGTGCTACATGCTGTAGCTACTTGATCGATTTGTGCTCTCACTCATGAATGAAATAATTCATTGTCAATTCTCTCAGTTTGGTTTCCTGTAGTCTTACCACTAGGCCGCTTGTAGAATTGATGCGACTAAATATGAGATTTTGTTCGAAATAATTCTCTAACTGTTGATATAGTTACCCCTGGTTTAGTTTCTGGCGTTTCCTCATTTATTGCGGGAAGAAACAGTCATATGCACCTCAGTGAGATTATTAGTATTATGATCCTCAAAGTCTTATCACTTATGAAGTTGATAAACTCCATTTAGGGCCTCTGTGGATCAATACTGCTAGAGAGTTGGCAGGACCTCGATGAAGGAGTAAGTGGTTCAACTGGGTGTGCAAGCAACCAACGACAGTAGGTTGGCTTGGGTGGAGGGCCCTAACCCAAATTATAGGGATTGGATGGTCATTCCTTAACACAATTGACCAACCCAGTTTGAGCATCATCCTATGCCCAAATGGAGTCTACTCTAGTTTGCGTTTTCAAATTGGGTTGGGCTTGAAGAACTATATCTCATATGAAACTGGAGAAACAAGCAAAAATGAGAATTGTATCATTCAAATTCTCTCACATCTTGATGAAACCATGTAAACTTTAAATGCAACAATTTTATTGTCACCATTTTTGCAAATCTGCAATCAGGTATGCTTGCTGGACTTATGAGTTGGTTAAGACTTTCTGAGGTCTCCCCAATACCAATATAAGAGATTGGGTTGTGTTGTTCAGCATAAGCATTACATGTCTCTCAAAATGTGACCCCAGCTGTAGTTGCACTGTAGGCTCAATGAGTGCTGTGGCCAAGATTCAACTCATAATCAGATAACTTGCAGCATGGCCATGGTTTTTTTTTTTCCGGCTTATGGTCAATAGGCTTCTCTTATGGCTTGTTGCACTATTACATGCCTGGGAACCGGTGATAAGGTATCAAATGGTATTAAGCTGAAGTTGCTGTGCAAGTGGCTGGTGGAGTGAGGTGCTGATCTGATGCAAAATATTCAACTGTAGAAACAGTGGAGTGGTGACTCTGTAGTGGGTGGATGCTGGATTGATGCAGCTGAGTTGCTGCATAATTTTTCGTTAACAGTTATTGTGACCGAGGCTCTCTTTAGCTTTTAAATATGGAATTAATGCTAGCATTGTCTGTCATTTCTTCTGATATTTTTTTTGTTGCTTCCCAGTCAAGAAATTGCAATCCTTCTCATTTTTATTTTGGTCTGGTAAGTGGCAACAGAAATATTGTTCTCCTTTATGTTAAGCTCTAAAATACTTGGTAGTAATTGATAGGGTGAAGGGTGGGCATGACGCCTGCACCAGGCATGCTGGCGGCAAGGACCAATAGGCAGGTGGCATGAGGAGGGGCAAGGTGGTCCTTTCCAAGGGGTGGGAGAGAGAGAGATAGTCTGGCCACCCTGGTGGAGTGGTGGTGTACCCAGACTTTTCCTAATTGATATGTAACATTTAAAAGATAAGATGGTTCTTAATGCTCATACTAAATGCTATCTATCCCACCCACACCCCCCCCCCCCCCCAAAAAAAAAAAAATACTGATACTGTATGTTTCCAGAAATGGTTTTATGCCACAACTGTCTTTTCCCTGTTAATTACTTCCCTGGGCCTGGGGGCTTATGTGAAATGATGTCTCTGCCGCTGTTCAAGGTACTAAAACTCGGGTCTCGGTACCAATTCAACTCTTGGAAAAACCGAGACGAGTCGAGATCTCGCCGAGTTGGTGCATTTTTTTTTTTTCAACTCGAAGCTTCAACTTTGGGTCAACCCGAGATCCGAGATCTCGCTGAGATATGTCGTGTTTTGTCCAATTAGGTAAGGTATTTAAGTGGTAGGTGGGTTAAAATAATGGGTCGAAATTGAGATCCAACCGAGATCCGAGATCTCGGCACTCACTGAGATCTCGCCGAGATATTGCACTTTTGAGACTCGTAGGCAGTCTTGTCTCGGCTTTTCCAAAAACCGAGAAACTCGGCGAGTTCTCGAACTATGCCGCTGTTAATTCTAATTTTAATCTGTTGGATTTGTTTTACTCCTCCTCTTCTCTCTCTCTCACAGAATCCAATCGACCTTTAAAACTGCATTCTCTTCTTTCTTCTAGCAAAATTGAAATGGAACTGTCATTGACATCCTAGTTAACTAGGTTCTCATGGACGTCATGTTGGACTGTCATTTTCTTTTGTGGCAGCTCTTAGAAGAAGATCCTGCTTTGAAGCGGTTCAAGTCATATAAGAAGAGTGTGTGGCGAGTCAAAAGAATGGGGGATGTGCTCACAATTGTTGTTGTTGCTGGTATGCTTTAAGCCTTCACTTATGTATATGTAGGTACACAGACATGAGTTGTGTGATGAGTAATTTACTTGTTCAAGTGATCAACGATAAAAATTGAAAAGGGGATGAACTCTTTATAGAATGGCCAAAGCATGTCATTGATGATTGAACTGCTATAATGTAATGTAGTTGTTGGTACAAGTCTTTGAATTGCAATTTCTTTTGCTTGTTACAACTGCAAGCTCTCAGAGGTGGCTGTTATGTTGCTTGTCAATTTCAGGCTGCTGCTATGAGATCTATGTCAAAGCAGTCATGCGGGAAGAAGCTCGGAAACAGGCACGGGCTACAAGTGAGGGAGCATGATGGACATTGTATATCTGTGAACATACATTTTGTGTTCTGTTCATCTACTTTAGATCACTAGCTCCTATGAGGTTACATGTGTTTTTTTCGTTTCATGTTGTCTGAATAAGTAATGAGCCTTGTGGATCCAGTTGGTTGAAATGATACCCGGTAGTATGGGAGGGTTCAAAAAAGGGTTGCTTCAATGGTCATTGTGGATTTTTTTAACTGGGTTGCTTCAATGATCATTGTGGATTTTTTATACTGAATAAGTTCAGGAATGTTGGTAAACAAGGACTGTTTGATATGGAGCGACAGGTGAAGAGATGTCCTTGTGAACTTTGATTACGGTGCTTTCTGAAATCTTTTTTTTTTTTTTTTTTGACAATAGAAGGAAAGCTTTCTGAAACCCTTGTATAACCAGGTAGGACTGGAATCTTCTAAAGCATGTCTGTTACCAGAAGGTCCAATGGTTTGTTTTCTGTTATTTGTGTTCATTTTACTAATGTTACTCAAATTAGGTCAACTTACAACTGTGTGAAAGAAAGGAGGTTCTGTGCTGTGGCAAGCTGTAGATGATGATAATAGGTGAAGTGTTCCTTGGCCAGTCGAGAAGGAAAAATTCCTTTTCCACGGGTGAAGTGAGTATGTGATTGGACTCTTGGGTTATGAATACATATTCCAACACCCATTTACCAAAGTCGAAACTGCCCATGGTTTTAGGTATTGACTGATATTGGATTGGCAGTATAGATTAATCTGTATTGGCATAATATCGCTGGTATCGGGCAAATAGGTAATTTTCTTTTTTGGATAAGCTCATCTAGATGGTTTTCTAGACAAGTACATACTTTTTGTCACGAGGTGATATTGGATAGGGTTAAAATTTTGTATACAAGTAAATTTCAATATCATTTGATTGCGAATTCAGTTTTTGATTCAATAGAGCTTGTGAGGTGGTAAAATAAATCATTAAAAGGCTACCAAGGGAGTGCATGGACTTGGGAGGGGAGGCTGTTACAAGGAGGAATAAATGATTGAATTTAAGTTTTAAATTTTTAGAGAAATTTAGTGTCTTCTCCCTTGCACTTTGCGCTAATTAAACTTTCTTCCTTTCAAGTATCACTGGGATATGGTTGTAATTAGGGCAAAATACAGGGGAGAAAACAGTAAATATGACCAATTTAAGAGTATCACTGTGTATCCAATACGAATAAGAAGGCCTAGTAACCCAGTTGCGTGGCAACTACACCAGCATGGAGGCCAATGTGGGGACACGGGCATTTAGAGGGGGGGGGGGGGAGGCGATTTTTTTTGTTTTGTAGGAAGCATGGTGGTCATTTCAAGAGGGGGAGGGGTTGTGTTTGTGTGCAGATTGCACATAGACCTGTGTTGGAAAAAACAATACAGCAGAATGGTGATTTTGTAGAAGAAATACAAATGGAAAAAGAAATCACACACACAAGATAAGATTTTTACATGGTTCACCCCCAAGAAGTAATACTACATCCACGGTCAAGCGATAATACGAATCCACTATTTCTGTGAATCGAATACAAATCCTCCCTCACATATCTTAAAGAGATAATTATAATATATAGGAAAACCTTAACCCACGAAAGTACAAAACTGCCCCTAGAAACCCATTTGGTTTGGTCCGAATCAACATCGAGCAAAATACATATCAAATTGAAGCTCTCGACGAGCTCTTCAAGGGTCATAGTCTAAAGCGTTAGTGTCTGCACTTTTAGGCCATTTACGAGCGTTTCGAAGACGAAACGGCCTGCCGAATGAACACCACAACACTTTCTAGATTAAAACTGACATCAGGCTTCACCAATAACAACCAAGGTATATCCAATTGTCAAAATTTTCAAATCATCTCTTGGCTTGGCAAAATTAACTGTTCTTGTCCAGATTCCAGAAAACCATTTGGACAAATTCAGCCACAAACGCATTTGCCTTAAAAATTAAAGTAAAAATTAGTTTGAGGGCAATTGGCAATATATCAGGTTATATTAATTTGCCACTTGTTTAACGCACCTGGTTTCAGCCAAAAGAAGTCGAGCAAGACATAATTGCCACTTATTTCATGTTAATTAGGATAATGAACTCGTTGGGGTCAGTTATAGACTTATTGGCTTATCTAGATAATATACCCACCCTTTAAATAAAAATTAAAAAAAAAGCCTGGGAATTCATAATCCCAACCATGTGTTTTTATTCTATTTGTTTGACTGATAAAAGAGAATCATCCCCTTAAAAAAGTTGAGATTCATGCATGTTAGTTTTAGAAATAGGGTTTCGGTGTAGAGAACGGGTTTGTGCAGCGGTGAGCTCGGGGAGAAAACGAAAGCTTGAGCTATTGTGGGGTTTTAGTTGGTCTTATAGAAAAAAATGGCAATTTCCACTACTATTGATATTGATATTTTTTTTGAAGGGAAAAGGTTGGGCACACCGCGGCTAGGGTGCCCAGCATGTGTCATTATCTTTTCTTCTTTTTCGGAAAAGACTCCCTTGTTCTATGTTCAATCTTATGATTGGTGTATTTCGTTGATTTATTGAAAACTAACTACATGTCTAACTCTCTCGCTTTTTTTTTAAATACATTATATTTTATAACTAATAGCCTCTATGTGCACTTCCATGAGCTACTATGCAGGGGCGACACAATCAGTCAACATCCTCTTATCATAAGCAATAATATTTTGAGTAAACTTTTCAAAATGGGCTTTTTGGTAACTTCATCAAAACAACTCAAAAATATGTGGATTCGTTGACCCTAAGGTCCCATGTCTATTTGCCAGGTTTTGGTTTAACAAAATACTCCAAATGGCAAAATAAATCGTTGAAAATATAAGGACCATGAGATGATGCATGAACATACAAAAATGGCATAAAATTAAGAATGTATGGATATACATGGGAGGTTTTTTTTTTTTATTGAATTTAGAGTCTAAAATTTGATATATGGCTAACTAAGATCATGTTCTCTCCTTGTAATTGTTAGAATTGTCACATCATCAATCCACGTAACTCAAATTAATATGTGCTTTTACCCAGTCAATTTGGTTAGTTATCCTTGAAGCATTTGCAAATAAATTAGTAACCTTGATCATCTGATCTAACTTCCGATAGCACTCTAAGCCCCTTCTCCATTCTCGTAATTCTTCTATATCTCCCACCAAGTTTTGATCATGGTAATTACTCACAAACAATAATCTCTATCAACTAATAAAATGTTGAGCAAGAGATTACTGCCTGTTCGCCTAGTTCTTGCACCAGCAAGGAGTCAATGAGAGTGTACGCATGAGCATCAACATATATGAAATTTTTTTATCTCAGGGGAGGAAGGTAAATTTTTGCGTTTTTCTATTTGAGCAAAGGATCTTGTTCTTTCTCCCTAAAGTATTTCATCACCCCAGTTGTTATATTGATTATAATTGGCTACATACTTTTCAAAGATTAGTTTTACTTTAATCATATGGACGGCTAGATTTTTAAAAAAAAATCTAGGGAAGCATGTGAAGCTCAATAAGTGGATCCCTTAATCCTTATCCAAGTGAGCTAATTGAATCTTTAAAAAAAAAAGAAAAAAAAGAAAAGATAATCTAATTCAAGCAATGGACTGTCCAAGAAGTCGAGACTAGGTTATCTATACGCTTCACCGTACAATTAGGTGATGACATTTATCCCACTTGCTACAATTACATGAGTATGAAAGAAACATTTATAGAAAGAAAAAATGACAGATATCATCATCTAAGTGTAATTTGAAACATACCAATATGGTTATATGGGTTGGTGATCAAGAACCCCCTTATATGTGTGTGTAAAACAATATTCCTTATACGTGTGTGTGAATATTGAAAAAAACAAAAATATTCCATTTTTATGACATAATCAAGTAGAAATGTAGAATGAACCTCACCCTACCTGTCCGTTAATTTTCTTATTCCATCTAATATGGGATGAAAATGATCATCCTACCCCTCGCCCGAACACATTGCCTGGGTGGGATCCATCTCCCTCTATTAGTGGGAATTGAGAAAATTGACGAGCTGGCAAATTGAGGTGATAACTTTCCACCCCGCCTCCTATTTGTGTGTGAAGAAAAAAAGGAACAAAGAAAATACTAATTTTTTAACATAATAAGTTAATAACAGGTAGATCGAGATATAAAATAAGGGCATTTTTTATAATAAAAATAAGAGTAGTTAAACGTAGACAAATAGCATCGTTTTATCATGCTCTCATGTCAGATATCAGATTCATCCCTTTTTATAATCCTATGTTTGGTATTCCATTTATACTGCTTAATTAGTGCCTTAATAGAAGCAGATGAGTTGGTTCTGCAGAAGCTGAACTAGCTTCCGTTCTTCCCATGACTTGGCATTCTTTGTATTTATTCGAAAAATCTCTTGTCCACTAAAACAGAATCTCCAGTCCATCTGCAACTGGACAAGATTCAAGAGGCATGGAAATAACCACTCCTTTTTAAAATAAAATAAAAAAAAAAAAAGTAGAAGAAAGAAGGTAATGCCACCCCATTGCATTTAAACCTGGAAGGAATATGATTTAAAAAGTCTTAGAAAAATAGAATTGACAGTGTTGATGATCTATTTGTTTAAGTTTTCGATTAATGGCATTTGGTTTGCCAACTAGAATAAAAACAATTCCATCTTCATCTTCCTAATATATTAAGGCATAAAAGAGATACGATATTTTCACAATTGTGCTTTGTTCATAAAGTATAATATGAATGCTCTTTCTTTTTTAATTTTTATAATATTTTAAGGGGTAATATCCTCCTTGAAAATGGGCTCTTTTTATTTTCAATTTTTTTTTCTTAAAGAATAAAGAAATAATAAAAAGCAAACCATTCGTGGGTCATCAGTCACAAAAGCATCATTGCCATGACTCTCTTATTCATGATCTTCTAGTAGGGGTCCGGTGTCAATCGGTTGGTTCAATCAGTTTCAATTTGGTTGAATTGATTTTGATCTCAATTGGACCATAATGAATCCGGCCTGATAAGGTGATGATCGGTTTCAGTGCAGTTGATCGAGTTTCGGGTTCATATATGATTGGGTGAATATGTGTGTAGAGGACACATGGGACATAGGTCATTCACTAGGAAGGGAGAGAGAGGCAGACACATGGCTGGACAGCCCGAATAACATGCCTAGTTTTTTCCTATATAACCAAGGTACTTTTTTCTACCCAAACAAAAAGAATACTTTTTGCCCTTTTCTTTATTCTCAAAAGTTATTTAATGATGTATTTAAAGCCCGACCAAAGTCGGTCATGATAAAGATTCGGTTTGATTTAATCCAAGATGAACCGGTCAACTTTGGTTGATTAAAGCTGAAATTTGACACCCATATGGGCATAAATTAATTCAACCGAAAAAGAAAAAAAAAATACGGGCAGAAATTAATGATGATGAGTCTAGTGTTCCAAAAGGCCAATTCTAATCATTGTGGATAAAAAAGATTCTTACTAAGATGTTGGGAGTTATCGAAGAATAATCCTTGATTGGTTATTTGAGATCTTGGATAGTTGGACTTGGATGTGTCTTTTATGAGAGAAAGAATGCCACCCGGTTGTGTAGTGCAGAGCACGGCGCCCCCTGCGCTCAGATATAGGAGTGGAGGGGTGCAGTGCGCACCCCTATGTCTGGGTGTAGGGGATGCTGTACGCTGCACGACCGTGTGAGTTTTCTTTTCCTTTATGTAGAATTGGACCATCTAATGGTTTAAGCTTTTGGGAAGAATCAATGAGAATGGATCATCCCTACGTACCGACAGATTAACATACATGTGAGAGCCAACCACCTGTCCTATTGTTGCCTTTTACAAGGAAATGAGGAGTTTTTATGGAAAACAAACTTAAAATGTAATTGACTCTCTCATGTACGTTCTTCCGTTGGGAAATGAAGTGGTGTTTTGTGGGCTATCAGATGCTTAAAGTTCGGTCAATCAACGATGAGATTCATTGGTTAATGGGAAGATCTTTTGCATCTTTTGAAATTCTTCAAAGTTTTAAACTCTTCATCTACCTACCTCTTCTCCTTGCAACGTTTAAACCCGCCTGTTAATGACAAGATCTTCTCCATCTTTTCTTGTCTTCGATTGAAAGTGTAAATCTGTCATGGAGATTACATAAATATCCCTCAGATTTCTCGTCCCAACTGTTCAAAGCTCGATAGTACTTGTACCCAAGGTTCGAGAACTCGGGTCTCGGTGGCATCTCGGCTAGGCCAGAAACCGAGTCGAGCCGAGATCTCGCCGAGATCTCGGCGAGTTGGTGCAATTTTTTTTTTTTGGACTCGGACCCCCAACTCGGTGGGTTGTACACATATTTTGGGTCTGAAACTTGGTATCCAGCCTATTTCAGGCCATTTAAACACAATGGCATGCCCAGATTTGCCAAAAAACAAGTCCAAATATGAGTTTCACTTTGGACCATAGGTTGGTAAGCGACAGTCGTACTAAAAGTCTAAAACAACATAATCTATATATAATTTAGTAAAACATAGCAAATTAGAATCAAAACATTCTAATTAGCACACATCAATCAAAACATTCAAATAAAATGTACATTACAT
The DNA here is from genome assembly GCF_018873765.1 of Telopea speciosissima. Taxonomy (NCBI): domain Eukaryota; kingdom Viridiplantae; phylum Streptophyta; class Magnoliopsida; order Proteales; family Proteaceae; genus Telopea; species Telopea speciosissima. The sequence continues at coordinate 8,897,685 of NC_057918.1, read as the reverse complement.
CAATGTTCACTTAATTTGTTACATAAAATGAGATTGAACAAGAAATTCATCCCTATATCGATCCACATATAATTCCCATGTGACCTTTGAAATCTTGCAAATAGGTGATGATGCTCCAAATTGGCACTTAATCTTCACTTTGGCACTTCAATCTAACTCCAAACAGTGCATTCCATCCAACAATCGAAAGAAAGAAGAAGAAATTTGAAGGAGAGGTTTTTCCCTGGTTTAGAGCCTAAGAACTTCTGTTCCTGCTCTCTCTTATGTTGGAAATGGTTTTTGGGTGAAAATTGGGCTAAATACAACTAACTAGCATCTTTGGGCCCAACCGAGATCTCGCCGAGATCTCGCCGAGATCTCTGCGAGATATTGGTTTTTTGTACTAAAAACCATGATTTTCACTCTTCGAGATATCACCGAGATCTCGGCGAGATCTCGGTCGAGAAATTGTAGTTTTTGTACCGACTAGGAACTCGACTGGTTTTGCCCAAAACCGAGAAACTCGGCGAGATCTCGGCGAGATCTCGAACCTTGCTTGTACCTACCCCATAATGAATTTGAAATTTCAAGGTTTCAACGGATCAGAGTCGCCCAAATCGTCTTTTCTGAATTCTGTAATTGTAACTTTGACTAACTACTCAGAGCCGCAGCTTTCGGTTATCCTAATATTCTTATTACAGTTGGGTCGTGGAGCAGTTTAGTATTTTATCAACAAAAGCAAACTTTGAAAACTCAAATTTGCAATCTTTATATGTAGACTTCTGCAAGTTCTGAGAGACTCTGTGTTTGTGTGAGAGAGACAATAGTCTCCTCCTCAACATCATCTGTTTTCTGTTTTTTCTCATCGACTATCTCTGTTTTTCATCTTGTCTGGGTTCTTCTTCTTGATACTTGATTGATAGAAGGAAAGAGAAAGATCCAAAAATGGTGACATTTGGAGGAACTACCGAGAAATGCAAGGCCTGCGACAAGACAGTTTACTTGGTGGATCAGCTCAGAGCTGATAGCAAGATCTATCACAAGGCTTGCTTCCGGTGCCACCACTGCAAGGGTACCCTCAAGGTGGAATTTCTTCTAACTCAACTCAACAATTGGTGTAGATTTCAATATTTTTGGGGGGTCAATGACATCCTTCCACCTGTTTCTCTTTTACCAATTATTCTGCAACTTCTGAATTTTGTTCGGCTAGTCTAATCTTCTATTCTTTGATGCTGCTCCTGATTTATTTCATTTTCTCCCAAAATGGAAAATCTTATTTTTTTTGGGTCTTTTCATGCCTTCTAATTTTTATTCTCTGTATTCAAGATTATATGCTGGATTTGCTCGTGATTGTTCTGGTATAATCCCAAAATTTCATGTTTTCTTTGATCCTTAAAAGAATGAAATTTAAAAAACTTAAAGCAAAAAATATGATTCCCTTCTTTCATGCTTTCCTTATTTTAGCTCTCTCCCTATTTTGAAATTGTGTATTGGCTTTTAAGGATTTTTCTCAGATCGTTTTCATTATATTTTTATTCCATCAAATTTGGAAATTGTATATTTTTTATGATCATGATGTTTTTGTCTTCTTTTACATAAAAATTGGTTTCTATTGGACCTTTCCAGATTGTTTACTTTGCTTCAAATGGAATTCAGTCGACTGATCTCTGGATGTGGGTTGTTGTGTTCACTTTGGGATTTTGATCCTTGTAACTGAATGGTGCCTACATACCCTATGATATGATTCTTGCTTGTTAATAGGATCCCTTGGTAAAACATGTTGAGCAGTAGTTTCTTCTGGTCCATGTTCAACATTCTGTCATTGTTTCGGACAAGATTGAAACATGCTTTCATTCACCAGGCATTTTACACTGAAAATTTCTTTTTCTATCGATGCTTTTATGAAATATTACTCCTCATTTATGATATGAAGTGCTATATTTCCTTCAACTGGATGTTTTTTTGTGAAATGCTTGGAAACAAACTAAAAATAATCCTAATATTGCAAATATCGTAGATGAGCATTATTGTTTGTGTGTTTTATCTGTTCCTTCACATTTTCCTAATAATTTGATGGTGGTCATTGCAGCTTAGTAACTATTCCTCCTTTGAGGGTGTCCTGTATTGCAAGCCTCACTTTGACCAACTCTTTAAGATGACTGGCAGTTTGGACAAAAGTTTTGAAGGTGGTTAGCTGTTAATTAGTTTCTTTCAGTCATTCATACTATTCATCTCCTAACCAATTCTATTAACATATTCCATCTTTTATTATTTCTTCTTGTAGGTGCTCCAAAAATTCCCAGATCTTTTGAACCGGTAAAGTTTTTGAGTTTGATATTATTTTCATTTAGACAGTAAAACTTTATGTTTAACTTGAATGTTCCTACATTACATATACCTGAGGTTTATAATGCTTTTGTTTGAGTCAGTTTGTTTTGCTTGGTTATAACTGCACAGGCCCATCCCAACAACAGAGTTTCAAGTTTGTTTGGGGGAACTCAAGACAAGTGTGTGGCTTGCAAAAAAACAGTATACCCAATTGAGAAGGTAAACTTTACTCTTTCTTCTTGTTTGATAGAAAACATTCCCTGAACTCACTTTGGTTTCTGAGCAAAGAACTGATATAGGTCCACTAACCAGGATCTACTTCCTTGCTTACCTGCATAGTTGCAAGTGACAAGTTAGTTGATCCATTAAGTAATGTAAAATTGTATATATAGATATTGTTTGATTTAATATTCTCTTTGTTACATATTTGTTTTCTTTCTCACAGTCTCACTTGTGGTTAATATCTTAACATTTAATTTTAGAATTCGTAGTGTCAACTAATGAGTTCATGCCACTCATTAGAACCATAACCCTACATTTATCTGGTTCAAATCGATGTTTTTGACATTAATGAACTCTCTTGCTGTCTATATTCAAATGTAGCTTCAATTAGCACATGGAAAGGTTTTGCAGATAATGAAGCTTTACTAGTTCCTTAATGATGAAATTAATGTCATTTTCTTCAAAACATGCAACATGAAAAAGGAATCAAATGGTTTTGCATAGCAGCAGAGCCTGCTGCGACATGATAGTAATGCGTATTGAGCATGTGGGTACTGGGGATTGAACTGCTGCTACTCCCTGATAAGCGAGGAAAAGTAATGCCATGCTTTTGGTCTCTGGCCAAACACAGTACCATAAAGTAGTCTAAATATATAATTTAGGAACATAATCTATAATAAACCCAAACAATGAAATCAAGGAGGTCCCATGAAAAATTTATCAGGTTCGAGTGGTAATGCTTCATTCACACACAAAATGCAAAATTTATAGATGAAGATGTAATCTCAACTTCATAGTTTTCTAACAATTTAATTATGTTGTCAAACCAAATGTTTGTTCTTCTTAGGAGTCATTAATTTCTGATAGTGCTGTGTTTTCAGATAGCAGTTGATGGCAGCTCATACCATAAGGCCTGTTTCAAGTGTTGCCATGGAGGCTGTATGATCAATCCATCTAGCTATGTTGCCCATGAGCACAAACTTTACTGTAGGCACCATCATTCCCAGCTCTTCAAGGAGAAGGGGAATTTCAGCCAACTCAAAAATCATGAACAAATTAAAGGGGTGACAGAGAACACAGTATCAGCTTGATGCACGTGGAAGCCTGCACATCATCATCTAGAGTAGTAGTCTATGTTTCCATTACAGCTGTTGGATGCAACAATACTGGATCACATCTGTACTGGGTCTTGGTAAGCTTAATTTGGAGAGAAAATATGTAAATTTATAAAAAGAGCTAAAGGCTTCAAGGAGGTTGATATTCAACAGTGGGGATGTAGTTTGATTTATAGTTCTTTGAGCTAGTGATGTTTGAATGAGTAATAATTGTCGAAGAGGTGGGTTTTGTTCTTAAAATAAGTAATGAGCCAATGTCTTGTGTAGACTGTCTTTTGAAAGTTAAAGGATATGCTTTTTTCCCCCACCCTTCAGGGTATGAGAGATCTGTTGTTGCTCTTATGTTTTTCTTGTAATGGATTTTCTGTATGATGTAGTTATCTATAAATGTGCTAATTGGATCATATAGTTGTTTCCCTTTGGCTTATATAATTTTTCCCTCTTAAACACAGATTGATGTGCCTGATTGTGTGGCTGTAAAAAACATCTCATTATCTATTTAGTGATTTGATCCTCTGCAAAAACTCAGGCTGGCCAAGCAAGATGATTCACCCAATATAGATCTTGGTAGGAAGAGTGGTTTCATTGCCAAGCATCCTCTAGTTCGGCTATGATGTTACTGTTTGGCCATTTCCTTACTGAAGGGTCCTTCCCTAACTTAATATAAGAAAGGGAAAAGGTTTTCTACCAAGTGAGGGTATGCTAGTACACACTCTCTCTCTATTTCTCCCCTTCTCACATAAAATGATCTCGCTATTCTCTTATGCACGAAACAGTTCTGTCTATGTCGCTTGCTAAGAGAACTCTCTCCCTATGAAAAATAACCAAACTATTGGTGTGTTGTTCTATGCCCGCTTGCTCTCACTATAAGAAATAACCATCCTCGTGATTGCTACTCAGTTTGAAAAAAAAAAAGTTTTGGGTTGAGATCCTTTTCACGTACATCTGAGGTGCCAACACCTGTCCTTTTTGCCTCTATAAATACTCCTCTTCACCCTTTAAATGGTATTACATGCAAGAGACAAGTGTTGTTACCTTAAGTATACATGCAACATAGGTGTAGGGTATGAACTCAAATGTTTTTAATGGTGGGTGGTTCTCACGCCATAAAATATCAGACATGGTTCATAATCTTGAATCAGATCGGCTGATTTGCCTAGATTAGATTGATATCGATCGAGACTGATCCTAAATATTAACTGATCGGATATCGATCCATTGGTATGACCTGATGGTCAAAAAAATAATAAAAACTGATTTTTATTAAAAGCAGAGGAAATTCCGTCCAATCCGAGCCAATTCAGGGTGATCCAAATCGGTATTCAATCGATATCGGCTGTGACCGATCCCGATCCATTTCCAATACCTTAAACCATGCTACCAGGCAGCAAAGACAGTTCAAGGAGACCTGCGCGTCACTGGAGTCTCTAACGTCGCATTGCATCTGGAATCTTTGTGGTGCGCCTGGAGCATTTTGGTTTCGTGGTGACACGTGCGTTGTGACGAGCAACTTCTCTAAGACGCTACAAAACGCAGGCATCACCCTTCGGTTCAAGTATTCTTGCTGCCCTGGTAAATTTAAAAGCAGTTCAAGTCGCTGGGGGTTAAGAGTGGTGCAGAGCACAAGTCACACGTCTGAAAAGCACCGGGAATGGCGCCAAAAGCAACCGGGCGTCTGAAAGCATACCAATGGAGTCTGAAAGGAAGGAAGAAGAAGGAACTCTCTCGTTCTCCAGAGCAACCGGGAATGTTCGAGGGGATGGTGGTCTTCTTGGTTGAAGCTGAAGTACAGCCACGCAGATTGCAGGTACTTCACTTCTCTAACCCACCCTCTCTCTCTCTCCCTTTTATCCGTATATAATTTATTCATCTCTGCAATGAAATGCGGAACCATCCGAGATTCCCAAAGCTTATTCTTCGTGCCCTTTTTTGTTATCGCTATCTACTTGAGCTATAATTGTGTTTCTGATGCTAAACATCGAAGACCCAGAATCCAGATAGCCGTTTTGTGACACCCTTTTTCGCCTTGTCTATCAAATCCTACGTTCCACCCTGTTGATTCCCTTTTTCATTATTTTTTCCTCTAGTTTATAAATGTAATCTTTGCCTAGGATACTACCATAACCAATGACAGGTTTCTGTTCAATGAATTCCTACTTCTACGTTCTCTTTTTTTTCTTCCCCTACTTTATTTCTTAAAATTTCAGACCCGTCTTGTTGCAAAGGAAATGAAGGAAAGAGAACGGAAATCAAATCAATACTGAAGTAGAAACTTTTGTAATACATTACATGATGGGATAACTAACTCCAAAACTTTCAAACATTCTAAGTCTGATTAGTAAATTTTACTGGACTTTGCAATTAAATTCTTTTAATTTGAAAAGTAAAATGAATTTTACATCTGAAAAATATAATTACCAAATGTGTTAATAATTTTAGTTAGGTTACACAATCTTGATTACAAAATTTTTCCGTGATTTCATTTCCACTTCCTTTGCTTTCAACCAGACAGAGCCTTCATGTGCCTTCTGTGATCCTTTACTAGGAAAAGCATTGTTATTGCTGTTTTGGTTTTGCACGTTGAAAAAGAAGGAACCTTCTCATTGTAGATAGGAGTTTTCCCTAGTATTCTCAATTTCTCATGTTTGGTTTTCTTGTTTATTCTTCCCAAGAACATTTCCTTATATTTTTGCATTTTCACTTCTATTTCTCCCTCAGATATGGAAACAGAAGCTGGTGCAGATGGGAGCTACCATTGAGGATCGCCTTTCAAAGAGGGTTACTCATATTTTTGCCATGAACTCCAAAGCCCTTCTAAACCAAGTGGATAGGTATTGGTTGACGCGTTTTAGAGTGGTGAGTTCTTGTTTTTATTCTCCAATCGTTTCCTTGATTGTAAAATTATGGTTGATTCCAAAATTTGTTCAAGTGCCATTAAGTACTGTTTTTATTACATTCTAATTAATCATTTTAATTTTGTAACCCAACCATGTTTTTATGGACTACCCATTAGTTCAACTTTTCTTACTTGATTCATGATCCTCAATTTCAGCTACTTTCTGTTGCTCTTCTGCTACTCATTGTCATTGATGATTTGTATCTAATAATTTATGCCTCTGAATTGGCTCCTTCCTATTTTCAAAGCAACTGTGCTTAATCATTTAAAACCCCTTTCACTTTGTTCTGTTGTCTCTTGAATTCCACAATTTAAGTTGTATGATTATAGATTCTACCCCTCCCCTAGTTGTTCTGCATAACCTCTTTAATCTCCTTTTCTTATTCTGCTTGCTTAAATTCATCTAATGATATAGTTTTATTTGGAGGAGAATGGAGAAAATTCTATTTTTTTTCCCATTTATATAATGATACCAATATGCATATTGAGGAGTTTCATACTCCCTCAAGGAATTCATCCAAATTGTCGATGTTTAATGACCCTGCCATGTTTCAGAGTTTACTCCTTTACCAGTGGCTGGAGGAAAGCTTGAGATTAGGAGAAAAGGTGCCTGAGGATTCATACAATCTAAAACTGGAGTCTGAAGTGGGGGAGGAGGAAAAATCTTTGGAGGCAATCTCATCTGAACCAGCAAATGACAACAATTCGGGTGGTGGTAAACCTTCCCCTCGCAAAAAAATAAAAAATTCTCCCGGGGATTCAAATGTTGCAAGTCTAGTGAGTGGGGAAGATAATCGAAAAGGTCCTGGAGACGAGGCACCAACTACTACTGGAGGTTCTGATGACTCCACTCAGTATACACCAAGTCCAGAAAATTATAGTCAATATATTCCTGATACTTCAAATAAGGATGTAAGTTACCACTTGTAACTGTTTAGTTAATACTTAAAGCATTTGGTCACGTGTTACCAGATATGCTTCTTCTATCTGGGATATGTGCTGCTGAAAGTATGTCTATCAAATTCATATCCAACAAAAAACAAATTTGTATCTTTAGCATTATATTATTAAGTAGCATTACAGGAATAAGAACATTTTTCAAGCTCTTTCTAGGGCCAAGGGAGTAAAGATCTCTTTTGGCATACAAACTTACTGAAGTATTACTTCTACTTGTTTGATGATCAGATAAGTTCTTCAGAGTTATCCCTGGCCTATAGTCCACCTGATTTAAATAGGAATATCACGGAGATATTTGGAAAACTTGTCAACATATATAGAGGTATGACTGACTTGGATGGTTTACACCCTATACTTATTGTCTTTGTAGTCTGTTGTTTTTGGGTTGTGATATGAAGTGGTTGTTTTCCCTGTAACAGCCCTAGGTGATGACAGGAGGTCTTTTAGTTATTCCAAAGCTATTCCAGTGATTGAGAAGTTATCTTTCAAGATTGAAAGCGTTGATCAGGTCAAACACCTGCCCTCAATTGGGAAGTCAATGCAGGACCACGTAAGTAATTGTTATCTGGTGTAGAATCAGTGTTCGGGAATTCGCCATGGTTTGCCCTATCGAACTTCTCTGTCATAGTATGTATCTGGTTATGTCGGCAAATGCAGAATTCCAGTGCTATTTATGATAGAAATTGTGATTACTCTGTATATGTGATGTTAAGGGTACTTTACCCCCACCCCTGGCCTTCTCTTTACCATTAAGAGTTATTGTACAGTGTATCTTCTTAATTATAAGAAAAGACAACATGTTAAGTCCATGTTCTAACGAGAAACTCAGTGTATGGCAAAGTTCAGTTGGTGCAATCAAAACTTTGGTATATAAATACAGCAATTATAAAAAGAAAAAGAAAAAAAAGAAATCTAGGGTTAGGGTTATGCTTGATATATTTTAAAAAATTTGGGACCAAATGTATAGCAGTTTCCATGCACACATATATGCACTGTATATGTCTCGGAGACATATTAGAGAGACACCAAGAGATGCTAGATAAGCTTTGTTACACATGAATATGCTTATGATATGTAAAACAAGTGTTTTAGGTATTGTGCACCATAAATAAGCAATAAATAGTGATTCCAACCAATGTAGCTTATCTCTGTCATCATGCCATCTATGTGATTCCAATCTTCATTGGCAAGCACAATATCGAACCTGCTAATAAGTAATAGAAAACTATTAAGCAAAAAGATTTGAAAAAGAAACATGCTCCTCATTAAGATACTGGCTTAAAGTAACCCCTAAAGGTCCAAACCACGCAAGCAGTAAGTATAAACATACTACTAAGTATTAAGTAACATAAATTAAGTATATGCATATTAACCATATTATTACTAGACTAGTAACATATTCAACAAACCTGAAGTAGTATTTAACTTTTAACAATAAGTACTTAGCAACAAACATAATCATATATTATAGATCACAAATCATTCAAGATGATTTAAACCTGTGTCAGATTTTCAGTTTAGATGTGATACTTGGCAAAAACAAGCAAGAAAAACCAAGATTCAAGCAACAATGTTCATTTTTTTAAACATACTTCAATCTCTAGCTTTGATGAGCTTTAGTGCAATTTTTTTGCTTGTTTATTCACTCCTCCTGTATTGCTTTTGAGTGTCAATGGGATCCACTTAAATTTTGGCGAAAAAATCAGAGTAGGAAGAAGTTTTCTTTCAAAAACTGGGATTTTTTTTTGGGTGTTTTGGCAGCCTGTATATCAAGTGTATCAGTTCCTTATTGGTCTGTATCTGTTTGTCTAGGCACCGTATTGGCCAGTATCGATAACGTATTGGTCTTTATATATTCTCTAGATAAATTATTTATGCATTGATTTTGTATCATATCGATATGGCCACTATCGATACGTATCGGCCATATCGTATCGATACTTGATAGTTGATACCATGGGTAAATTATAATTTGACATATCCTTTTAAGGGGGAACTTCTTGTTTTCATTCATGTATAATACACATTTCTGATAATGTCATATTCTTTTGCATACATTTCCAATGTCCGTTACTCTGTTGTCTTATGAGCTTTCCAATTTGCTTACCAGGGTCATGTCTCAGACATTTATCTTATCCTCTGATATTTCATGTTTGCACACATCCATTTGTATCACCATGTTGTAGGGTGAACATACCAACAAGAACAAATGTACTCATTAAAATAACTGTCAAAAGAGCATCACCTTTGGTCAATAGTCCAATACACCCAAATACTCTAAAAAATCTGAAAATTATTTAAATCACTTCCCAAATGTTTTTGTTGAAAAGTCAAAGGGAACACACTATATGTTTCCCTGTACCATCCTGAAGTAATTATAATAGAACAGATTTTTATTTAAAAGAACCTTGAAAAGACTAATTAGGCACCATACTAAACTAATTATAATAGAACAGGTTTTTACTTAAAAGCATATTGAAAAGACTAATAAGGCTATTGTCTTATTTACAGATTCATGAGATAGTGACTACTGGCAAGTTGTCGAAGTTGGAGCACTTTGAGACAGATGAAAAGGTGTTGCAAAGCTTCTTGGGAAAATATAGTTTTCTGTATGCTACATTGCTACATCCAATATTCTCTTTTAACAAATGTACAATTACTTTGATTTCTCCTTCTGTTGTTTTGATATTTCTTCCCCCCTTTGTTGCTGTTTCTCTTCGCCAGTACTAGAAAAGAAGGACCATATTACATATGTATTTAGTTTGTTATCTCTATACTACAGGATAGTTCTGGTTTTTATTCTTTTAATAATTTAGTCCTAATTTTAATTCTTAAATCAGGAAACTTAAAACCATGAGCTTCATACGAGTCAAGATCATCCTATGTGAACTAATCTGCTTAAAATCCTATTCCCTGAGGATTTATGTTCATGCCTGGAAGATTTAACACATTATGTGGAACTTTTCCAGCTTTTGACTAGTTGCTAAATTATTTTCCTGATTTGTGGTTGTTTTCCTTGGGCTCATTAAAGAAAGAAAAAAAATTGAAAACTAGAACTTACATTAGAACCAAAACTGATGTTACGGGGAGCAGTGAACATGTCATTTCAAGATGAGAAAAACTCACATTCATTCCAGGGTCGTCGTTTTTGTACAATTCTATGATAAGCAAAGTGAATGGTTTCATTCTTAAGGGTGATCTCTGTCATGGTAAAGGTGAACATAAAATGGTTTCTTTTTATAATTAATATCATCCATTCATGTACCCAACTCTTTCCAACTATTCCTCGTACCATATTAGTTGGGTTAGACTGAATTAAACCTTATCCAATTGCAACATGTAAAACATAAATGAAGGTAAAAAACATAATGATTTCTATATTGGGTTGGAAGTTTCATTTACGTCTGTGTCTTACTCGTTCAGGAGTCGGGACTGTGTGCTTCTGAATTTTGGTTGCAAGCCTGAATGTTCCATAATGCTTCTCTGGTGGATTAACTAAAAATGCAGGGTGCATTCGGTCGCCTGATTGACACTTAACCCAGAAATATGTTGGGCTGACGGAGGCTTATGGCCTCTAATGAATCAGGCTATTATGTTAATGAATTGGGCTGCGGCCCACCTTATTTGGCTACAGGTCTTCGAACTATGTGGCAAATATAGGGTGTACTTTTTGTATAGCTTTTACTTGAGTTGGGCATTGAACTTAGTTTAACAATATCAAGATTGATGGTAAGTTCAAAATTTGTTATATTTCAGTTCTAAGAGACTTTTGGGCTTATCATTGATGTAGAAGTCTGAACCTTGAATGTTTATGAAGTTGGGCCTATCCTAAACCGCACATAGGGGCAGGTCTTGGCACCAAGGTTTAAATGATTGGTTCTAGAACCTGGGTCATTTAGCATTTCCAGGTCCTACTGAATTTGGTTGGTATCTGTCAGCTTTCCAAACAAAGAGTCGGCCAATCAACTCAGAGAGAGCACACTATTGATATTGGATAGGCTGTTACCATGCCACTGGTTTTTCTTTTTCTTGCAAAAACATGGCTTGGCTTGTGCAACATGTCTCAGCCTGTTGGCCAAGCTTGGGCTAAAGCCCCTTTTTTAGCCCTATTAACTAGATTAGGTGGCCAAAATTTGAAGTGTATGTAACTTGTGGGAAGTCAAACAAAGATTATGAATCACCTTTTCGTTAATTCTACACACTCTACCAAGATATTGCTAGTAGTCGTGGTTTGCAAAATTAGTTGCAAATTGACTTCAAAATTTGTAGAATATAACATATTAGAGTTGTCTCTGTTCAGTCCTGATGATCAAAGCAGGACAGGACCCTAATATGAAAAGATTAATGCCACTTTCTATTTCAAAAGATTTGCAGTTTAATTACAATGAATATTTCATTTTTTTTTTTACCAAATAGAACCTCTGATATTTTGCATCACATACTCAGAAGTGGGATAAATAACAGAATCAACTCAACCCAAGTCAACAAAGACTTAACCCTCTACATGGGATTTTTCTGACTGCGGGTGCATCCTGTTATACAATCCACTCTATATCTTGTCGGTTAACTCACATTCTTCTACCCAAGTGTTTTGTGGTCTTTCTGTCATCCTTTTGGATCATTAAAAAAAAAGGACCATTACTATGCAGGCTCTTGGGAGGGGTGAGTTTGGATCCTTCAAGTTGTGCACCATATAACTCCTTACCGGGATAGTCATTAATTTTTTTGCACATAAGTGAACCATCTTGGTGCTGCTTTTCCTTCATCATGTCATTTATTGGTCTCAAGTGCAGGTAAAATAGGGTTTATCAGATTGGCCCGTGGCATGAAACTGTTAGCTAGAGCATATAAACATGAATTATAGAAATTTATCTTGAGATTTACCATATCCTTGAAATATAATTTTCTTGTCTCTCTCTCTTTAAGCATCTTGTTGTGGCAATTGTATGCTGTGTTCAGTCTAAACCTCTCTACATGAATGAATCATCTCTATTGTGGTTTTGCCAATATTATGAAGGTGCGGACAATCTCTTTGTTTGGGGAAGTTTGGGGTGTTGGTCCAGCTACTGCTCTGAAACTCTATGAGAAAGGACATCGCTCACTAGATGATCTGAAGAATGAGGATTCCTTAACAAATGCACAGAAGTTAGGGTTGAAATATTTTGACGATATCAAGAAGAGAATTCCACGTCATGAGGTCTCTAACTGTGCTGAACCCAATAGGTCTTTGTTCAAGTTCATGAAATTCATGTGGCATTTCTAACAATTAGCTAATTTCCGTGGACTAGGTTCAAGAAATGGACTCTCTTTTACAGAAAGCTGGAGAAGATGTTTTGCCCGGGGTGAGCACTGTAATAGATTGATTTGGGTTCAGTCCTAAGAGTTTCTGGATCTGTCTTGGGAGTCTTGTAGAGATGATTTTACAACCAATTTGTGAGCTACTTGTGTTGTGTTTTACTTGCTGCACCTCATGTATATGACATACAAACATAAACGCATTGAAAATAAAGCTATTTCAATAAATAAATTTCAACTGGTGTATCAAAAATAAAAAAGAAATTTAAGGATATACTAACGCTAGATAAACTAGGCTAAGTCCTAGAAAATCCTACCAAGTTGATGCAAGATCTTTACAATATTGGGTTTGAAAGGGGTTAGTTTCTGGGAGTATTTGAACAAAACATAGGATAAAAGTTAAGATATTAGGTCTCAATTAAGAAAGCTCCAGGATTAGGGAAATTGAATAAGAAAGATATTGAACGCAAGAACACCCCCTCCCAAAAAAACCAGGAAATTCAAGATAATGGAAATAATTTGAAGACTGAGAGAACGAATAAGTAGGGGTTGGAATCAGGACCTACAGTCTTAAAGCATAAGCACCTTCAGGAAAGATAGGGGTTTGGAATGCCATCAATAGAAAACAAAGCTCAAGGCAACCTCTTGTCAGGAATTATGTACTCTGCTATTTCCATTTCCCTTACAAAGCCTCCTATTTAAAGTGAAACAAAAAATTCAAAAACAAATATCTTCATTGTAATTTAGGAATAATTTCCCCAAATCACTTTCGATTTTCCAAATCCTAGGTTTGTTAAGTAGTTAAGTGTGACTTTTCTGATGACAACTAAATCAAGCCAAATGGGAAATGTTGATCCCTGAAAAGATGTCCTTAAAGAGAGTGATGGGAATAAGATTGGAGTTCCTTCTGTTGGATTAATTAGCAAAAGTAAACCCATTTAACTTCAAATGAGACTAGAATAATCCCTGCTAGCTTAGGAGTTGAAAGTAGCCACAAATAAAATCAAAGTGACTGAATTCAACTTAGACCCAGACAAGCTAAGATTCAATAAGGAATTTCCACTGGAGCACGTGAGAGGAGATTTAGATTTCTTTCAAAGAAAGAGAAATATGCATGGACTATGGCAGCTGCTCTATATGGTGCTCTCAAGAGGTGGCTGTATTAATTGGACCAATTGTTCTCCTCGTGGGCCTCAATTGGAAACCATCGTTCTCCTTGTAGGCCTTAACTGCAAACCAAAACTCTTTTCAGTGGATCCTGTCCTTGCATTCTGCATCAGATATGGTGTATACAAGATTAATACAATGAGACATTGTTTATGTTGGCCCCAATATGTATTTATATATGTTGGCTGAGGGTTCAAAACTTGGAAACAGCCTCTCCTATGAAGCAGGGGGTAAGGCTGCGTACATTTGCCCCTCCCAGACCCTGCAGTAGTGGGAGCCTCACAACTTTTTATTTATTTATTTATATATGTGCGTATGAATGCTTTCTTGCATGTATGGTGCAACTATGTCCTTGTGTTTCCTTAATGCACGTTACTCTCATATGTTTTGTAGGTAGTTGTTGTATGTGGAGGATCATACAGACGTGGAAAGGCTACATGTGGTGATCTGGACATTGTAATTACACATCCTGACGGCAAAAGGTAAAAATCCTATAAATATCAAACCAATCTCCTGTTGCAACTATACTGTTATTTATGACAGTCCACGTTGTATAATGGATAATAGTTTAATGTTTCAGATGTAAAACAGATCTATATTCTTGGTGACTACAACTTTCTGTTTATGCAAAATGTGATCATAATGCGACTGTTTTTTTGTCAATTCAACAGTTGTCATGGACGTGGACCAGCATGACCCAGCTTGTATTCAAGCCCTTTGAATTGGACAATGCAAGGGCCCCAAGACCAGATATATAATTCATCCTTCAAGGACCCAAACCTAGGTCTTGGACCTAGAGAAATGATTGTCTTGTGCTTATAAGCATTCCTATGAGGAAAGTTCTGGCTTAGCCCCTCGGTTTGGTCTTCAATTCCATATAACTCATTAGAAGCACTTGTTAAAGACTGCTACCATGAGGGGTGTTTGTCATTGTCACCGTAAGGGGGAGTGTCCCTGTTTAGTTGCAATTGTTAGGCTATGAGCAGTTGTAGTTGTAGTTTACTTTTCTTGTAATTAGACTTATACTCTTAGTAGGTTTCCTACTAAGAGTCAATTACTTTATGTTATAAGCAGTGGGGATAGACCACGGTAGAACTCATTCTGAATCTATCTTTGTTCTATCCCACTCTCTCCTTCCTCCATCATGTTGTCCTCTCTCTCTCTCTCTCTCGGTTCTCTTCTTCTATTTGAAGAGGCAAACTCCTGAAAGAGTCCATCACCTTTGGTGTTTTTATTAATCTCTTCTGCATGTGTTGCTACACCAGAGAAAGGTTTGGATATCCCTTTCAGGCTGTGAGTATTTCCACCCCTGGTTGAACTCGGTCCAAATTTAGGACCCCATTTCCAAGGGTAGAGAATAGTGCCTCCTTGACCCTGTTGGGGTATGATGTCTTGTATTCCATTGCTTGCATTTGTGGGTAAGAGGCCGTAGGGCCTGAGGTCTTGAGGCCCGGAGGAATCAGCCCACCTTGCATGTTTTCATTATTGGGGGCCTTGACAAATTGGGTGGGGGGGGGGTCGGGGCGGCAGCCTCTAGGGGAATTTTTTTTAGGGTTATATGGGTATTTTGGTACAAGTGTACCTATATAATGTTGCTATGAATTCTAGAAAGTTCAGTCTTTGTAATCTGAGATGGGTGTGGGGACAAGCTACTGTAACCTTTATTCTCCGTTGATAGTGAAGCAGATCTCATCTCACCGTGGATGTAAGCCATGTAAATCCTTGCATTGTGTGATTGTTTGTTTGCGATTTCCATTCTTTCTACATCATTTTAGGGTTTCGTTTCTACCGACCCATTGTTGTTCCTCTTTGGGCCCGCAACATCCTTGCTTCTGTGGTGTGTTTGCGTTGTAGCCTGTAGGGCAATTGTATTTATGCATCTTTGTATTTATAAGCTGGATATTGGACAATGGCATAATGAGGAATATGGAATTATAAGCACATGTAATTGCTGGTATAGGGTTACCACTTTTTAGGGCCATCTCGTTATAGTCTATGGTATGGATACTTTGTGTGAACGTACGTGCAAGTGTGCCTGTGCATTCAAGAGCTTTGATGTTTTATGGTAAACTTTGGCTGACATTAGCCTCAACATGCGTGGATTAACCCAAAAGGACATTTTCTGTTGTGATTATATACATACTTTTGGATTTGTGGCAGTTATTTTCGGTAAGTCTGTCCAACTGACTACAGTTTCTCATTTTGGTCCTTGAATTTCATGGTGAATTTCTGTCTTTTTGATTTCTTGTTCCTCCATTATATTTGATTCCACATTGTTTATGAGGTGCCCCTTTGTTCAACATTGGAAAATTATCTCTGACACCTGCCATCTCTGTACCTCAGTCATAAAGGATTTTTAACGAAATACATGAAGCATCTGAAAGATATTGGTTTTTTAAGGGAGGATTTGATCTTTAGCACTCACAGTGAGGAGGTAATAACTTTTTATTTTTAATCAATTTTTAAAAATTGTTATTGTGCAGAACTTATGCCAATTATACACGAAATATTGTAGCACATGGTGGGAAAAGTAGGTACCTGCCTGGATGGAAAATATTAACTTTGCATGTGTTCATGGTATAGAATATAGAAATGCTTCTTAAATTTTCATCCAAATTGGGTTGTTGGAAAATAAAGTCAGCTGTGTAGTCTGATAATTGGTAATAATCTTCAAAACCTTTAAAATCATTCATAAGTAAGGGGTTGAGTCTATGTTTTCTAAAGTTTTCTGGCAATAGGATGTTTATTTTTGTCTGGTAAGTAGTTTCATCATCTGGAACATTTTGAGAGTTCCTGTCCATGGATTTTGAACCATTCGTTTGATCATGCATAAGGCCTTTCTTCTATTGAGGAGCTTCCCAATGCTGAGATTCAGGAAAGCTGGATTGCACAAATTATTTACTGTGGAAGGATTTTTTCTCAGCTTCCTTGACTGAAACTACTTTTCTTTTCACAGGGACATATTCTTACACATTCCTAATTTACTTTCTCCTTGATCCATTTAGATTTTATTCTTTTGTTTTTCATTCACCTTGCTCATGTTTTTGATTGATTCACATGGAGTTGACCTTTGGATTTTACATGGTGATTTTGCATTCAGGATCCTGATTCAGGGGTTGACACATACTTTGGTCTTTGTACATATCCTGGTCGAGAATTACGACATCGAATTGACCTCAAGGTAATTTGTAACAAAATATGTTGTAAATTTATTTATATTTGTTTCCTTTGTTGAGATTTTGTTGTATGGGGTATTTGCCTGAAAACTCACCCTTTTTTCTTGCCTTTGTGGCCTTTGTTCAGTTCCCTCTAGGAATTGGAATTTTACAAGATCATATATGGGAGTCTTCTCATGAGTTTGTGAGGTGGGCTGTGGGCATGGTAGATGGGGATTCCTCACATGCCTGAGGTGCCCTAGAGGACTTGAATGGAAATTCAGGGTTTAGATTTCAAAATGGTTAGATGAGTGTGGGCATTCAATGATATACTCGAACACAGCTGGTTTCCACGTGCAAAGTTGTGATTGCGCATGAAATAAGGAGACAGAAGAGTGCTTATGGATGATGTTTGTTATACAATAAATCTGATTTGTTTTACCCTGCAGAATTACTGGGAAATAGTAAGAGATAATTCATGAACTTAGGTTATGTATTTTAGTCCTTCACTTGTACGGGAAAACTTAGGTTCATGTACACTGATGTGAAATAGAATTTATGTTTGATTAGTGGTAACGAAAATGTGTTTCACATTCTGTTTTCATATTTTTCTCCCTTTGAAAGTTATGATGTACCTATCTGGATTATGTGATTTTTCCAGAACTTATGCATTCAAGCTGACTTGTTCGGTATCAATTTTTCAAGTTGGTCTACTACATAATTTAAATTAGATCACAAAATCATATTCTACAGTTACTGTCATATCTCACATATATAACTTTTGAATATGTCAGGTGTACCCAAAGGATATATATGCATTTGGATTAATACATTGGACAGGAAATGACGTACTCAATAGGAGGCAAGTTCATTTTTATTCTACGGTCAATCTTACTAATTGTTGCATTCCGTGGTTTTTGCCCCCTTCTCTGCTGATGAAAAACAAATATGTGAAGGGCATTGGTAGCATTATGAATATTCATGCTAGGTATGTTACACGGCTTCAGGTGCAAGTGTTCTGTGAGTAAGAAAACTTAGGATACGGGGAACCGACTGATGTTGATCTGCCTGTCTATATATATTGATATGTATATATGGGACTGTCTAGATGACACATCTATAGGTGTATTTAGAACTTGACACCTTCTTTTAATTGCCCCTTGTCTTATTCCGAAAATTTTAAGTTAGGGGGTATAAAGTATTCTAAAAAATAAATTGAAAGTGACTTGTTATTATGACATTATCAAAAGTTGTCATTTTTCATGCACATTTTTCGAGTACATATGTGAAATGAGACTATTTACCCTCATGGAAAGAAAAATTGTGTTAATACTAAGGACATAAAAAATAAGGTTACAAATTATTCGAGACCTTAGGGGGTGTCAATAAGAAAATCCCTATATTTATTTAGACTCTCTTTCTCTCCATAAATGAAAATTATGTACAATTCATTTCCAAATAAGTAAAATAAATCTAGATTCATACATTATTTTTTATGATAATCCAGATGCAGTACTTATTTGTATTCAATGCTAAAAAATTTTTGCAGAAAAAGTATGCAATTATGAATTTGCAAGGTTACATCAACAAATCCAAGTTTAATTGTTTACTAAAAAATTTACAATCTATAAAACTAAAGGAAAAAGGGCATGGGTTTGTAATAAATACAAGCCACAGGTTCTGGGCTAAACAAAGTTTGCTAGTAGTAGCCAATGGATACATGTCCTATCAGGGAAAAAAAAAATCAAAATGAAAATGTGATAAGATTCAGAGGATATGACACATATCCCATGCCATGCTTATCTTGTGTAATGTCGTTGCAATTCAGTTGGGAATGTTTGTGATGGATTTGGGTTAAAAGTTTGATGGTCGTACATTTCTGAATTGGGTTGTTTGTATCAAATTCATAGCTCAATTTTTCGCCACGTAAATATTAGTTTCCATGTTCATTGGTTTATCTGGAAGAGGAATTTGTGAACTGAAGTATGTTTTACTGAGTGCAGGTTAAGGATACTTGCAGATTCGAAAGGCTACCGGCTTGATGATACAGGGCTCTTTCTGGCCACTCAGGGTTCTGGAGGGAAACGGGTAATCAAAGTGTTCTTTGTCCCTAGGGGGTACCCAAAGTCACCGTGTTTATTCCTCTCTTTTTTTTTCCGTTTCTTCCATTATTAATGTACACAGTGTATCTCGTCTTTATTGCAGGGTGCAAGAGCTAGCACAAGTTTGAGCTTTAAAACAGAAAAAGAAGTGTTTGATTTCTTGGGATTTCCTTGGTTTGAACCTCATGAAAGGAATTTGTAAATGGACTGAGTAATATATTTTGTATGTATATTGGCGTCCTTGTAAAGCAGAAAGTTCATCTGGTTTTTGTAGCTGCAACACTGGTTTTTAGAAATCAATTTCTGTACATGTGCTTGTTATGGTTTTAGAACCCCTGGTGGACCTCCTACTGGGAAATTTATTCCCAAGCAACCGAGATGGAAAAAGGATTTCCTTTTAATGAAGCAAATCTTTTCCCATATGTTAGCATTTAAAGTGTGATGTTACTAAAATTGGCAACTCTTGCCTTCGTGGTCGAAGTCTACATTGGTTCGAGGATATTACCTTTTAAGATTGAACAAAGAGATCAATCAGCATATCTGAGTAGTGAGTACCGTTAATGCCTTAACAGCAGATGGACGACCATGGTACATGAGCATTGTGGATGGATTTCATTCAAGATGCAAAATAGCCTTGAAGGGTTTTAGTCTTTTAGATATTAGAGGGTCTTCGCCTTTACCCTATAGGATCGCCCCCCCCAAAAAATGTTAGATTCTCATATAAATCTGAAAATTCAGATGTAGTTTTACCATGTGTAAAGATAATGCGGCAATTTTGATCCTTTCGATGTCTAGGTGGATTCATCATGTGTCAAATTTCAGATTTATTTCAAATTTTTTTTTGGTAATTGGGAGCTTTACATATATAATTGATAGAGGGGGGGAGGGAATCGAACTGGGGAGGGGATAAGATACCAGCCAAGAGACTCGAGCTCGAGACCTCTTGGTGAGCATGGGCATGAAGCACACCATGGCTCACCAACTGAGCTAAGTAGTTGTTGGTATTCTTATATTAACATGCATCTTTCTCTTCCACAAAAAAAAACATGCATCTTCTCTTTGGTCTTAGATTGTTTTCATGACAAGCGAATCACCATAACAAGCTTTTGGGAGAACTGTGTCAGGAGTTTGATCGGTGGTTCAAGTCTCCTTAGTGACATCAAGTCTACATTTACCTGTTTTCCAAGAAGTGGAGCCCATGTGGATACCATATTGATCCCTTGTGGGTCTCCTCTTGCCTCCTTGTGGCGTCTTAATGGCCAATGGGCCCTTGACAACATCTGCACCCAAAAAAAAAAAAATTATTTTCATGACCCTTGGTGCGACGATCATTTTGTATGTCCTTGTGTCTCAGGGCAGGACACCGCACACACCCAGATAGCGTTGTCTTTCCCTTTGTAATTTTATAAAATCTTAGATTATTTTCAACCCATTTTCTTTGTTAACTTTAGGCTAAAATTTTACCAAAGAGAGTTGTGGCAGCCTACCATGATATGATATGCACACATGCTCCAATGGAGAATGGTGTGTCTCCTGAACTTACAATAAACGGATAAGGGCTTAAGGGAGACACAGAAAAAGGGATGGCGGGGAGTAAAGCTTTAGCTTTATCCGTTGCTCCTCTCACCCTCAGTGAATATTCACATTCCTTTCCTTCTTCTTCTTCTTCGTCACTTCTTTCCCTTTCATCCCTTTACAACTCCTCTTCTGCTTCTGGTTTCGGTGGTACTGCTCCTTTTATTTGTCGGTCCTTCACCAATGTATTTGGTCACTCTTCCTCTGTCCCTTTATTGCGTAAGAACATAGCAGCACCACCACCTTCTCTCCCATTCTCTTTTTCTTCCAAAAAGCAGATTTGCAGGGCAGCGGAGTACAAATTTCCGGATCCTATTCCCGAATTTGCCGAATCCGTGAGTCCTCCCTTCATTGTACTTGTACCCAGTCGTCTTCTTTCATCAGTTATTTCTTTGGTTCTGTTTAGTGGTTGTTCTATTAATATTTTCTTCATTGTCGTGAAAATGTTTGATAATTTGCCTGCTCATTGCTCTGTTATGGGGGTCCTGCCATCTTGTTGTTGTTAGGTTCGGAAGACTTCATGTTTTGGTCTACTTCTCTTTGTCTATTATCTCTTACTCAGTTGGGTTTTCCTTTTCTGGATTCAGGAAACAGAGAGGTTTAGAACCCATCTTCATAAGAAGCTGTCAAAGAGATCCATTTATGGAGATTCTGTACAAGAAGTTGTAGAAATCTGCACGGAGGTAGTTCCCTATAATATTTGTAGAGTTATTGTGTATATTGTCTATTGAAATGATATCCATAGAGCTGTTGCGCGAAGCTTACAAAAGATTATATCAGACTAAAGGGTCATTATGAACTTTATCGGATAATTTTGAGGTTTTGTATTTTGATGCGGTGACCATTGAAATTCATATTGCATAGGCATGCGTATAAGCGTTTACATGTGTTTATCTGCTTTTTAAAGAGGCGGCAGCCACTGCACATACATCCGTATTTAGGTATTTGGTTATCCAACTCAGCACGACAACTTCAAAATGATAGTTTCCTTTGTACCCATTAATTGACTACTTGGATGATGGTTTCATGATCCTTTTTTTCTGATGAAGATTTCTTTTGGTTGTCTGTGGGTTGGCTGACAATATTGCATAAGATAGATTAATTAGCCCCCTTCCATTCGTATAATGCTCTCTCTCTTATGTTTGATTTGTAGTAGGAACATAATGGCTTCATGATGGAAAGGAATAGTTCTGAACCTGGGGAAAACACACTGTTTAACTTGCTTAGCAACACTAGAATGTAATGGAGTAAACCTATCGTGGCGTGATGTAGAAAGCCCCATCCTGATGTTGCACCCAGCATCGTGTGATCTATGAACCAAAACCCACAAAAATGAAAATGGGACCTTTATACAGAGTTTCCAGTTGGAAGTGCATACTAAACCATTAGTTGGATGTGTGATGATTTGAAGTTGATTAATACAGTAGATGTCATAATTGTGAAAATGCTCCCATAAAGTAAAACAAGTATAAATGTGAAACTGTGGAAGGACAAATCAGCATTTCCTTAGCCTTAAAATCTTAGAAGACAGCATTAGATCTTAATTGTATTTGATATTTGCTTTTGTTGTTCTATATTTGTTAGTGGGCTCATTGTAGATATCTCTATTATTCTATTTGTTGTTGTTGATCTTTGCTCATAAAGCCATTTGTTAGTCATGAAAAAGAAAGGAGAAGAAAATCTCAATTGTGTCTCTCGGGGTGTGGATGGAGATCCGTCATAGTTGAAATGCTTTGGCGCCATGAGTTCTTAAATGCTAAGAAAGAAAGTACCCAACTGTACTGATCACCTTTTGATAGAGAGCAAAGGGAACTGGTGAGGATCCAAAATTTGCTAAACTTACATCTAATCCATTAGTCAGATGTACCCTTACTTTTGGAGGTCTAGAGTACTTGACACCTGCACAGCTACTCCATTTGCTTAAGAAGCACCTAAAGATCTCAACCCAAGGAACATTGCATAAGTTTCTTCACCTGGTGTGAATTCCATGTCTTGTTGGCATTGTTCAATATTCACTTAGTAGCTTTGTGGTTGGTGATAGGGTTTTGAACAATATATTAAGACAACCTAAGAGGTTATACTCCACCTAAAGTTTCTGAAAATGGTAATAATGCCCACAAGTTTTTACCTTTCCCATCATTGACATAGTCTTGCATTTGAGCTTGTAGAACCAAATTAGAAAAATTGAATAACCTCATTTTAGGTATCAGGATTTGAAAATGGAGAGTTGAGGAAATTCATGCTAGAAACTTCTTCAGACCCAATTATCATAAATAATTCTTGAAATATTTCTGAGGGAGAAAAAAAAAAAATAGCTCCTGGACAAGTTGGGACCAGGTTGTCCAAATCAGGGCAGAAAGATAAAATGAGTCTTACTATGAACTTACCACCATTTGGGCTCAAGAGCTTTTATGCTAATCAAATTGATTGGTTGAACATGGAGAAAGAAGGTGAGAAGAAGAAAGCTTTTTGTAGTTGGTTGGTATTTCAATGTCTTTAATACCATGATCATTGCTTAGTAAAAGGACTAAAAGTGCTATTGTATTCGTTTTGCATTTACGCCGTTTTCTTGCTTTACTGCACATTGCACTAATAACACTAAGACAAGGATATCCGAACCTTTGGACTTTTATATAGAACTGCTTGGAAACCAACCTGTGGCGACTATTTGCTTTGATTTGTTGCACATTGTTTGAATGCTAAATGTGCTATTTCTGGTGCTGCTGCTCTCTAACAGATATTCAACACTTTCTTACACACTGAATATGGAGGTCCTGGAACCCTGTTAGTCATCCCTTTCATTGACATGGCTGATACTCTGAATGAAAGGGGGCTGCCTGGGGCCCCACAAGCTGCACGCGCAGCAGTAGTATGGGCACAAGAGCATGTTGACAAGGACTGGAACGAATGGACAGGTGGGGATGCCAATCAGTAGAAAAGCTTCCTTTCAGGTCTGAGGTGTGAAGTGCCTCCAAGTTTTGATTTATAGAGAGTAACTCATAGGACCAGTAGAGGTGTGCAAATAGCGCAGTCTTTGTGATATGTTGAGGTTTTGGAGGAAACTAACATCAAGGACCATGTATTCTTTATCTTTATATTTGAAAAATGTTGTTTTTCATCTTTTTGCTTTTGTTTCTTGGATAAGTACAACAGCAACAACTAAGCCATATCCCAACTAAATGAGGTTGCCTACATGGATCCTTACCATCGAATCATCTCTATTTGAGGTCATACTTGATGCAAGGTCTAAGCTATGCATGTCTTTCTTCACTTCTCCTCGAGTCATTCTAGGTTTGCTCTTGGCTCTTTTAGCTCATTCAATCTAATAAAATCACTCCTTTATATTAGAATTTCTAAAGGCTTCCGTTGAACATGACTATGCCACCTCAAATATTTCCACACATCCATCTCAATTACATTGAATTTATCTATATGATTGTCCATAACTGTCCAACATTCTATACCATACATCATAGTTAGACATATGATTGTCAGTTTTAAAAGAATACGTTGATCACATAACACTATAGACAGACCTCTTTGCTTCTTGGACCAGTACTGTTCAGAATTAGGATTTCACAGATATAGGGAACATAATAGTATAGGGCTTCCCACTTGAATTTTAGGTGATTTATGTGCTGAACAAGCAACATCAGGATTGCCCTTCTCGTTCTCCATGTGCATCAGGGAGGAACTTCATGTTTGGCAAGAGTATCCTTTGTGACCAAACAAACCTATTCTTAGCTAAATGATGTTTCTTAAATGAAAATTTAACAGTCCCATCCCCTATGGAAATGAAATAACCTTCAATGAAACCTCTCTACACGGTGGACTATGGATTATACCGGTGATTCTGATCTAATGTTAGAAAGCACCTCATTATTGGATTGGGGCATCTACGAGTCAATATCCTGTAGAGAATAAAAACCTATCAACTCTCTTCCCTCTCCCGCGAAAAAAAGAAAAAGAGTGGGGGACGGGGGGGAGTTGGTTTTGTTTGCGTGTGGAGCCCTATTAGTTCCAAACAAAGAAAGGAGAACGATAGTTATAGACTTGAGACTTGAGAAAAAAAGAAGTGTCCAAATGACACCTCTACAAGTGTATTTAGAATTTGGCATATCTTTTAATTTCTCCTGTTGTCTTATTCTAAAAGTTCTTTAAGGCATGAGTATAAAAGAGGTTTTAAAAATAACTTGAAAATGATATTAATGTTGTTGTAATGCACATTTTTTTAGTATACATGTGAAATGACACTATTAACCTCATTGAAAAAATTGTATATTATACTAAAGACAAAAAAATAAAAAAGTAATTTACACATACCACCCCTGAGGTTTAATGAAAGTATGATTTCACCCCTCAGTTTTGGAAAATTCTACGTATCCCCCATGCTGTCAGTTTATGACTAATAGTGTTAAAATCAATGGGTAAAGTTACCAGAATACCACTTCAAGAAAAAGAAAAAAAAAAACCTGCAACTCATCTTCCCCAATCGATTGGGGAAGATGAGTTGCAGGTATTCTTGTAGGGAACACCATGGAAATCTGCACCGATTTCATGGGAACCCATTCCTAACGATATTCAGGCATGATAAGCATGTATCCTCTTCTTCTTCTTCTTTTACACCACCACCACCCACCATTGCCGCAGCCACCACCACCACCCACTGATTGCATTCTTGAACGGCCTGATGGACAGATCTTCCTTGCTGTTTTGGCAGCTTGTGCTAGTACAGATGTTGTTGAAGAAGGTTCATGATTCTAATCGGAGGTTTACCATATCGAATAATAGGAAATGGGTTTAGGGTTTCAAGTTTTGGGGAAATTGGGAAAGATGAGGGTTGTCTGTTTCTGTGAACTTGAAGATCCCAAGAGCCGCTTAAGCCATCGTTTCCAAAAAGGAAAATGAAAAACCTGCAATCTCAGCAGAGAACTGGTCATACTTAAGCCATCGTTTCCTCATTAGAGGCTTCTCAATTTTCAAAATAGATTGCAATCTCATAAACAAAACCAAACGAAAAAAGAGGGCAAAAAAAGAAGAAATCTGCAATCTCAGTTGATAAAAGGTTATAAGAAGAAACCGGAAAACATTAATTTTGTTTTTGTTTCTTCACCTGCTTTGATTTCTCCTCTGAATTAATCTTCTTTTTTCCATTTTTTTTCCCACCTGAACAAATCGACGCGGTTTGGGAGAAACCCTTCTTAGAGCTTCTTCTGCCCAACTCATCTTTGATTTTACATTTTAATTTCACCAATTAAAAACCAAGTGCCCATTCACCTTTCTTGACTTTCATACAAAAAGGGCTCTCTCTGCCTGTGAGTTTGGACTTCAGAATGAACCGTGCCCCTCTAAATACGAAAACCAAATTAAAAAAGTGTCCCACCCGACAAGGTGCGAAACATGAATCCAAGTTGTATTGGTTTTGCAGGTAATCATCTGATGAAGAATCAGATGTGAATAAGAGTGTGTCAATCACTATCGATGCTTGTAAGACTACAGCGATAAATAACTTCATCATGTTCTTCCAAACTGATTTCCATGGTGTTCCCTACAAGGATACCTGTAACTCATCTTCCCCAATCGATTTGGGGAAGATGAGTTGCAGGTTTTTTTTTCTTTCTTGAAGAGGTATTTTGGTAACGTTACCCCTTGTTTTTAACATCATTAGTCATGAACTATTAACGTTTGTAAACCTCAGGGGGTATGCAGAATTTTCCAAAACTGGGAGATAAAATCATATTTTCATTAAACCTCAAGGGTGATATGTGTAAATTACCCAAAATAAAATTACAAATTACTTGACACCTTGAGGGATGTCAATAAGAAAATCCCTATAATAGAGGTATGGTTCTGCAAGCTCTATCTAACTTCCATACGGAGTTTAGTAGCCAATTTTCACTGCCCTTGTCCACATGGCAAAGAGGGAGCATATAAGGACTCAATTTCCATAAAATATCCCAAGCAGGGTGCATTCAAAGAGAGATCCCAAGTTTACAACATATTCAATTTAGTTTTCTATCGATTTTGGCCGGTCTGATCGATTTTGTTTCTTCCGGTTTTATAGAAACCATACCAAAGCCATCCCAATAAGTATTCTGTTGGGTGTGGTACACAATGAACCGATCAGTTTTGTTCGGTCCAACTGGGTCAAACTGAAATTTGACACTCCTACCCGTAGCCCCAATACAATTTGGGAGCAGAGGGTGTCTGAATTGCTAAAGGAGCTTATCTAACCCATAAACGGGACGAGTTGAGGAATCGGGCTCCTCTCCTGCGAGCCCAGTGCCCAGTGCCCAGTGAGACATCCAACGGCACTGGACAGTTAGGCATGCGGGGATGTGTGCCTGTGTGGGGCCTGATGCGCATCCCAGCATGCCCAGCAGCCCAGCACTATTGGATGACTCACTGGGCACTCCTTGGGCACTGCACTCGCATGAGAAGAGCTGAGTCCGTTTGGGACTGAGGCTGGCTGGACAACAAAACTAAAAGATCATAAAATTCGGACATCAAAACCAGGATCAGCAGAGTGCAACTACAAAGGTGGCAGACTTGATCGAACAAGAAGAGTAATTGTTTTTCGATCAAGAAAAGGAAGCGATATCCAAGTACACTCGGTCCTTTTCCATCTCCAGAGTCCAGACTAAGCTTTGTTGGTGTAGAATGAAAGGCTTGTTCACAGTTAAATCGGCGTATAAACCACCATCAAATCTTAAATGGAAAAGCCAGCAGAATGTACCTTCAACCCTCAGCCAACAACATAAATCAGATCTTATGAATGATGTTTGGCGTAGCCTGTGGAGCATAAAAGCCACATTTAAGATCAGATCCTTTTTTCGGAGTTGGGGGAAGAGCTTGCGATGATGGCCTCACAGGACTGTGGCCTGGGCTTGCCAAAATTAGCATGAGACCTGAAGGTAGAGCTAAGTAAGAGGAATCGGCAACTGCAAATTTACCTCATCACCCCAAGTGAGTGATCATTTTGTAGACTGCAAACATGAGCAACCTCTAAGCACCAGCGAAGAACCACCTTATGCTCTGTTCCGCGGAACATCACAACTCCTACACAGGTTGTTGGACTGAACTATCCTGGTCAGAACCTATAAAAATGAACCTGGGCCCAAAAAGATCACTCATTTCCTGGGAATGACACATGGCTTTGTTTAAACCAAATGCCATGTCAACACCCTATGAATTTATTTTTAGCAGACCCTGTTACGATTCTCATGCAACATGATACTTGTTCTTCCATCCCCATCAGTAATTTCCATGGTATCCACCAGACAGAGGAGTTGGACAATCATGACAACATTTAAAATAACCTGGTGTCTGAGTTTTGACACAAGACCATAGGCCACCCTGTTGCAAGGTCCAACCCTCCCATGCCCTGTAGGACCGACCCTGCATAGTTGCTGTTATTAATCTTTTCCGCAGATGCTTTTGAAACAACTAATGTGAAAATGAAAACGAATACATATTTGGGCAAGGTGCACATTGTGCTGAGATTGAGAGAAAATTTCCCTTGATAAGTGGATACAGAATATTATCCAGTTTCAGTATATCAGAGCAAGAAATTAAGATGGAGCAACTTCAGCCGTACTTACAGACGGAATTTAACAAATTCTAGTTAGCAGCGTCCTCTTCATCCTCAAAGCTCAAATTCAAAGTTTGCAACTTGAAGCCAGTTCCTTGTATGATCTCAACCAAATTTGAAGCTACCCCTGTTGCTTGTACTGTTGTTTGCTTACTTAACTGCACAGGAAAAGAGATAGACATAATGGTAACAGAGTGTTAGATACAAATAATAATTGCAGGAATGAATTTCAGAGATAACGGGCATGAGTTTGATCATCCATCAGTTTGATCACTTCATAATATGGGTCAGATCAATAATCTCTCTCTAAATTTTTGGTGGGGGGGGGGGGGGGTCTGTAAATATTGAGCACGAAAAAAACACTATTTTGTTTGAGACAATTACGCCTCCAGAAGGTCCAAAAGACTTCAAATCCACTCAAATGTATCCTAAAATTGAAGGTACTTATGAAAATGGCCCATCTCCTGAGTGAAAACCATGACCTTATATTTTCAACTGTCCCATACTTTAACCTCCAAACACTGAGAAAACAAATTTATTGGTAAAACTATTTTAGAGATACAACACTGAACAGATCTAAAATTTTGGATCTCCCAAACTTTACTTTATGTGGCTAGATTTCCAGCCAACATATCAAGTAGTTCATTTGAATCCAGTGAAAACTTAGGATTCACAGTTGCTCAGATTCAAGTTTTATATCAAGGTGAAACATTACTGCAAATGATGACACAATGTCTTGCAAAAATTTTGGCCAGGTCCTTTAAGTATGAGGAAGATTGCAATTTGTATTGCAGCGAAAATTGGACTTCAGACACTTACGACAAATTAGGAACATATAGAAACAAGTCTCTGAGGAAGATGGAAAGCTAAACTATCATAATCGAATTTAGATCCTTGGAGAAAGATAAGACAAGCTACACAGTGAAAATTACAGCAAATCAGACAAAGCTAATGTTTTAGAAAATGTAGAAAGGGTAGGAAACCATGGAGAACGATTCAATATTGTAGAGAATGATAAAGTTCACGAAGATCCAAGATCTCCTTCATGTTTATATTTTATACATGTCAAAATTCAACATACAGATAATAAACTTACTTCAACACTGGCAATACCCTCAACAACTTGAACCTTTACATCACCAACTCCCTCTATTTCCTTCACGGCAAAGTAAAGAAGTCAGTTTGTATAAGCCAAGATATTGCAGTATACTACGTGGTGTATGTGAGAGGGCGAGAGATGCTTAGAATAACCCTGAATTTTTTATACCTGTAAAGCTTTGGTCACAGTTGGTACATTAGATTCAGCCATTGTCCCTTCTGCCTGCATGTTGTTTCAAACAGAAGAACATGAAAAAGAAAGCTGAACAAAATTTTGTACCATTAAATCAGCGTATTGCCATTTCTAAAGAAGAATTTCTCACAGGAGTTATAATATTGACTTTGTAAGACTACTCAATCAGTAACTATCTTAGACTGATTGAAACAACTGCGAAAACCCTTTCCCAAAAGAAGCAAGAAAAACCAAAATCGACACAGAATTTCATGGAGAAAGTAAGAAAATTAGAGAGAGAAAGACTGAGTGTGCCTGGAAGAGCATGGCAAGCACATCGGAAGGTGAGACAGGAACCGAAACGGGCTGATCAACCGGAGCGTCTTCCTTCTCCTCCTCTTCTGGGATAACAGTTTCCTCGGCAACCGACCTAATCCTTCTCCATTCCGGGGACTTCTTAGTCATCAGATACACAGAACGATTCTCTACGCTGCTTCTCTGGAAACGAAGGAATCGTAGTGGAGGACTCAGAGAAGAGGAGGAATTAGAAGTGACACTTGAATTGCATCTGGAAATCGAATACAGGGAAGGGATAGACCCAATGGCTGCCATTCTCTTCCTTCTTCTGCTGTTCCAACTCCGCTCCCTATCCACTTTTAATAGCTCGATGGCAATGCCCCTCTTGAGGACTGAGGTGGAAATAAGAGAATACAGTTCGAGCCCATTAAAGCGAAAGAATTTTAGCTCCAACTGTAGGCCGTAGATCTTTAGATTAAAGCGTTGCCTAGAGATCTGGTCCGGACTCCGGAGTGGTTTGGTTTTCTTCGTAGTCCCCAAACCTAACTGGTTCGCCAACCAAAACCGGATGATTCATCCAAATCAAACTGAACCCTTAGTTTGGTTTTGCTTTGGATATAATAGAAAACAAACCCAAAGTCGACTGAAACCCGAAACTGATATAAACCCAGACAAAAACCAATAAAAACTCATTAGTCTCAGTATTTTTTAAAAAATTTATATATGAAAATTCGAAATCAAACCAATAGCATGCCAATAAGAATCCATTATCTCAACTGGATTAAAAAAAATCCAAATCAGACAAAAATACAAAAAAAGACTTTGGCTCATTGATTGCCCGACCAAAACTGAACCAAACCAACTGATTGACACCCCTGTTTGCTAGTATGAGAAGTCTGCCTCTTTGAATGTTTACCCACCGCCTCATTACCAGACAGATTAGGATTAAGGGGGTTTTTTTTGACTAAATGTAATTCAAATGGTACAATACCATCTGCCAGAGTATGATAAGTGTCCATGAATAGAGAGAGAAAAAAAAATACTAGTTTTATGATTACAGAACAAGCAAGAGAAGAAACAGAGACACTAGAGAAGATTTAAATATTGTAGTCTACATACAATATTAATAAGAAACTATAGCTGGTTTGATGCACCTTGACAAACTCGAGAGCACAAAGGAATCAAAAACATTTCCTTCTCTACGTTTTCCCCCATCTTTCTACTTCCTTGCTTACTGTATAAGGGGTAAGGGGCAGGAACACACCCCCTCCACTCTCCCCCAACCCAAAGCAAAATTATTCTCTAGTCACACCATTACCAAAAATACTCGGAAAATTGTAGACACCCAATTGACAAGTCGCCCAATGTAATTGCCCTTTCGCATTGGATCCATGGTGACAACATGCCTTGTATTTTTCCCAAAATACACTCCAGTACCTCCTGCATGCATCTGACCCCGCCTTGGTGGATGGATTCCCATTCACCGTGGCTGAAGGGAAACCCGGTCCAAATAAAAATGTGCAGACTTGATCCAATGGCCTCTGGTCATTCAAGCAAATTTTTTATAAACTCTTCCTGAACTTCACCATCTGAGAAAATAGAGAAATTTACTCAACATCCAACAATCAAACATTTGAAAATACGAAATTGGTTCTTTCGGTCCAAAAGCCTCACCTTGAAGTTCTACAGCCAAGTTTGCTTGGACATCAGCCTCAGAATTGAAAGCCTTTAAAAGGACACAAGAATGTGTTTTAGATTATGGATAACGAACCAACAAAACATTAAAAACTAAAAAGAAACAGCCAAGTGGGAATAGCAAATTCAAAACCATGAGCAGCGTTCTCAACCTGGGGGGGGGGGAGGGGTTAAACAAGCAGCATTAAACGGAAGTAAGAAAATAGAAAATAAGTGTTAAAAAGGAAAGAGAGAGAGAGATCCCAATCCAGCTGCCTATGAGCTAGCACAATAACCGTCTTGTAGGTTCCAATGCATTAGATCCTACAGGTCTACAACCAAGGTTATGAACCATGAAATGCAAGCTAGGGAGAATGGTTAATCCAAACAGATAGTGATATAAATACACTACCTTGGGCCGACTCAAACCCATTTGAGTATCCAGACGAAGATGAACCGGGTCCAGTTTTATTTATAGTTCAGTAGGATATTTTACTTTATGGTCTATTGTAAGTGGATCCATTAGAGTTTGATTTATTTCATAATTTTTTTTTATTGCTGAGTCGTGGTAGAGTTAGAGTTAGGATTTTATTTCTAAAGTCCAAGACAGAGTCAAATTCTATTTTAGTTTTAGAGTTAGCATAGGAGTGTTTTGGTTCCTTTTATTTATACCATGTAATCGTCCAATGAGACCACAGATTGAATAGAATGGAATAGTTGAGTTATGGTTTGAAGCCAGTGTGGTTGTGCGTGTGCACTCTTCTCTCCCCTCCCTTATGCGATTTCTTCTCTCTTTCCCTGCAATTCTGATTCTTCCAGCTTCCTCTCTTCTCCTAACCGGCCCTCCACCAGATAAAAACTTTTGTTTCAAAGGATTAATGGTCGAAACACAAAAGACTTTTCAACATACAACTCAAAATTCAAGCAATCACACCTATAATGAAATAATTGTTTACTTGGGAAGCATTTTAAGTCTTGGTGTTTTAGTAGGAAACTTGCATGGTCTAAATGATCCTCAGCAAGTGAAGGCTGTAAAATGACATTGTAGTCACAGGAGTTATTTCTATTTTCTAGGATCCTTCTGTTCTCCATCTCCAGGTAGGATAAACTTTTGATGGACTATTAAATGAACTTTTACAAGTTGGATGGTGTCTAGAACAGTACTGACAGGTATATTAGCATGAGTTGGGGAGATTTGATATCAATTGAGCAAATGAGAAGCACAAAAAATACAATACAGCAAGAAATTCAAGAAAGGTAAGACAAATAGTACTGGAAATACTCACAGTCAATCAAAATGGACAAGGAAATATCAAATTAATAGTACATCAGCATATATGGTAAACACTATTTATTCTAGTTCTTAGTAGAAGTCGTGTCAAACATTGTTAATCTTAAAAAAAACATTAAATATACAGTGCCATGTGCCATGCATATTTAATTATGCTTAAAGGCATGAGTAGGAAAAGAAATTGAGATTTATCATATACAAAAAAAATAACCATGAATTGGAGAAGAAACTGAGATTTATCATATAAGAACATGTAGTGGAGATTAAACAAACAGATTAAATACACTTTTAGCATCAAAGAACAGCAGGAAGTTATTGTATGTACCCTGAGAACATGAGTGATCTGGAAAGAGAGAAAGTTGTCCTTAAGCTGCTCAGCTTCCTTGCATAAGTCAGACATGTTCTGTTTCTTTCTTTTCCATAGATGTTGAATCTGTTCCATGAAGCATCCACAGTAAAAAAAGAAATACATACCAGGTATAATCATTATGCCAATCAGCAAATTTTACTACACCCTTCGCATACAGTATAATCAAAGAAAACATTTTAAGCACTAAGACCTGGTTGTAAAGATGTTAAAGAGCTACGAAATTCCAGTTTTGGTCTCAGCTTACAGAGTAGGGGAAGAAAAAAAAAACAATCATTTAAGAGTCATCTTCTGGTGGTAAGTAAACCGGATAGACGCATTGGACTTCCATTGTTGTCCATTGCAACACATAGTAGAAATATGCCAAGGAAGCAACAGAAGACAGTTCTCATTTTATTTGAATAAAAATAGATCGGGCTGAAGACAACATGGAAAGAAAATAAAAAATACCATGATTAATTGGAAATTAACTTCAAACCTTCGTTGAATTTGAAAACTATGGGAAAATTTTAAAAATTGCATTATAAGTCAACATAAGCTGAGGGAAATTTTAAGGAAGCCAGGAATTGAAAACAACCAATATTTTGCCATCATTTCCTCATCATACATAAATGGAAGAACTTATGATTGAAAGAAAAAAACAAACTTATTTAGTTAACAATGAAATGAATAGAAGAGTTATGGGACCTGGAAACATAATCAGCACTCCCCTAAATTGCCATATGCACCTATATCACAGCTCCCCAATAGATTATAGCGATAACATATCATCTTCTCATTCAGTAGATTAAGCACAACATGCCAAGTAAGTATAAAGGCAATCTCCAAGGAGATGAAAGGAAAAAGATGGTTGATAGTCACCCAGAAAACTTGAATTTCAAAGGATTGTAGTTCCATCAATCCAATTTTATAAGCTTTAGTACCACAACTGAACTCAACTAAGCCCTTTTCCAATTAAATGGGGTCGGCTACATGAATTTGGTTTTGCCATTCAACCCTGTTTAAAGCTTTAGTGACCTGAGTTAATACAGTGTCTATCACACAGCTATGGTGGCCATCCAAAAACCATTTTGAATCCTCAAGTGCCAAACTTCTTCCAAATGAATCAATAATCATCATAACAAAGATAAAAATTTGTTCCAGCAATAAATACAGGAGAAAACAAAAGAAAGGATTAAACTATGACCAAACGAGTTTATGACGAGCAAATTCACAAGCAAATAATTGAGATCACCTATCACTCAATGCAAGGCAGGAAAGCAACAAACCTGCATACAAACAAGTTTGGAGTCACCTTGCACACGGATTTGTTTAAACCCTTTCTCAAGAGCAGATTTCATCCCTAAAATCATGGCTCGATACTCAGCAACATTGCAAGTTGCAATGCCCAAACCTTCACGTAATCGGAAAATCTTTAAAAAGAAAGTATTAGGCAGCAATATAAGGCACAAAATTATCAAGACCATTGCTAAATAAATGCATGAAATGTGCTCAACTGAATGCATACCACGCTTCCATCTTCAGCTTGCAGCACAGCTCCAGCACCAGCTGGTCCGGGATTTCCTTTTGAAGCACCATCAAATTCAAGAATACAAGAAAGCTGTGCACGGATACAGACATTAGGTTTTATTATGCACTACAAATGAATGAAACAAGACTACTTGAACTAGAATATGGGTGACAGACTTTTCTTAAACGATGCAACCCATCTTATTTGGTGAATGGAAGTACATTTTTTTATTTTTTATTTTTAGGGTATGGGGAGAGGGGGTTGAAGGCAACAATAGACAATTTTTTAGATCTCAAAAAGGAAATAATAAAGTGTAGAGAGTTATTAATGCGGAATTGATCTCGAACCAGAGAAGAACCAATGGGAGATCAATTGCAACAAGATCGATGATACAGGGACAAACAAAAATCAATGACAAATTTTCTTTACTCTTTCTTTTTATTTATAATTTTTAAATAGCTTATTTAGTTATACCGTAGGGGTATACTTGTCGTACCCTTGTGCTTTAGTTCATTGTCATGTGTTTAGTACATACATTAAGTAGCGTGCGCATGGGGTACAGAGGGGTGGTTTATTAGTAGGGTTTATTTGTCCTTGATTTTTTTATTTTTTATTTTTTTGGTTATAAATATATGCCATACTCCTACCGATTGGAGATGCAACTTCTCTCTCCAATTGGTAGTGCTTCTTCTCCATGATGAACAAGAGCCATACACAGAAGTCTTCATGATGAAATGACTAGTCTTTGAAAACACAACCACAGGAGACGCGTACAACAACAGTTCATTAGAGGCTAGTTGCCTACCTATCCAATTTTCTGGAAGGAACATTTTCATTAGTCATTATTTCTGAAAACTAAACAGGGCACGAAAGGGGTAGCAAGTTAAGCAAGAGAGAAACAAGCTCACACCGGCCCCCACAACCAGCAGAAATGATTTAGGCCGAGCTTAGTTAAATGACAAAATAAAAAAAAAGGAGACTTAATATGAGAGTGAGGAAGATGTGAATAGAAGAATAATAACAGGGCCCATTTGAGGGTGGAAGAGAAGTTAATGAAACCGTGTGAGCAAGAAAGATCAAGTGCAACATTGGAAGGAAAACTGAGGAACGCAAAAGCCTATGAATAAGATATGATCCTATATGATCATATATCCTTGAATAGTCCCTAGCTTTACTTTCAAACCCCACTTGTCCTTATCCTATGATTCCCAAGTTATACTCACCAAATACAATTAAGTCAACACTTTACAACCATGGTCACAATTTGGGGCCAACAGTTAAAAAGTACGAATTGGCTATGGTTTGTGATGCAAGAGTGGTGTGTTATATATGGTCTCTAAATACTAAAATTAATGTTAGAAGTAAGTATAGTTGATGCAAATAAGTCACCTAGAGGGTTTATTTTATTGGAAATAAGCTTTGGGTTGGGTTATGTATGTGTTGAGCCTTTCATCCCATGGGTTTTCTTTGTAATGGACCACTCTAATGGGCCTAAAATTTGGATACAAAGTAAGAAAATAGGATTTACTTCATTAATTTAATTAGAGTCCTGTTTTGAGTCAATTCTTTCATTATTTTAGTTTCCCAGTCAGTTTATGTTACTTTATTAGTTAATGATTGGGTTAAACCTTTCTTTTTTAGTGTTTTGAGTCTTCTATATAAGTTTGTAAGGGGCTACAGCCTTCTACACAAATTTGATTAATGAGATTAAGAAAATAAAAAACATAGCTTTGTGATTTGCTCTTTGAGAGAATGGTGAGATGCCATTGGTGAGAGACCAAAATATAGTGAGAGGCGGTGGGTGAGAGACCTGAGTCTGAGAGAGACTACCCTATCTTCTTCTTCGGTTTCTTATTTATTATTTTATTATTCTAAAATTTCCTGCAAATCAAGAACTGATCGATGTGTTTACTATTGTTGGACCTGAAGTTTGCAATCCTTTTGTGGATTGGTTATCACTTGTGACTGTTCTACATTATTTGGTAGCAGAGCCATGGAGGGATAACAGATGGAGTCAACGGTTGCTGAATTCTACTTCCCATTGAAGGTTGATTGTGCAACTGTGATTCGACATCTCTACCAAACTTTTTTTAATCACCTAGAGGGCTTATTTTATTTGAAATAAGCTTTGGGTTGGATTATGTATGTGTTGGGCCTTTGATCCCATGGATTTTCTTTGTAATGAGCCATAAATATGGGTAGAAAGTAAGAAAACGGGATTTAGTACATTAGTTTAATTAGAGTCCTGTTTTGAGTTAGCTTATTTCATTATTTTAGTTTCCTAGTCAGTTTATGTTATCTTATTAGTTAATGCTTGGATTAGGATTTCCTTTTTAGTGTTAAAGTCTGTTTTTTGAGTCTTCTATATAAGTTTGTAAGGGGCTACAACCTTGTACACGAATTTGATTAATGAGATTGAGGGGGGGGGAAACATAGCTTTGTGTTTTTATGTAGATCGAAGCATGAAGAACCAAAAAAAAAAAAAGTTATTGTTCGCACAACACTGTTCACGTGAAAAATGATTTGGGGGCTGATATGGATAAGTTGGTGGAGATTGAATGCAACTCAAAGACTCAATTGCCAAGTTGTGGAGGACTCCTACAGCAGGAAGTTCCTATTTTATAGGATTGCTTTTATGTAATGGGTAGTTTCCATTTTATAGGTTTAATTTCTTACTTAGATTAGGATTGAGTTGCTTTTGTGATTGGGTTGTTATAAATAAATATGCGGCTGAGCAGAAAAAGAAATAGAGATTGAAGAGAAAAGAACCATTGATGAAGCTGTGAGATGCGGCAACGCTTAGATACAGTGAGTGAGAAGCCCTGAGTGAGAGGATGACGGGCTGAGATAGCTGATCCGACCCCGCTTCTATATCCCTTTCGTCTTTTTTTTCTTATCCTTTTATGTTCTCCTTCATATGTAAACAGAAAATAGCAATAAAAGAGTTTTAGTTATTTAATTTTTGTTCTTTTATTGTATTGATCCTGCTGCCATCGATCTCCCATTGGTTTCCCCGGTTCGAGATCGACTTTTGCATTAGTTTTGCTATGTGAGAAGAGTGGTGATTGGTGAGATGCCATTGGTGAGAAACCAAAATATGGTGAGAGGCCGTGGGTGAGAGACCCAAGTCTGAGAGAGACTATCCTATCTTCTTCAGCACTTCTTCGATTTCTTATTTTTTGTTTTATTCTTCTGAAATTTCCTGCAAATCTGAGAACCGATCGAAGTATTTACTGTTGCTGGACCTGAAGTTTGCAATCTTCTTGTGGACTGGTTATCACTGGTGACTGGTCAACACTAATAGCTACTTGAAGTTCCTGGATAATTAATGAGTGCCTTTTCAAGTAATCTAACCAAATTCGTTAAACGCAACAAACATTAGCCTGAAATGAACAAAAACTATTAAATGAAAAATGTTGTTTGGACATCTTCAAACAAAAAATCTCCATAAGAGTCATGAGGACCACGTGGAGGAGAAGGTCTTCTTCAAAACCGAGATAATAATCTTGCACTTGTTTGATATCATATAATAAATCTAAAAGTTGAAAAGTCTTGGTGCAAAAAACACAATCCAAATCAGTTAAGCCCATAGTTGTCTAGGCACCTTGGCTGCCTTGGACGCCTTGTTGGTGTCGCCTTGCGTTCAAGCCACCTCTAATGCCTTGGGCTGCCTAGATGCCATGACAAGTATGGCTAAGCCCTTATTTTTACTAATTTACTCAATATTTTAATTAGAGAGAGCAAGATTGAAATGGTGTTTCATATTCAAAGAAGAAAATGGGATTGCATCCATCATCATAAAAATGTGAACTCACACATTTAGAAGAGATTTTCCATAGCCCAACTGAATTTTCTAGTTTAGTATGCTTTTCTACAGGATCCATCAAAATAGAGCTGAACCCACCATTGACCTGCAGAAACATCAAAAATAACTGAGCCAAGATATATTTAAGGTAAAACAATAATGTTATAACGGTAGCATATCTCATAAGCCATTTTATAATTACATCAAAAACCTTGCATGCAAATTATGAGAATGATATCATTACAGCACACAATGACTTTCTATGTGAATAAAGATCTATGACCCATATCAGATAGAGAGTGATGCATACTGAAGAGAAAAAAAGGTATGTGATTCTGGTACAAAGCCTGCAGACATAGTTTTATAAGATCTCCTAGAAGGTTGGTTTGAAGATCATCTCGAAGATTATAAAAATATTGTGTGAAGATCTTCTAGAAGATTACAAGAAGATTGCATGGAGAATATTCTGCTGGGTATTCCAGCATCCTTTTTGGCAACCATGGGCTCTTATTTAGCAGTTTCTTTTATTGTAAATCCTAGTTACTAGGTACTAGGTAGTTTGGAGATTAAGTACTTTAGTTACTACTTTTACAGTAACTAGTTACTTTTCATTTTGGTGACTCTTTGTCGGCTATGGATAGTTACTATTATTGTAAGGGACCCTCCTACCATGATAGAGGTTTCTTATTTTGTTTTTTATTGAGATTATAAATAAAAAGAAATAGAAAAAAATTTTGTTATTATTTTTTGTTCGTCTCTATATCATCGATCATGTTGCAATTGATCTCCCACAGGTTCTTCCTTGATTCAAGATCGGTTCTGCATATGAGAGAGAGAGAGAGAGAGAGAGAATATAATTTTCAAATGCTTTTGGCCATGAAGCAAATCAGAATCAATTAGGTGTTCGTGCTCAATAACTTTAACACTCATCTCATTCAGAGTTCCTCAGCTATAAGTTTAGTGCAAAAAAAGAGACTTGGGATTTTGGAGGTTACAACGATACAGTCAATTATCACAAGTATAAAACTAGAAGCAACTTTTACTCTACCAGGTAACTGCAGCTTTTTAATGAAGCTAACATTTTAATAAAAGAAACATAGGACAAGGCAACAAATTATAATTCCCCACACGGAGAAACAACCAAGTGGGGCCCAGAGGAAAGGAAAAGAAATGAGAATGATTTTCTTTTCACATACTGACATCACTGATCTATCATCACCAGGGAAAATAAAGACAATAGGGAATGTGACTCAAAGAAACATCAGTGAGCCTCAACTGCACATAGACACTTAGGTTGGATTTTGGTGAACTAAAATTGGTTTTGTACGTGCCTAGGTTTACAAACAAGTCAGTTCATAATCTATCACAATCCAGGGGGCATCATGTATGAAGGGAAGTCATTTCCACCACACACTTTGTACTCTTAACGTGGTCAAGATTACAGTATGTTGTCAGTCATGTTAACAAAATACGAAAGGTTCTAGCAGAGGAAGTAACAAGATGTCCAGCTTACCACATTACCATCTGAGTCCAGCACCTCCTGTGATCGCCTTTTTGGAGAATCCTTCTTGGATGTTTTAGCCTTAGGAGAAGATGGTTGCTGAGAGCAAAAATGGAAAATAGACACAAATATAAGAAAATGTTGGGGGGGTGTAATAAAAAGAAAGAATGAAAGAGAAGCAAATCACTCCTCAAACAGAACCTTGTGCAGAACATTATTCTGCATTAGAACCACCCCT
This sequence comes from Telopea speciosissima, assembly GCF_018873765.1. Taxonomy (NCBI): domain Eukaryota; kingdom Viridiplantae; phylum Streptophyta; class Magnoliopsida; order Proteales; family Proteaceae; genus Telopea; species Telopea speciosissima. The sequence continues at coordinate 8,857,350 of NC_057918.1, read as the reverse complement.
TTGCAGCCAAATTCACCTTCAATATCCATAGATTTCTTAGAAAATGGGAAACCATGAAACAACGTAAAACTAAAATTATAATTTCTTTTTAAACCTAAAGTTCAGTATCCATGGATATGGAATCAATTCGTGGAAGCATTAGGAGTTCCGTGGAAACAATATAAAAATAAAAAATGGAAGTATGGATGGAAACATTGAAAATATTGAAGAGAACTCCAAGAGCTGATAGCATAAGCAAAAAGTCACACCTAAGGATCATTATGAAAGCAAAATATGAAACAGGCATCTAAAATAGTTTAACTTTAAAGTGATGAATACCAAGTGATTTATCCCATCATATTACTGACACCTTAAAGCAATTAACATTTCACAAAGAAACTATGAAAATAACTTGGAAAAACCAAGAAAAATTTTAAGGCTGAAAAGTTAGATGTCCAATAAAAAAAATAGTTCGGTTTTACTAATTGTCACCTATTTGTGACAATCAGTATCTCTCACAATTTGTTGGCGAACATTTCTGGTCCATGCAATATAAGACCCACACCAATCTCAGAGGTCATGTTTCAGCCCACATCATCTTAAATACAAGTCCAAATTGACAAAAATTACAAAAGCGCCACTAGATTCCTTTATGGAAATGACATTCTAGCAATTTTATGAAATGTTAAATTCACTTTTTTTTATTAAACTCCAAATGCCATCATGACTCCACACATGTATTTTTCCTAAGAATAAGGGTCCCTAGGTAATCAAACAGCTTACTTGCTATTTGATATTGATGTAAATGGTTGAGAAGTAATGAAATACTCCTACAGTTTGGTTGAATATATAATTCTTTTCAATTGAATGCAAAGTCTGTTTTAGAGGATATACAGAGTAAAACATTTTGGTTATTTTCAGCAGAAATAATTTCGATTTAACCACAAATAAAGCATATGAAATTCCAACCAAACATTTCTAATAAAAAACAAGAGACCCTCAATACCATCACCTGAAAAGGACAAGGCACAAGTTTGCCAAAAAGGTCTTCTTTCACGTCCAAAGCAGCAATAGAATTGGCAGCATTCTTGAGACCACGTGAGACAAGAAACTCTTCAGCCTCGCTAGGTAAGGAATACCCTTTAAAAACACTAACAGAAGGATCACATACCTAAAAAAAGAGATCATTATTTATCTGTTGACAGCTCATTATTTGCTAAATTGCCACTTATTGCTTCTTGAACAGATTTTATGAACCAATAAAAGGGTAAAGAAGCATGGAACATAAATGGTTAATGTGAAATACAGAGCTTTGCTTCCATCCACCAACAAAAAAACTATTAGCGTCAAAGCTTAAGAACAACTGGTAGCCTCCAAAGAATTCTCAATACAAGGAAAAATAGAATCATCCAAAATTTATGACTGGTCCAAAACATGTGCACTTTAAAATGCTGCAAATAATCAATCTTGTAATGGTTAACTATGTAAAAGTTATCAGGATCAGCGTCCTTTAAACATAGAAAAAATATGCTAAAACATTGACAGAACTGAATTCCCGTATTAAATAAATGGAATATTGGAAAGAAGATTATAATCTAACAAGAGTATGCATCTTTAAGAACCAAAAAAAGAAGCAAAAAATTGCATAGCTATAATTTAGGCGATTTTGAAGAGAAGTTGCACTTTTTGAAACACAGTAGGTTCTCACAATAAAGCATGCTCAGGCCTCAGACCTTCACAGAACATTTGGAAGGCTCGAAAGGTCTTTTAAGGGATTGTAGAAAAAATCATCATGCCAAAAATAGAGCTGTGCACTGATCCGAGTAGTTGCAGTGTAGCAATGACTAGATGTTAGAGCACACTGGCTGCCAAAAGTTTCTAGTTACTGATATGAGGCACTACAAAACCAACCAAACTGAACAATGAATAGTTCATAAAGGATTTCAACAAGAAAATGGAAACCCTAATTTCTATTGTATTTTACTTTGTTTCCTCCCAATTTTTACAAACAAATGCCCACCCAAGCCATAGAATATGCTATTGGCCAATAGAGTACTAATAGTTGTTAAAAAAAAAAACATCCACTAAGACAGAAAGAACACAATCAAGCTGTCACAAAAGTGAAATTTCTATCCCAGAAAATAAAATCAAAAGACTAGAGCAGTTTAAAGGATAGGAAATTACGGAAGATCCAACTTGATCCTGGCAATCACTTAAACTGTTGTAAACTCCAATAATATCCCCTTTGCGAACAATATAAAAAGCATCCTTCTCCTCCACGGATGATCCAGTGTCCAACTTTGGGGAGTGAGGTGTACGTCGACCACCAGACCGAGTGGAATAACACCGAGCAGAAAACCTCGTAAACCCACAGTCATCAAAATTAAGGGCTTTGATACCAGCACGGTGTACTGATCTTCTCCATGATGAACAAGAGCCATACAAAGAAGGCTTCGTGATGAAATGACTAGTCTTTGAAAACACAACCGCAGAAGACACGTACAACAAGCAGTTCATCAGAGACTAGTTTCCCATCTCACCAATTTTCTGGAAGGAACATTTTCATTGGTCATTATTTTTTAAAACTAAATGGGGCGCGAATGGGGTAACAAGTTAAGCAAGAGAGAAACAAGCTCACGCCGGCCCCCATAACCAGCAGAAATGATTTAGGCCGAGCTTAGTTCTGTGAATAGAAGAATAATAACTGAGTCCATTTGAGGGCGGAAGAGAAGTTAATGAAACCGTGTGAGCAAGAAAAAGCAATAGATATCAAATTCACCTGCAGAGAAACAGAAGGCAGAAGCCCTGGATGGATGGATGGGGGGAAATCAATCGAGCGTGGCGTAGAACAGGTAACGAGATCGAGAAACGGTGAATGGAGATTGGAGGGAGCCACTGTGACTGTCCAGTCTCCACTCTCTCCACTCTCTCCACTCTCCAATCTCCAAATGAATTTTAAGGTTTGGCAGGCAGCGAAATAAGCAAATTACGGTATTACCTCTCCCCTACTTTTGAGTTTTGACACGCTGCAAGGACGTGATACGCTGAGAGTTACATGGTTTAAGAAATCGGTCTATTTGGAATCGTCTGATACCGATCCCGATTCGTAATCCCCATTCTCAGTCACATTTCTAGGATTCAGGGGTCATTCCCGAACAATTTTGGCCGATTTTTACCGAGATTTGCTGAAAATACATGTACTGGTAGAGACTAGAGAGTAGGGACTAGGGAAATTGTCAATCCAAGGTTTTAAAGAGTGGAATCAGGATCCTGATTAATCCCCAGCAGATTCCAATCCGATTTAGGCTGAAATCGATCAGAAATTTGCTAGATTATGCCTTAACCCTTAAAAATGCAATACCGATCAGCGACTCCGGATCAGCAGACTCGGAATCAGCCTCAGCCGATCCGACTAATTGCATAAACTTTGATCATGCAAAGGTCAGGGTTGAAATCAACCAAGTAGATTTTAATCGATCGATTAGTTATTGGTATTTAATCGGTTGTGACCTTAGTTAGTAAATACGTGTACCTGAATTTTTAAACGTATAATACTCTCATCCCCGTATTTTCCCATATTTTTATTTAAAAAAATGTATTTTTTAATCGATCGAGTATTATACTCGTATAATACGTATATTATACATTTTTTTTTTTTAAAAAAAAATACCCAAAAGATTAGAATTTAGGGAAACGATTTCACTTTCCCTTTCGTCCCTTTCGATTTGTGTTGAACATCCAACCGTAACAGGCAACACTGTTGCCGCAACAGTAGCCGCCCTCCATCTCCAATTATCCTCCCCATCTCCATTCAACAAAGCGGCACTTAAGTGTTGTACTCTCCTCTTGTTTTTCTGGTCTTTGAACTTTGATGGTGGTAGTGAAGCAAATGAATCTGGTGTGATATATGCGAGAACGGCTCAATCTCTATTCTATTTTATTCTTGTTTTTTTGTCTCTTGTAGCTAATGTGTACAGTGGAGATCCATATCTGGAACTCTCCCTCTTGTCTTGTGTTGGTTAATTAGTGGGAACTCATCCCCCTTCACAAGAACACATCTGGTTAAAAATATATGATTATCTCATTGTAGATAGAAAAAAATGTAAAGTTGGAAGAATGAATTAATGATAAGGTAATCAACTTGCTCATCTCATTTTTAGACAATCTACATTCATTTCTTGTAGATTATTGATATTTTGGTATGTTAAATGATAATCTTAGAGATGTTATATAGCATATTATATTATTGTGTTTATTTTAGTTCATAAAATCATGATATTATTTTATTTATTAGGTGATGAATGCATGTTATATAATGAATATATGTCCGTTTTTTTAAAAGTATTATTGCCGTCTATGCCATATTATATCCATATTAAATGTGTACCGCATTATTACCGTATGCGTTTTATGAAGCTCGATTTTTGAAAAATATTATTACCGTCTAGTCCATTTAATTGCCGTACGTATCCGTTCCCGTTCAATTGCCGTTCCCGAACTTACTAAGGTTGTGACTAATCACTCTTAAATCAATTTTTTTGGTCATTTTTGTACATTTAGACCTTAATAATTGATCAGATTTTGGGCAAATTTGTACACTTAGACTTAATTATTCAATCTATTGGATTAATTGAGTTGGACCCAAACCGATTGATTAATAAAAAAAACCGCATATCCTAAAACCAAAACTGAAGTATTTAATAATGAATGCTGTTATGTTACGTAGCATATGCTAACGCCTCCTATGTTTATTTCTCACCTCCCATAATAAGGAGGCAGACATGTCATTTCATAGGAGGGAGGTTAGAGACAAACAAAGTCCAACTCAATTGAATTGAAAAAACTGATTTTTTGATACGTGTCGACATCGGTATCTGTATTGCCAGTTACTGATACCATGAACTAAATTCTTGCTCACTGCCCCCGAATCTTATCCCTCACCATCCAAATACTGACCCTTTTCCTGTGTTCCATAAATTTACGAAAACTGACCGAAACAAAATGCATCAGTCGATTCCACCAATCTGATCCTTATTCCTCAAACCCTGTGTGAAGGAAATTATCAATAACCGTGCCAGAACCTTTTAACAAATTGCCCACAACGTATTCCCTAGCCTCACACAGAATTAGCCCTTGCTTTATGATTGAGTTAGTAGTACAGTCAAAATCAAGACCTTTTGCACGAAATTAAACAGACTCTAGGATCATATGGTAGTTCATTTAAAAGCTTCAGGCTGCAGAAATCACTCATGAAGTTAACTGCAAACTCTTGTAAACCAGATTTAACAACACAGCAGGACCAGGACTTCCAGGTTTTCCTTCAATCAAGGAATGTAAATATAAAAGCATGAAAGTTCTATTCAAACTAAATATACAGATAGATATAAAATTTACCAAAAACTTTGAGCATGCTCAAATCATCCATAAAGTTAACCGCAGATTCCTTCCTGGATACCTGATAACGGAGAACACACTCCTTACCTGAAGATAGAGACTACATTATGGAACCAAGAAACAGCTTTCTCACCACTTGAAACGTTGGAGCTTGGGAAGGATATAACTTATAACTATAATCAACTCATATAGAACAGTTCTACGAAAGTAGATCTACCTCAACAATGCTTGCCAATCAAGGATCTATGCTAACTGGTAAGATCTTCAGTAGCTTTGCAAGGTCATACGACTTGAAATCTTTACCATAACACAAGCTTACATCCAGGGGTGTCTTACCATCCTGAGGAATAACGAGCAAAATAAATAAATAAATAGACCTACTCAGAAGCAGAGACCTAAATATAACAACTTGATAAAAGAATTAAACTATTAACTCTAGTCACTCGTGTAAATGCCTACACAGCTGTGCAAACTGTCAAATTTTTTTGGAAAAAGACAATTCAATTAGCTTCTATTTCCTATCTTTCATTGTTGACCTCATTGAAAAAACAAAGAGAGTGAGATAAGTATGCCATACATGTCTCAAACACAACTTAATTCATGAATCCCTTGGGTGAAAATACAAAGATCCTGATTTCAGCATCAAGTTCTTTTGGTTCCATTTCCACACAGAAACCATGTAAAAAATGTTAGGGACTTGGGTAGAACTCATCCTCAAAAGGTGGGACTATTTTTCCACCTACCGCGTTGAACCCCAACATAAAAGTAAAATTTTCAGATAAGATCTGTCAAACCTGAAACTTATCCTTTTCAGCGGTTTTTACCTGGAAACAAAGATGCCACTTTTTGTGCATTCCATGGCTGTCTATTTGTGTGGAAAAAAGAGGGGAAAAAAATAATCATTTTTTTTCTCTGCACATTTGATTAATGTATGAAAAAAAGCCGGACAAAGGGATCCCATGTTTCAAATTTAGCTTCACTCCACCCGAATTTTCATAAAAATCAGAAGGTTCATGATTTTCCTCCTTGAGTGTGAATGAGCCCAGCTTCGTCCACCCCCACCCAAATCCCTTCCACTCACTCTCTCTTCTCACAAACAGACAGCAGATTGAATTTCACATGGGAAAGAGGAAAACAAGGGAGTGAATCCTTCAGGTGGACAGAAAAAAATTTAGGATCCATAGCATGTGTCATTGTGCATCATGACTAACATGAATCTCACAATACTTGCCTTATTTCTTCTTGTCTTATCAGCGCCATTGACTAACAAAATTTTAGCTATGTCTCTATGCCTACTTTGTATAGCAACATGCAGCGGGGTCCAGCCTTCCTGAAAATTTTAAAACTTATCAGTTATAATGAAAATAAAACTTAAAAAACAACATCATATTCAGGAAAAGAATAATGGAAAGCCTCACTCACATTGTCAGTAACATTTACATCAACCTTGTGCTTAATCAATAGTTTCACAGTTTGCAATGCCCCAACTTGCACTGCATAATGAAGCGGTGTAGCACCATCCTGACGGGAGAGTAATTATCAGGTTCCCAGTTCTGTGGAGTTGAACGCAGAAATTAAACCTACTTAGAATACAAGGAGTGCTGTCATTACCTTATCTCTGAGATGGGGGTTTGCACCTTTCCTTAAAAGATGACTAATAACAGGTTCTTTTTTACCAATAACAGCCTTGTGAAGTGCAGTGTAGCCATCCTGTGTTACCAAACCTACTGAAGCTCCATCACTAAGGTAAAAGAGGAGACCAAGGAGGTTGAAGCATCGGACTACTCTTTAAATAGATAAAAAAAAATTTGAACTAACCTTGTCAACAGTATCAATATCAACACCTTGCTCAAGTAGTCTATCCATGAAAGGAATCTGCCCTGATAGTGCAAGAGTATGAAGTGGGCTCCATTTTGTCTGCAGTGGAGTTACAGGATTTAAATAGTCAAAGGTTTAGCAGTAAATGCCAGAAATAGATACAGAATATCTCATTACTGCAATCAAATTCTGTGGTTAGTTGAAATTTTAGAGCTTCCGGAGCTTATGTGTAGAATATACGCTCAAAGTTTGGTAACATGCAGCAGGAAAGACTGCAGAAGTACTGCAGAAAAGATGGAATGAGAACAACACTCAGGGTTTTCGATACTCAACAGTAGATATTTTACTGAGAACAGGAGATTCATTCTGTTGAAAAATTGCTTTTTCTTCTGGACTCAATAGCTGTTCAACCTCTGCAATAATTAAAGAAATGTTAATGTTTCACTAATGTCATATATATTTCAAAGAAAGGTGGTTTCATCCACTAAGAAATAAGTTTTTTCTCTACACATAGTAACAACATAAATAGAGTGAACCCTTGCACAACAAGTGCAAGTTGTGTATGTCACATATAATTGTATTCTACATGAGTATTACAAGTTTTCCCATTAGAAGAGAGAACTTTTGCCTTAAGGTTTAAGTATCAGTTTCAAGATAGGTCTAAACTTGGCTAGGAATCCTTTTCTTTTTTCTTTCTTTACCTTGTAAGTCTCATTGAAATTCCAAATCCGCCGACTATTTTCTCTCTTTTTGTTTCTGCTCTGTATTCATAAGTCCTACCCCATCTCCTATTTCTCCTCTCCTTCCTTTTGGAAGAATAAACTCTTTACCTTACCCTATTTGTTTGTAGAAGGCAAGGGTTTTTTGTACAAGAAATTGGAGTAGGAATTTCAGTTCTAGAAATTAGAAAGCAGGAAAAATAAAGTAGGCATTCAGCACTGCTGAATGAAAATTAGTCAATATAATGAGAAAGAAGTCTAACTAAATCAAGCTTAATGAATAAAAAGAAGAGACAACACCATCCAGGTTTGGGTTCTCCTCTAAAACTTGCAGGGATAAGGCCTCCTCTATCTTTCCTGCAGTATAATTGTCATGGTAAACGAATAAAGAATGATATGGACTTACACCTTTCGTCTAAATGAATGTAAGATATGACAGCAGCTAAATCATACAAAGTTCGTCGCAAGCCTTACCAAATGAGCACGATTAACAATGGTGGATGCCCGAATTGGGATGTGTGATAAGCATACACATTTCGATATTATTCCAACACCGTAATTTCACCAAACAGGTATGAGGGAAAAAAATCGCAACTCACAAGAAAGTGAGACCGTGAAGGGATAGAAAAATACCTCTGGCTAGGTCATTTTCATACTGAGCTGTTGGGGATTTATCAGTATTAGTGGTAAGAGTTGCATGAGAATCTCCTCCTACTTGGTCTTCCCAGTCGCTCTCGAAATCCAGATTGTTTTCTTCGCCATCTTCATCATCATCCTCGTATTCGCTGCCACTGCCATCGTCAGGATCCTCCCAAAAGTCACCGTCGGTTTGCAGGGGGGAAACGCCTACAGATTCGGTCGCACGGGCTCTTAAAGTTAAATTGGTGAGCTTCCCAGAAACAGACGAAACCCTAATCCTACTTCTTAGTTTGCATTGAAAAAGAAGTGGATATGAAGAGGAGGAGGAGCTGGTAGCGGTGGTGATGCTGCAGGTGGGAGCTGCACAGAGTGGAAGAAGACGAGTGGATTTGAGAGCTGCTCCAGAGAACCCAAACATTTCCAAAATTCTTTGTTTTGAGGGACAAATTGCGACCTTCCAATGATCAGTTTGTCCAATTGAGGCAAGAAGTAGACGAAGGATTACTGGTAACCACCGGCAACCGAACTTATCTCTACTTCAAGCTGAAACCCTACTCCCTCTCCCTGACTGAGGCTTCGCATTAGCGCGGGAAGAAAAAGATTACGATGAATCGCTCAAACCCGTAGTTATATATAAAGTCGGTCTCGACGATTCGATCCCGATTCGATCCTGGCCGGTTCCAAAACAGTTTCCCTATGGGTGGGGCGGTTTGTGCATTTTTCATTTTTATTTGCCCTTTTAGGCTCCGTTTGTTTCAACGTTAAATAGTCGGTAAAATAAATTTTATCCTAAAATTAAATTTTCTGTTGTTTGTTTTAATCTTTGTAAAATTTGTTTCAAGAAAAAATTTACAACAATTCATCTATTTCCCGGAAAAGGTCCCGATATATTTTACTTCTGAAATTTTTGTGAAATATTCCTTGCAAATCTATCGGACAAAAGCCCGACAAATTCACTTCGTTCGCAAACGTAACGGCCCTTGAATCTACAACCAAGAACCTTCGCTCCTAGCTGTGCACTATCAAATAGGATAACAACCAATTGATAAAAAGTATACAATTGATCATTTTAACTCAAAAAAAAGTGCAGATGATCAACACTTGTGGTGGGTAAAAACTAAGCCAAGAACTAGCTCAGGGGCGACTAAGATGGTATCACATCGGTGAAGGAAGAGAAGATCGTGGTTCTTATAAAGATTAAAGTCTTCACTCCCTCTCATGGGCTAGCTTTTGGCATAGTTTTTATCCACAACAGAGCCCACCCCCCCCCCTCCGGGGGTGAAGGGTCATGTGAAATGATCGCCGCACCTAATGAAAAAGCCAAAATACCTGAGGACGCAATACACACACACTACATACTCTTATATTGCCCCACCGTTTTCTACAAAATAGAATGTGATTTTTGTCATATAGATTATCATTGCATTGCATCTTGTGGCTCAAGCACAATTTCGATGTACTTGAAGGGGTGCATCAGGCAATTGCACGCTTGCTATTGAAAACCAGAGGTTGTTCTATCTTGAAGCTAATTTTGCCAACAAACCCAGTTGTACCACAAGTTGACAAATACCGACTTCAGGAGAATGTCAAGTGTCAAATACCGATACACACTCCTACCGCATCACTACAAAAATATAATTTCGGCTCATATAAAATTGTATTCCTAATTTACAACAATATACAACTAGAATATAACAATTAAATAGGGTAAGAGCGAATTGGTTTTGGAAGTTTTGCATGGACTTTAAATAGATGAAGCCTTGAAAATTAGGGTGTTGATTTTGGGCTTGGTTGTGGATTAGTCCATTTGGTTAAGTAGTAACACGAGCCCATGAGGGAAGGTGTCCATATGAAATGGACATGTCTTAGTATTAGTGCATATTTCGACCTCATATCGGAATCTTTCAATCCTACACATTAGAGCCATTAGACACATCCATACGCCTCTCTCTCTCTCTCTTATTGTCCCACCATTTTCTACAAAACAAAATTTGGTTTTTGTCATTTACATTATTCTTGTATTGCATTTTGTGGCCTGAGCACAATTCCAATGTACTCGAAACAGAACATCACACGAGTGCATGTTTGCTGTAAAAAACTAGAGGTTGTACTATCTTACAGTTAGTTTTGCAAACAAACTTGATGACATCACAAGGAGGCAAATACTGACTTTAGGAGAGTGACAAGTGTCAAATACTGACTGTACTGTATCGCTACAAACATATAAATTTGTCTCTCATATAAAGTTCTATTCCTATTTTACAACAATATATACATACAACAAACAATTAAATAGGATAAGTGCGAGTTGGTTTTGGAGCTTGGAAGCTTCGCATGGAATTTAAGGAGATGAAGCCTTGAGAATTAGTGTGATTGCGGCAAGAGCCAGCAAAGATTCGCAAGGTAGTCGAAAGGTACCACGCTTAACATCCACTTCCACCAGTTATTAACTCGCCTGCTATAGCTTCCTACTTTGCTCGGTTTGTAATGTAACTCGCACATTTCAACTCGATCTCTCACTCGTGGCATACAAACTCCAAGAAATACGAAGAAGCAAAATAGAGCATAGATGATGCAGAGATTTAATGTGGTTCAAACACCAATATGATATGTTACGTCTACGAGAGAAACTAAAGATGATTCACTATGTAATAGAGAAAAATACACTGGAGATCTCTCAAAAACACCAAAAAATGTAGCAAGAACTCTCACCTGAGCATCCTAACTCAAAAATCCACAAAACTCACTTGTTTCACTTGCATACACAACAAGTTGATAAAACATATTAGGGAAAAGAAACACTAATCGATGCTGTGCCGGTAGAAATAGTATATTGGGTTTAAGTCCCCAGACCCAACAACTTGTAAAAATAGCATTTGGGATATGTGGTAGATAACCGGTGTTGTGTGTGGAGCTAAAAATAGTATATTGGGTCTGAGTCCCAAGGCCCAACAAGTTGTAAAAATAGCATTTGGGATCTGTGATAGATGGGCCTGGGCTCCAATAACTTGCTTGTTAACCACATTCCTCATGTTTGGGTTTCCTCTCCTCGAGGATTCAGTTAACGGTATCGGATAGGTATAGGTCAGTTCCAAAACTGATATTGATTTTGGTCGAATAAGAAGTTTTTGCTTTCAAAGATACCAACATCAACATTATTTTGACCAGTTTACCTTCTGGTCGTACCGTAATCCAGTATTGATCAGGTATCCATTTAGATTTGGATCTTCTCCAATGAGGAGATCACCCAATGAGTGCTCAATGAGGCATCCAACGGCTGGATTGGCTGACACACATCTTGATGCAGGCCCAGCTGTTGGATGCCTGAATGGGCACTCATTGGGTGATCTCCTCATTCGAGAGGATCCCGATCCTTTTAATACTGCCGATCCAATACCAATTCCTAAAATCCTGCTCTACCCAAACTTTTTTTCTTCTTTTGTCCCTCCTTGGGTGCACTGGAGTGATCCGTGAGCATAGAAGAGTGTTTATAAGTCATGAGAGCTTCGAGTGTTGTGGAAAGAATTTGGCCCAGCTGGTCTTAACCTATAGTTTAATAAAGTTGACATTAAAAATGACAAGGTATAAGAACCGGCATGAAATAAGTTATAAGCCTTAACTGTACCTGGCCACCAAGGTTTGGGGTCTCACCCTTATCTCATAGAGCATGGTTTTAGTGCACGGTATCGAAACGGGTATCGATAACCTACAAAATTGATACGATACTGATATGATATCGGCTTGGATCAGCTGTATCAGACAACTTTGCCCCAGGTTCTCCTTTAAAAATGAGATTTTTTTATATTTTTGCCCCTTGTTCGTACTGTGCTACCGATACAGTATCGGTATTGATGACTAGCAAAACCAGTATGTATTGCCCACGATACAATTCCGATACTTCAAACCATGTCATATTTCATTAACCGATGGGTAAATGGGCAAGGTACGTAAAGCACTAAAGCCTATAAATGTCTAGTTTAAGATAATTACTAATATTATATTTAAGGAAGAAAGAGCACTAACTGGGCATATGCGGTGTGCTGCCCTTGCATCCAAAAATAGGGACGGACAAAATGATCGTCGCAATCCCATGGAAAGACGAAATTTTCTAAGGGTGTGATAGTAATTTCACCCGCCCTTATGTGGTACAAGACCAGCATACCGCAGAAGCCCAAATAACGTTCTTTTTTTCCTATATTTAAAGGAAAAAAATGCATCCACTTGTAAAATCAGTGAGAGAAAGTTGGCAAGCTGCTAGCTTTTCTATTATATTTAATTGAAAGGGAAGGATGGAGAGGAGATGGAGAGGGCATGGGTCATTTCCATAGGGGTGGGAGAGAGACAAGCTAGCCCCGGCGTGCCAGCCTTTACCCAAAATCAAAACATTCACAATTTAAATGGTCCATAAGTCTTATGGGCTAGTCGTAGGGTATGAGTTTTTGTTGGTTAAACCGTCAAAGTTAAAATGTATCAGATGTACATCATAATACAAGTAGGGAAACTTGAAACTTTGTCCCACCCACATCCGGACTTTACCCCAAATACAAGGGGGAATGTGGTCATTTCACATGCGGGGTCCAGGTGGGACCCACCTGTGAAATGACTATCTTACCCTTATTTTTGCTGTCGTTTAACAATGCTGCATCTATGGAGCTCCCGCCACGACTGCATAAGATCTTTTCTCCCATATCCTCTAACCTGTTTTTTTTTTTTTTTGATTAAGATCCTCTACCTGTTTAACTAGGTGAGTAAGAGTAAGACACGGCCACCCTTACCTTTCCCTCGTAGCTAAGCGGATAAGGTGGGTAAGAGAGCATACCTTATAGAGAGCGAGAGAACCTCGATCACAAGGCTTTTTCACATCTGAGCATATTCTCAACCATGCATCCTAACTCTGTTTTTCAAAACTATTGACTTCTCAACCACTCCTTTTATAGTTTCATGCTTTCCCCCAACTGGCAAAAGCTTTTGGACTTTGAACTGAAACAAACCGGAGAAGCAGATAGGTAACATACAGATACACTACTCATGGACCCATTAAGAATAATTGAAATCTCTCTCTCTCTCTCCCAATTTTTTTACTGTTTATTTCTGCCATACGTACACTAGGGAGTTTGGAATCAGTCAGTCATTTATCAAAATATGACAATGCTGTTCAGAACTTTTCATTACCAGAAGATCCACCACAGCACCGTCACTCCGCCTAATTGTCAACCCAAAAACAAATGGTCAACATTCTTAACTCTTCTCTTTCCTCCATATCTACTATGTTGTACGTTGGAATATGTTCCCAATATTCCTTCGTACTCACTTAATTTCCCTCAAATTAAAATTCGACTCCTCTACTTCCGTCTGCCTTTACTGTCGTGTGCGTTCCATACACAAACAAGGTGGAATGTACTACATACCCTTATCCGAGCGCTTTGCCCAAGCAGGGGTAAGGCGATACTTTCCACCGCACTTGTGTCACGTCAATACCGAGCAAACAGAAGTAGAGGAGTCAAATCCAATAGAATTACAATTCATAGCACACACATAAGAAGTATAAATTAGATAGTTGATTGTAAAACCTAACACGATGCAGAGAAGAATGGAAATAAACGCAAACACAATCACACAATACGCACAAGAATTTACGTGGTTCGACAAGATTGCCTATGTCTACAGTGAGATGAGATATGTTTCACTATCAATGGAGAATAGGGTTACAGTTGTTCATTTCTCATGCCTCTCTCATATTTGCAATACAGAGAAAGAACTCTCCCTACAGGTTTATAGCAAAACCTTATACAGGAAATTTATCAAAATACCTATACCAGTCCATCATTAGAAGTCAAGACACCAAAACCTCAACAGTTAATGTCACTTTATTAAAAATAAGGTGAAACAATGCCACTCGGTCGTGTCACACATATCGCCCTTGTGCCTTGACATAGGCCATAGGACGCACAAAATGACCGTCTCATCCTCTGAAATCCTGGAAATGACTACGGGTACGGTAGTATAGGTTTGGATGAATTTTTAGGAGGTGAACACCGGAGTATGTATGCATGAAGATTATGCAGAATTCATTTAAAATATACACCTGCAACAAATCATGTCTCAATATCTCTTAGCTCCGAAATGACATGAAAGGATGTAAAGGTTATATAGTGTCCCGGCTCATAGTACATGTATGTCTTCGAGATGGTGAGAAGCATCTATCAAGTGGTAGAAGAATAGAGACACTGTACTAGGATCCAAACAATACTTGGCACTTGGCTGACCTTCCAAGCCGCCTGGTCCCTCAGCTCGTTCCTGGTCCACCCACCAATAATGTTCAAGTGGGCAAGTAGGTAACTTGAGCTTTCCATCACAGTCGTCTTCATTTCGTTGCTCCTTTGCCCAAATCTTTCTTACATATCCATTAATGGAACTCTTCTCAAAAAGAAGAAGAAAAGGAGCAAAGGAGAGGAATTCTTATTAACTTTGGTTTTGGAGATTTCCCTTATCTTGGTAGTTGGAATAATAGGGTGGGTTTTTTTTTGGTTTATTACTCATTCTATGCACGCTTGGTAGTTGGAATATAATGTTGGGTTAACAATTAATTAGGTGCCTTACACCATTATTAATTTGAGTCTTTTGTCACAGTGTAAGCCATTCAACTTCCAATTAAGGGGGACGTACTCTTGTTTTATAAGCCAGACAAGAAAGTCCAAATCTAGTATAAAGGTCAAGGCATTCCTCAATAATTACCGTTCTGTCCAGTATCGAAGAATTCGATTTTTTTTTTCCCATTTTAACCCAGAAAACTATTCTTAACATGTTTTGTTGGGTTGTCCTTAAAAAATTTATTAAGGTTTCGTTTGTTTCAGTGTAAAATTTTATATGTTGACTTTTTTTTAATGTTTTTTTTCATTAAAAAAAAAACATTGGAACACTTTTCAATATGTAAAATGTTACTTATCAAATTTTTTGAAGTGAAAAATTTTTAGGTTAAATTTTACACCGAAACAAACAGAGCCTAAACAATAGAGCGTGGCCCCTGCACCCAGACTCAGAGTAGGACAAAATGATCGCTCCGTCCCCCATAAAAGACGTTAATGATTCTGTGTGTTCCCCTTGGCCCTGTGTGTGTGTGCAAGGGCCACACTCCCCCACAGGTAAATCTTCCACAACTTATTAATAGGAAACAATTGTAAACCTTGATGAATGGGGTTTGGCCTCAATCCAAATCTGTACTTCGATGAAAAGAGTATTGTTTCCATTTAAAAGGATAAAAAAATGCGATGGATGAAGACTACAAATCTACTTGTTATTAAATGAGACAGTTTTGGGAATTGTTTTTGGGATTGATTATTAAATGCGATGAGCTGGTTCTAGGACAAGTTTCCCAATAAGTCTAGAAACAGAAAACAAATAAGAAACTGACTCGAAGCAAAACCAGCAGGTTTTGTCAAAAATGCATATTTACTCATTTAGGGTTAGTTAAAACTTAATAGTTATAACTTCTAAAGAGTTACATTGTAAGTACAAAGAAAAACTAAGAGTTATGTGTCAAATAAACACTTATATTTGATCGAGTGTTTAATTAAGATTTAAGCGCCTAGAATTGTTAATGAATCAGAATCAGGTTACGTCGCAACTACAAAAAACACTTACATAAACTCATTTTTCTAACCAAGACATCATAATAGTACTTAACCGCAGCCTTTGACAGGGAGTAATTATATCATAATATTGTTAAGTACTAGAAAAATTAAGGATGAAGTTCATATGTTATGGAATGAAGTCTTAAAAAGAGATTGGTAACTGAGAATGGAAAGCATTTGCCATCAAATCTGGTGAGTCTACAAGTCAAAAAGATAATTAAGAATTGAGAAAATGTTCTCTGGGTGTAGGTCACGCCCAGACTCAGTGGGAAGCAAAAAGACCACCCCACCCCTCAAGATGCCAGCACCCACTCCGCGTGGCCCTGGGCTCCCAACCTCACCACAACTTTAATTAAAACCATCATCAGATTGTAAATTGGCTAATGACAGTAGAACCATATAAAATCAAAAGTCTAATCAATGGTTCGGTGATCATGTGTTAGCAAATAAAAGTTGCAGAGGTCTCCCTCAATCTACTTCACCGACCAAAGGCAGATAAGAAAAGATAACAAGCAAAAGGTTTATGATCAAAATCTTTATTATATGATGATCCATTTTATATCAAAGATGGTAACTTGTACAATTACTAACAATATCGATCAAACTAATGGTCCAATATAACTAAGGCTCCTCCACTCATTTTATTTCACCAATTAATCAAGTGGATGTCATTTTCTACTTTCTTTTTGCCTAACAAAAATTAAAACTTTAAAGCCGCCTTGAGAAGCTTTGTCTTTTAGAATTTTTTTAGAGAAGGGAGAAATTGGGTACGGTGTTGAAGATGATATCTCCACTTTGCATTTTATTATTACTAAAGAATAGATTAAAAATATATAATTAAAAAAAAAAAAGGAACAAGCTTAATCTTGGAGAAAACAGGAAATGATAGATGACAAAACCTTTGTAGGGACCCAAATTAACAATGAGAAGAAGAAAGATAGATAAAATAAGAACCCTACCTTCAAACAAATCTCTCAACTCCAGAACTCCTCCCCAAGACATGCATTTATGCTTCCCTCTCTTGCATTAACTATATGATTAATTTTATATCTTCTTCTTTTTTCAAATGCAGTTAGTTTGGTTCACACACACACATATATATATATATATATATACATGGACCCCCTTGATACCTCTCATTCATATATGTCGACTCACACATGTACATTTGTCAAATCAAACAGTGCCCTCGAAACAACAGGAAGGGGTCGCTTATTAATAGCAATTTTTTATATGAATTGGTTCTCTCGCACTTACTTGGGATTGAACACCTTACCTCGTGGAAATCGCAAACAAACAAATGAAACAATCACACACAACGTACACAAAGATTTACGTGATTCAGCAAGATTATCTACGTCCACGGTGAGATGATATCTGCTTCAATCTCAATTACTTCTCTCATGATAGAACTCGATCTAACAAGAAATTTATAGCAAAACCTTATACAGATAATTTATTGTAATATACCCATATAGTCCTAAAAAGAAAATATATATAGCTTCTTAACCGCCCTTCAAAATCAGTCCACTTATGCAAACGGCAAAATACAAGACATTGTCCCCCATTAGGAAAGAGGAGGTACGTACTACGATTCCATGAACCAAGGACGAAAACTATCCTCTGAAGAAAAATCTCTTCATAGTTTCTTTTGATAAGTAGACATTTGACATTTAAAACACAGAACCTTAGAGAGACTTGTTTGCCATTTGAATCACTTTCAACCATCATTATTAGGAAAAAAACATTTTTTGATATTTTTGGAGCTGTCGCGGCAAAAAACTGTCTCTATGAGGTTCCAACCTGCAGACATTGACGAATATGTAAGACAAGGATAATGGCATCAAAGATGGCCAAAGCGGACTTTGGGGGAGTCTCCGATGCTTAAGTCAGTTATCTGGCAATAGTTAAGATAGCTTGTTTTTTAAGTTTTTTTCCCCTATAATTTCAGGGGGGTATGTGAGCGTACATGAACAACTCACAATCGTTCAGATGAAACATTCCTATCGAAAAGATTCCATCTGAACGACTGTGAGTTGTTCACATACACTCATGTACGTGAACAGTCCCTGTAGACATAATTTCATGGATTCATTTTCTCTATATGGTAATTAATAAGTAATGCTATCAAGTTTCAGAAAAGTTAATTTGTAGTGTTTAGAGTGGAACCTAATTAGGTAGGTAGGTTCAATTTTACCACATCTGCTAGCTAGTATACAGGGAGACAAGGACACATATATGTATATATTGTCTGCAAAATATGAAACTGCCATCGTTGCATGAGCATAGACCTAAAGCCTGAGCTTGTTAGGTAGTCCGTGCGAATTAATGTGATGGTGTTGGTGGTGGCAGTGGTGGTGTGATTGGGGTATAGTGATCGTAAGATAATCATGAAAAGAAGGATGGTGATTTATTTTTAACATGAAATTACTATTTTGTTGATCATAGTAATCAATTGTTTTTTGGGTAGAGGGATTAACCATCATTTTATTAAAGAGCAATTAAGAGGGAATTCATTTTCAATTTCAAAATTGAAATTGCTCCTCATCTATTTCAGAAATTCAATTTCATTAAAATAAGGTACAAAAATCAAACCAAACAATTCTCAAATAGAAACCAGCCTATGAAATTGAAATAAAAATCATCCTAAATCACGCCCAAGTTCCAATCGTGTGGAGTTGACATATCATCAACTGTCAAAAGATAAACTAAGGTTGTGTTTGGTGTGCATTCTAAGTCGATTTCACATTCTCGGATGATAAAAATAGTTGTTTTTATCACTTGGAAATGCAAAATTGACCTTGAATGCATTCCAAAAATACATACCAAATCAAAATCTAAATAATTAATGGGGAATTATTTTGGTATATATGATGGACATTATTGACATCATTGATCTTTTTTTCTTTTTGGGAGGAATTGAGTTTCCTTCCACCACCGGGGAATAGAAAACCACCATCCTAGGGTTCACAAACCCCTCCTAAGTTTTAGTACATTCTTTAAACTACCCTCCAAATTTTGTTTGAAAGTGAAGAAAAGAAAAGAAAAAACATAATAAGACAAATCAAAAATTTTTGAATTTATGCATATACTAGTAAAAGATAATATTGAGAGAACTAGGATATCTCGTATTCATGGGATCTGGCTCCTCTCCAGGACACATCGTGCGGCTGGGGGTTTTCGATCCACATCATCACACGTATCCCGATACAATGGCGTGTGGATCAAGGCCTCCCCAGGAGAGGAGCTCAATCCGTATTCATGTGATCCAAATTCAAAGTGTCAGATGAGCTGTTTAGCTTTCGTACGTTCTAATACTTTACTACCTATCGATGACCCCAGCTTTACATAGACCAGCCATTCAATTCATCCCTTCTTCAGTTCTTCTTCTTCACCTGGTAACTTCTAACCACTTACCAAGAACTTTATGGTCAAGCTTCATCAAGACACCTCCATAAATCATTCTTTTATTTTGGCTTCTTTTTCAAATGGGAAAAGATGAAAGAGAGAGTAGGTTAACTTTCATTTTAATTAATGACTAAATTCTATTTTTTTTCCCGCTTTTAATCGTCATGCTTTGAAATTTGATACAAAAATAAGTCAAGAGTAAAGAATTTGCACCGCGAGAAATTCGTCCACTCAGATCGGTTTGAATGGGTCATAAAGTTTTGATCGGATATTGAAGTTATCTCCCTCTATAACTAGAAAAACATCTTAATTAACTTTAAGCAAAATTTGGTTTCTCTCTACTACCGCCAAATTTGGTTGCTCTATCACGATGTAGTCTTTTTTTTTTTTTTTTTTTTTGGGATAAATGCTCGATCTAGTCTATTTATGAGTGGTCATGCATTCAAGGAAAAAGAAGAAGAATAAGTGTTAATTTTCTGCAGTAGCTTTTCTGATCATTATATGGTGAAGCATTCGAGTGTCAATAATTAAACTCAGTCCTGGACTCTCCTACTGTTCCCTAAAATATATTTCAATAAATGCAATTACATTTTCAGTTTGTCCTAATCAATATATATATATATATATATATATAACATGTTTAAAACATAGGTGATATATTATAAATGACATTAATTAGATTGAAGCATGATTGCTACAATCAATGCATGCTAAAATTAAAATGAAAAACAAACTTTTCAAATCCCAATCTTAATTGCTCATTTAATCACTATTAATGTTCCACTCGTTATCATTTATCCATTTATTTGGTAACAAGTTATCATTATCCATTACATTATATATACTTAGTGTGATGGTTAATAACTTACTACACTCAACATCAGTTATGTCTTATCCATAAACCTTACCCATCAACGCAACAGTAGTTGCTAGTTTCATGGTTTGGTTCTATCATTTGTTCCCCCCCCCCCTAAGAGATGTACACGGATTAAATATGGATCAAATGAATCAGATGTGATTGGATCTAGATATTTCATAATTAACTATACGAATATCCCTAAACGGATAAGGATGCAAACCAAATTCGAATTTTCTATTATCTGTTTACATACCTGATTTATGTAACCCATATCTTTCCTTCAGAAACCCTATTCGATATTCAGGTTTTTTTTTTTTTTTTCCAGATATCTCCATACAAATACGGATACTTTAAAAAAAAATAATAAAAAACCTTAAATGTAACCCTTCTTTTTCATAGTAAAACCACGGTTACTTGATTTGTGGTTATTGACCATTTGTTGGTAACTACATTCTAGAGCCTAAGATTACTTTCTACAGCAATTCATTAAGTTTAACCAATTAAAAAGGAAATTCTAGAAACTAAGATTAGATTCCACATCAAATCATAAAGTTTGAACAATTAACAATTTAAGTCCGCAACTATATATATATATATATACACACATAATAAAAGAGGGTTTGCAATATAAACCCTCTTTTGTGCCACGAACTTATCGAGAGCTGCCGCATACCAAACTCTCTCCCGTAAATATAAACCAAATTATTTAAAAGCAAATATTTACTACTAAGTATTAATACAAATCATCAACACTAAATATATGATTACATACAAGTTTTAAATGGATCCGATGGTCTTTCGAGTCTAGAACCGTTGGGATCCCATTCAAAAACCGACTCATCTTGTTTACTTAATTGATTCCAAAATTAAAAACTAGAACTTAATGAGTAGTCAATTTTGATTCTAAGCAAGCCAATTCCAATCAGATTTCTAGTTCTGGTCCTAAATTGATAGGCTTAAGATCTACATATCACAGGCTTGTATCGAAGTATCCCACACCGAACCAATGAACGTAAAAGAAAGAATGCCTCACGATTTGTATACAAAAGGGATTCACATACATTGTTCCTAAGAAGAGAGTGTGAGAGGGCGTGTACTAGTGTACTACCAATGTTCATAATTCCCCCATCCCCACCCCCCACCCCCCACCCCTCTCCCCTCGGTCAATCATATAAGAATAAGTTGAAGGTTGTCAGGTAATATGATGAATCCAGCGGGTATGATTTAGACTTTGTGAATCATTTGAACCTAAGTACGTTATAATCGTTATAATCATTATAATTCTAGCTAGGGAGTATTTCTTTTGTAATGTTCAACAATAATATTCTTTTTTATTTTTTTTGTAGTAAAGTTCAATAATAATAATCAAAGATTAGTAAGTAGCTCTAGGGAGGAAGGGTAGGGGGCGACACTGTCAAGCAAAGATGTCACGGACACACACACACACTTGACCTGAATGTATGTATGTATTATCTTATCTTTTCCCGCTAACAGTAACCAATTTTAGCGCGAGACTATCTCAACGGCGCCATAAGTAGTTAGTAATTCATCCTTTTTCCCATTCTTTTAACCTGTCCCGCATTCTTGTCCCGAAGGAAAATTTATGTAACTCAAAACTACATATATGTAGGAGAAAGCCGTTAAAACAAATCTCCCCATGATCTGAATCATTATCATCTCTAAAACTAACCTTATTGTTCGTATATATTTATTAGTCCCGTTAGATACTATCTCCTCTCACTAAAGGGAGGGTGAAAATAGAAAACTCCCTCCCTTACTTGCCTCTTTTTATTTTATTTTATTTTTCAAAATTACTAAAATCCCAGTCCATATTTATATATCTGGACTCTATAGAAATGGATGGAAGAAGATTCACCGTTGAGAAGCTAGAGTCTCTCTCTCTCTCTCTCTCTCTCAGTCTCAGCAGTCTCTATTCACATTGAATCTATGGCGACTTTCTGACGCCGAGAACTTAAGGCATCGATCGCATCTAATACTCCGGAATCCAGATCGAGGTTCTCAGTTTTGGTTTGACCAGATTAACTAATACGATGGGAAGAGAATGAAGAGTTTTTCTCTTCAAGGATTATCATGTCTATGTCCTCATCTTTCTCCGATTATTCTTCCGATCTTCTCTGCGATGAGGACGCCGGCATATTTGACGGAGACTCGCCGGAATGTTTCTTTCCAACTCTCCAACTCCCTGCCGACATGGAGTTATCGATTGCTAGGTCCGTAGAGGAAGAAGGAGAGTACATGCCTGGATTGGATTATCCCACAAGGTTTCGGTCTCAAGAACTCGACGCTTCCGCTCGACAGGAATCCATTGCATGGATTCTCAAGGTATTCTATTAACGCCCGAAGGCACTTATTTCTCTTCCGGCAATCGCTCACAAATATGACTCGTAATGCTGCCGATTTTCCGATATTTTTCCTCCTTTTTTTCCGGTTCTTGCTCGGGAACGAACTTAGTTGTCGTTGCATAAGTGCATCGATTAGATTATTAGGAGGTGAGCTTTAAGTTGCAGTGTTGTGAGTGACAGATTACATTACTTAGCCACCAGTAAAGATCTGGATTGATCCAGAGTTTTCCGGCTCCGGCAGCTAACTTTTGCTGTAAAGCATATTAGCAGGAGCCGTACAAGCTGAGCTGTCAGACTCGAATCCATTGTTCGGATCTTCACCGCCGATGAGTGCCGGCGGGTGTGTGTTAGTTATTTCGAAGCTATTGTCACAGTCTCCATTAATGGGGTCACTTTGGTTGTGTGCAGGTGCATGCGTTCTACCGCTTCCAGCCTGTAACGGCTTATCTCTCCGTCAATTACATGGATCGTTTCCTCTCCACCCGTCGTCTGCCGGTAAGTGTCCGTCACCGTCACCGTCACCCTCTCTCTCAGTCTCACTCTCACTCTAGTAGTAGTCAGATTCTATCAGCAGTATGTTGACCTTTGAAGCCGAAAAAACAAAAATTTCAACAATGAATTATGAGAAAGAGAATCCGCATTTGCGTTGCAATTTGGAAACCGTTGGATTGGAATCTTCCTCCTCACGTCGATCCGTGCTAACGGATCTTCTCCTTGGTCATCAATCATCAAACATAGAGAGAGATTGATCAAAAAGTTTCCATTGGATGGACGGCTATGATTACGCCTACGAATATGGATATCAATGCTTTATTAAATGGATGATGTGGCAATGAAGTGCACTAAACACTAAACATACGGATATTTAACATTAATTACTGTGGGTTAGCATGGGCAGTATGGAACTTAACTTTAAAAATTAATAATTTATTATAAATGTATGACAGGAAGCAAAAGGAGGAGGAGGAGGGTGGCCATTACAACTGGTATCTGTAGCATGTTTGTCATTAGCTGCTAAAATGGAGGAAGCCCTAGTACCATCACTTCTGGATCTCCAGGTACCTTTGTCTCTGTTCTTTAATGTTACCTTTCAACCCTTCTTCCTTTCATTAATTGACAGCAATGGACAGACAACCCCCAGATTACGACATTTAATTAATCTTCCCCCCGCCCCCCTCCCTCAAACTAACTGTCAAAGCCTTCCCTTTCCTTTTTCTTCTCTGTGATGACTCCTCATATACAGTATTAATCAATTTTTCGGTGCAGATTGAAGGTGCAAAGTTCATCTTTGAGCCCAAGACCATCCGCAGGATGGAACTTCTGGTTTTGGCTACCTTGGATTGGAGGCTTCGTTCCGTAACACCTTTCGATTTCATCACTTTCTTCGCCTGTAAAGTCGACCCGACTACTACTTTTATAGCTTCCCTCGTCTCACGCGCCACCCAAACTATCCTAACCACTATCCGAGGTAAAATTCCTTAAATTTAGGGAAATTACCTACAATTACAAATTACAATTACAGAGAGAATAGAGAGATTTATTTCATCTTGGTTTCAATGCAGAGATCAACTTCCTAGAGTATTGGCCATCATCGTTGGCTGCTGCAGCGATACTCTGTGCCGCCAATGAGATTCCAAACGTATCGTTTGTTGTTAACCCTGGAAGTGCTGGATCCTGGTGCGATGGACTAAAGAAAGTAAGAATATCCGTACGTAATTGTCATTATCAGTTGAGAATTGAGAAAGAAATTAACTGTCGGGCGTCAGTAACTCCAAAACGTATATTATGGATTTGTTGCAGGACAGGATTGTGAGTTGTTATAGGCTAATGCAACAAGTTGTGGTTGAACACAGTAGTAGTCAGAGAAAGCCTCCAAGAGTAGTACCACAGCTCATCAGACTCATAACTCATCTGGGTGGGATACGGTCGGGAAGCTCATCATCTTCCTTATCGTCGTCATCATCTTCATCTCCATCCAGCAAAAGGAGAAAGCTAAACAACTACTCATGGGTAGAGGATGAAAAGGACAACCCTATCAACTCTGAAGAAAGTGATGACATTGAAAGAGATGGTAAAAATATTTGTTGGTCCAAAGGTGTCTAGCTAGTTTAATCCTCGATCAATATTTTTTTTTTAATGTTGGGAGGATTTGTTTTGTTTTGTTTTGTAGAGTGATATTGATTAGGGTGATTATTGACTTTGAGTGATATAGAGTTTTATAGTGTCTGGGGTATGGTGAGTTTTGGAGCGTTTTGGGTATCTTTCTTTGTCTTCTTCCCTTCTTTCTTTTTTTTTAATTTTTTCTGGGTTGGGGTGTGTGCATTGCCCTTAATTAATGGGTTGATGATAGTAGTTGCAGATTCCCAAGGGAAGGGGTGGGGGATTTGTTTATATATATTTGTAAGTTCATTATTTCTACTGTGAGAGAGAGAGAGAGAGAGAGAAATGCTTTCATTAGTGGAGTGTGTTGATGGGAGTGTGAAAAAAGTGGGGATTGAATTCAAAGGCAGCATTCATTGTTGAATGGAAGGGAAGGAGGAGATGGTGGGGTCAAGATATAGGGATTAGGAAAAAAAGGGTTGAGTGAGACATGAAGTGGGTTGGCAAAATAAGGGAATTGTTGAGATATTAAGCTTCTTCTGTTCATCTCATGTTCGTGGTAGGCTAGATAAAGTCCAAGAACTTCTCATTCAAAGAGGCCACCATCACTGCTTTTCAACTTGCTCCTCCCTCTCACTTTGTTTAATATTAATGGAGGGGTCTTCAGTCTTCACTTGCAAGATGGAAAGAGCAGTTTTACACTGAGAATAAGAAACTCGAACGAGGTACCCCATAGAGTATTTATTAAGTAGAAAGACTCAAATCATAGAGAGTGGTACGTATGTGTGTCACGGGTATGTGCTCACACGTGTGTCTGTGTATGCTTGGTGTTTTTTTTGGCGGGATAAAATAAAGCCTTCTTTATTTTGGGGCCTAACTTTGGCCTAACGATTTCTATTACACTTGCCCACTGGCGGGTGAGGTTCCACGTGTGTATTCTTTTTTTTTTTTTTTTTTTTTTTCCTTTTTTTCCCTCTTTCAGTGTTGGGGAAAGGAAATGCCCTTCTTAAATGGCCCAAGTTTGGCCCAACTAAACTTAAAGGTCTTTGGGGCCTTTAATGTTTGTATTTTGTTGATATCAAACAATGGAATTTTTATATATTTATTTATTATTCTCTATCTTTATCTCTCTCTCTCTTTCACACTCAGTGATATCCATTAAAATGGTACCTCTCTGATTACTTTAGCATGTGAATGACAACGGTGACTTTTGTAACTTTGCAATTTGTTTTATTTTCTTTTCATGAAGATCAGAGTTGGAATTTTGCAAGAGAACACAGAGAACCAAAGGGACTCACACTCACTGGTCCCGCATTCATTTAAAGTTTCGGTCACGGATTAAGACTGATCTAGAGAAGAGGGATAGAAGGCTGTGAGGGTCTGATCTGATCAGAGTCCTCCCCTCGGCCCTCTCGTGACAAAGCCTATTGGCTGTTTTCCCAACCCCCAACCTTATTGGATTTTTCTGGTCTCTCCATTCCTGTATCTGAAGATTCTGAACATGACCCCCATCATACACCACCCGATCACTCCTCCATCATCGGCCACATGGGCCTTGATTGATACCCTTTTTTAAATAATTCAATCACAAAATGCAATCAAACGGTGGTTGACATTTGATGCAGAATGCTGAACAAAAGCGGGCAGGTATTGTGTGAAATCTGAAGGAACAGTCCAAGGCAATATTAGAGGTCTTATCTAGACTGCTTTGTACACCGTTGGAGAGAGGCCCACAAAATATCTGGCCCAGGGTTGGCCGACACATTTTGTTACAATATCTACTACAGTAATAGGAGAAAAGTTCATTGCATGGGACGCAGGGGCCACGTCACACCCCATTAATAGCGGAATTTCTGCCCACCAATGTGCCAGTGCGTGCTCTCATTGGTTGTCATACATATGTGATCATTGCACTCCCATGCAGAGAACGGTTTCATAAGTGATATATCACTGTTACATTTGATACTAGGTAGGATTGGGAGTAAGCGTGTCGATTTGGATTGGAATCGGGAATCGTCTTCAACCGAATCATTTCTTTACTACATGGGAAAGTTTTGGCACCTGATTTTGGCACTATCAAGTATTAATGGAACGGAAAGATTTTGGGACGGATTTCCCAATGAATGCAGAACTAAAAAAAGATTAATAAGAAATCAATTAAGCGTTATTATACCTAGTGAACTATAATGCTTCATTATTTGTCACTTGATAGTACACTTAGTACATGGGTTAGTCCATGTGATAGAAAACCCCACATACATGTTAATGGCCAAATTTTAGTCAAAAGTAAGTAAGAAAAATTGCTCAAATGTTAGGGACTTGAGTCTCATCCTCAAAAGCTAACTGTTAAGGAGAGGGTGTCTAAGTACCTATTAACCCACCCACATCCCCATTCATATCCGATGTGAGACTATTTTTTCTGCCTTATGCGCAGATATCCCAATAATCTCTCCCACCACGCGGAAGGCAAACGTGGAACCTGAGATCCAGATCTCCCCCTCCACATGGGAGCTGACGTGGAGCCTTAAATCAAACCCAAGAATCCTCGGCCAAACGGGAATTTCTACGCCCCCGGCTCTGATACCACTTGCTTTTGGGGATGAGACCCAAGTCCCTAATAAATTAATTCAAAGTTTTAATAAAATTACCAAAATGCCATAAAATTGGAGATGAATAAAAAATACAGAATGACATCTTTTGTAAGTTTAGCTACTTTCTCTACTCATTTTAAGATGAAATTTGTACCAATGAGATGCTTGCTCGGTATTCTATCACATGCACTAACCCATGTACTGCCATGTTGCACATAGTGAAGCATTGTACTTCACTAGGCATAGTGATTGAAAAAAAACAATAAATATTATGTCACAATTACAAAGAGAAACTACGGTTATCTGTCGAAGAAGTACTTATATTATAGTGTATGGATTTGAAACTAGGACTTAAATTGTGCAAAACCATTCAGGAACTGAAACTGAACTGTCCTATTATCAAAGGAGACCAGATCCTAATTTTGGGACCATTTAGTAAATGGGACGAATATAGGATTAACCTCTAAGGAGCGAAACCAATGAGAAACCATTTCGATCATCCATCTGTCCCGTTTGACATCCTTACGAAGTCTAGGAGAGTTGTAAACCGTGTAGGCCCTTCACCTCTGGTGCCTTTCTTAAGCAGTTCCCTCAATCCGACGAGGGCATTGTAGTCTTCAAAGTGGGGGGGAAAAAAAAAGAGTAGTTGGGTGAATTTATATGCCGAAAATACCCTGGAGATGCTGTTTCTTCCACTGCAGGGACTGTACCAGCATTGAAAGCAACAGGGAGGCAACAAAGGATATTGTCGTCAAGTTATTATCAGATAGCCCGGTTCTAGGCCCACAACATCAAATTTTTAAAGATCGAAATTTGACGAGTCTCCAATGAGGGTGACATAAGGCGGAACTGCCTCATTATATGTGTGCAGTGTACAACAGGTGAGAGGACCAGAAACTTTCATACTCCACGAGGACGAGGTCATAATGATCAAACAAAACTGTTGCAGAACTCCACAGAACGGACCAAACATTATTGGATCCTGATTGTGTACGGTGCTACCGGCAGAGCGGTCTGAGCGGCGTATAAATAGGGACTCCTGTAATGATCACCTTACTCTTGCCCAAACACCTTGCTCGAGTAGAAATAAGGCGATCATTGCAAGACGCCCTGTTTGTGCATCGCTTAGACCACTTTAGGCAGGACACCATAGACGATCTGTGTGCAACATTATTTGCCAACCAAGAAATGGCCCAGGTCCCAGTTAAACTCCATAACAAACAACGATACCATGACATCCCCAACTGACTAATGCACAGATGACACGTTGATGTGGGACAGGGGTTTGGACAATTCCTGGGTGTCACATCTTGGGATCGAGTATTTTCTTAAAGGATGTTAGATAGATCAGGCATCGTTAATTGTAGGGACCAAAGGATCAGTATATTATTGGCATGGGGCCCTATCTAAACTTTGCCAAACCTGTCCCTGATTTTTGGAGCATGCCAGCTTGCTTGGTGTAAATTGTAAAGTCTGGGCTACTACCAAACCGACTTAAAATAGTTACCCATTCCATATTAATATCAACTTTTCTGAGAAAAGACTACACTCTACCACTATTACCACACCTCTTCAGGTTAGGGTTGTTCTTAATTGTGATGGTTCTAATCAAGCGGCCTTGGGAGGTACGATTACGTCAAGAAAAAAATTCTTAATTAGCGCTATTCCTTATACTATTTTTGGATAGAAATTTATGCCATTTGTTGGGATCTATTGATCGAGGTTGTTCACATGGAAATCCCCCATCTTATTGTTAGATCTAATTCCCTCTAACTCCATGGCCATTTAATGGCAAACAGTAAACACACTGGGATACTTGACACCTTTTGCAAGATATTAGTGAGCCAATCACTTAAAAGAGATTAATTCTTCAAATAAGACCAACTCCTCAAATATACAATTTAGCAACCAAACGTAGTCTATATGATTTTTCAGGAAAAAAATCTCTAAAAATAAATAAATCAGACATGAGATGAGGACAAGGACAAGCACAAGGACAAAGACAATACGTGGATCTCAATGTTAGATTAGAATTAGACCCCGGCCCACAGCAACGTGCCTGCAACTTGTCCACGTGCGACCTGTACAGTTGTGTATTATGTATTAGAATACAGCGTATTGTTGGTATAATACAGAGAAGGGGGTTGTCACACGTGTATTCCATGATCAACAACGTTGTGCCCACAAGACCATTTTAATAGGGTAGCTCCTTTTTAGAGAATATGTCACTGAAAACCCTTGAAAAAGAGAAACACGTGTAGCCTTCCAACAGGGCTGTATTCAGAAGATGTTGGATTTGGAGCGTCATGGGTGCCCATCAGTAAACCCCAAACAAAAGCCCACTAGCACATTCAGCCCACTGAAAAGGAAACAAAGCTGGAACAAGAAAAGCTTTGGAATTGGTGGGTGAAAGAGTGTGATAATTGAGCTATAATAGCACATGAGAATGAGACCTGTAATTATATATTCTATCATAAACTGAAACAGTAGATTAAAAGCACACTCTCTAGAACCCAAAGGACCCAAACGGCTACTTTTCCTAAACAATCATTTTCTTTTTGGAATAAAAATCTATACACTTTGGTTGGAGAATTGAAAGGCAAAGGTTCCCTATACCCATCTTTTTTTGGTGTCACCCCACACACCTTTATGGATTTATTCCATCATTAAAATTCTCTTTCAAAAGTGAGGAATCCTAAGAATAAACCCAAATGCCAAAGACACTAGCTCACACTACTGCTGCTACTACTACTACTACTCATTCCATTTCCAATGAGGGAGGAATGACAGAATCTAGTTAGTAGCTCTTTACCATCAACCTTTCTTTGGGAAATAAAGCTTTAAGTGGGCACAACAAAAGAGATATGGGCCTTAAGGGGGGCTTTAAGGCTTCAGCTTTGATTTTAAAGACATTCTCGTGGGGTTCATCAGATGGACTATTCAGTAGTTCCCTTCCAAAGGAGAGTCAAAAGTTGGAATAATTCTTGCATTTCTTGGAGGGATTTTTTTTTTTTTTTTTTTTTTTTCCTTTTCTTTTAAATGCTGAAAGCAAGACAGCACTGATCTCTAGTCCTTAGGACACCAAGATTCCCTCCCACGACAGTGATCACTGTTCTGGTGGGAAAGGGCAAAAAGAGGAAATTCTCTCCCCAAAAAAGAAAAGTTCCTCCAAGTGGACAGCTTGGAAAGGAATTTCTAAGGCGGCACCTGAATATCTATATCTATAGTTTTGATGAATAATATGATACTTTTAACTGTTGGATATCAAGAAATCGGTATTGAGGTATTGATTGGTAATGCGTCTTATTTCATAATCTAATTCAATCAAATGCCTTCCCATGTATTGGTACTATCCTTTTTTATTCATGAACACTTGTTGTTACTCGACCAACTATTGTATAGTCTCTCTTGTTCTAAACCAGTGTGTACTGTTTCATAGTCTTACATTTTTTAAAACTTGCAGTGATCCACTTGAAAAGTTCTGATTGGGTTGAAGAGGAGAGACCTTAGGGTCTACTGTCTATAAATTTGGGTCTCAACTCAACTGCCATGTGGCAATATTCAAGTGCCCTCTTGGAGATTTTTCCCAAGCTGTCTGCTTAGAGAACCTGCTCCCCCTCCTCCCCTCCCCCCCCCACCCCAAAAAAATGGAGAGATAAGATCAGATCAAATCATTTGATAAACAAAACTAGGCTCGTTGTAAATATAGCGAAGAATTGATTTAAAAATGAAAATTTTGTAATTAAACAACCTATCCCAAAAAAGAAATAAAATTAAATAACTAGATTAATTTGAAATATTTTGGAGTTCGTTAAAACTAGTTTATTGATGCGATTTCACTTCTCGTCCCTTTATTTACCTTGGAACCAAAGCCTTAGACTCGCTTGGTCGTTCATTGATCCCAATTTACCTAAATCAGTATAAGATTACCTTGATTAGGTATTGTTAAACACGATCGATTTCAGTTTGAGATTATGAAAATTTATTCGATTTCAGTTTGTACATATTAGAATCAAAACCAAACCAAACCGGTTGATACTCATATTAAGGCTTAAAATACATACCCACAAATAAGATATAGTTAGAGACATTTCCTAAATTGTCAAAATAATCTATGTATAATATCACATTATACGTACTTTTCAAATTGATGACCAAATATACTTATGACAGCAAGGGTATTTCAGCAGCTGAGATGAACTAGGGAAATAGATCATTATCCAAATGAGTTTTAGTTTTTTCTCAAACTGAGTAAACTAAACTAGGCCTACAAAAGATACTAACACTCAATTTCACTTTCTGAAAAGGATTTGGTGCATGGATCCATTGTGAGTGGGAATTGAAATGCTACCCCAATTGCTAGCTTTCCAACTCACATTATCCTCTCTTGGATGCCATCAAAAGAATCTCATGGGAGCGTGCTTGTCTGTCTTATACTTTTGATTTGCTTTCAGATAGTGCTCTATTTCCTACATCTACCATTCAAGCAGTGGAGACAAAAGGGTCATATGTTCAATCATCAAACAACCACATCTCTCTCTCTCTCTCTCTCTCTCTCTCTCTCTCTCTCTCTCTCTCTCTGCTCAATAAACTCAATCAAATCTATCATATAATTCTTTCTTATTTTGTCTTCTTTCCCTTTCATAATTAATTACAATGCCAAAAAGCCCAAATGCTTAAACTTTTAGCCAGACATTCGTGGGGGTTAAAGGAGACCTATGAAACCTATGCAATCAATCAAGGAGAGAGCAAAAGAGGATTAAAAAGTAATTGATGGATTTCAAAAAGGGTGGTTCGGGAGGGAGGGAGGGAGGGAGGGAGGGGAGGAACCTTACTAAGCTGATCCATTAACATAACTAAGTTCTGTTTGGAAAATAAGAAAACAGGTAGGACCCAGAAAGAGTGATCACTACTCTATATTAATTAAAGCCGAAAGTTTTGAAGCCTTAATTAGTTACTCCTTAAAGGGAGGATAAGAGAAAGGACTAAAGGTAGTAGTTAAAAGTAGCTCAGAAGCCCAACTTTTACACGGCAATATTTGTAAAAGTATGGATAGATTTTCACGTTCCTCATCTCTCCACTTTCAAGCTTTTTCCTAATGAAGCACAAAAGTTTTTAGTACATGTTTAATTTGCTTAATTATTAGCAGAAGATGAAAAAAGGAAAAAAACAGAAATGAAGGAGGAGACCATTTGTGAAGGTAGTAGGCTTGGTTAGTGACATGATTAGCGGGGTCCCATCCACCTCTTCTCACTGTATTTCATATATTTTCAGATTTCGACTGATTGTTGCATCCAAAAAGAAAGGTGTTTTGGGGGTTGGAAGGGGGTGGGGGTGGAGTGAAGGGGTGACAAATGAGTGACGTATTGAGAGGGAAGGAGTTAACTTTGTGTCATTATGTGATAATACTAATAATAATTATACAAATTATTATGGACAACATTTTACTCCACTCGAACCTTCCCAGGGTTCACTAACCCTTATAGGGTTTTAGTATTTTTTTTTTTTTTCTTTCAAAACATCCATGCGAAACCTACTCCCACCCATCCGACACAATGCCAATTACCATGGGTTAAGGAAAACTCAATCCAATTATTGTTATTACAAAGTTTGTTGTTTTGCCAAATATCTCAAGGCATCGATCTATACAGTTTTACTATCTTGTGGAAAGATGATATGTCAATTCCAACCATTGGATAGAGGGGGCATGGTCTAGATTAATTACTTGTCAAATTTCAGAGTCTAATTCAACAAATACCCCCTTTTGTCAATATGAGAATAGACGATTTAGATTAAAATAACTGAAGAAAAGGAAGGCTTAGCTTTATCTTGTGATATTTTGAAACATCACCCTCCGTTTGTTACATGTATAATTACCATAATTATTGTTACACAAAAAAATGTCACTTGATGGCTTGGTACTAAGATAAGCTTCCCCCTTTAATGGTTTGCAAAATATCACCATGTGACAGAATGATTAGGCAACTTGTCAAATTTCAAGCTCAAATTAATCATATATTACCTTGTGTATTGCCATGTATCCTCATGTATGTTCTTGTATATATATATATGGTATTTTAATCATTGTTGTGCACTCTCCCATAGTCTTGGATTTTCAATGCTCCATTTTTACCATTTTCATACGATACAGAACTTGACATATGAACAAGGGACCTAGGGTCTTCCCGTTGAGAAAATTTGGGCTCATTTAATTCTTTTCAAAGTTATACTTGGTGCCAGCCCTAATTAATGCATGGCAACAACAAATAATGGTAGTGTTAGTACAGAAAACTGGAGCAGAACCCTTTTGAGCTCGCTGCCTGGTTGGTTTTTACTTTCAAACCTATGGATCTTGCATGCTGCACATCGAGCTGGGCCAAGTGCCCAAAGCCTGAGTTTGGGCTGGCCTAATCCACAACCTTGGTTTGCCCAGTTCAAATTAAGCGTACTGTCATTGATTGGGCTGAACTTGGCCCATGACACTCAAACCTTAACCACACCTAATATTTGTACAATCAGCACAATCTCTGCACAAGCTCGTAAGGACACATCGAGCTGGGCCTTTAGGTATGGTTGGTAAGATGATGTCTAATCGTGTAGGGTCTTTTAGCTTCAAATACAGGGTTTCAATAATGGAATCAGCGGTCACCAATCCCTTGACGATTCGAGATGGCCGATTCCTGGATAAGAATACCAGAATCGTTGGAATATTCCTTAGATCTGCCAATTCTAAGGCTTTTTCAGAACGATTCAAATCGATTCCAATCCAAATCAGATTGGAATCAACACTGACCGCCTCCGTCTCCAATGTCTTAAAACCCTGTTCAGATTTCAGTTCCTTAAGTTTCGGATTTTGCCCTTTTAATGTTCATATCTATGAAGCTCACTTGGGCTTGTACGTATTAGCTGGATATAGGTCCAGGCTTGAGTTGCATCCATCATTGGCAGCGGTGACTTCTGGCCCAAGGGTTTGGGTAAAACTTGGACCAAAATGCTACTTGAGGCCATGCTAATTAGAGTGTGTTTCATGGGCTGAGCTTGTCCCCGATGGCCCAAGGCCCCAAGCTGGGCCAAGGGCAATGCAGAGAGTTGTAAGGGCCTCCGTCTCTCCAAGCCCATTCAAATGCTGGCTGGTTCTTCAAGAATAATGCAACAGAATTATTGGAAGTAGCAGTGTTGAATTATTTCGCAAAGAATGCAAAAATCTCTCCTCAGAAATCTTGGCTCAATTTCAACCACAAAAAAACAAAAAGAAATCTTGGCTCAATGAGATGGAATGAGAGGGATAAGTTTTACTTGAGATGGGCCTGGCCCAAACCCAAGCCCAATCACCTTGGTCTGGCCTAGGCCCGAATTATATTTCGGACCGCCGCAGAGTGGCAGTGAGGCGCGCGTTTTTGACCCACAACATAGCTAACGACTCTCATCTCTGCAACTCTCGTCTTTTACACCGACCATGGTTCTCTCCTTCTGCAATTCGTACATTTCCATTCCCATCTCCCTTTCTCGTTCCTCCACCTTCAGAAGCGTAACATCTGAGGTTGTTACTCTGAATGCATGTTCCCTTTCTTTTA
Source organism: Telopea speciosissima (assembly GCF_018873765.1). Classification (NCBI taxonomy): domain Eukaryota; kingdom Viridiplantae; phylum Streptophyta; class Magnoliopsida; order Proteales; family Proteaceae; genus Telopea; species Telopea speciosissima. Next base: position 8,822,275 of record NC_057918.1, on the reverse strand, counting down.
TTCAGCGCCTTCACTCCCCAACCCCTTCTGTTTTGTCGTTCCCCACAGTCTCGGTAAAACCCATATCCTTAAGGTTCTCCATAGGGCCTCCGAGGGTGGCAGCACAGCAGAAATACGTTTATCCCGACCCAATTCCGGAATTCGCTGAGGCTGTGAGTTACTTTCGTTCTGTTCTCTAATTTCAATCATCACCCATTTCGTCTTGTAACTGTAGTTCTGAGAGTTTTGGATTTTCTAGAGACCCAATTTTGAGTCTTACCCTTTTCATTGAAGTTGCGTCCTTCAACATGTTGAGTTGCTTACATCAAGTTTTTTATGCATTTATGGATTCCGACAGGAAACCCAGAAGTTCAGGGGCGAGCTTCGGAAGAAGCTCTCCAAGGACAAGGAGACGTTTGGAGATGAACTCGATGCGGTTGTAACGGTCTGTGCTGAGGTAATGATTTTTTACCGTAACTCGATTTGACTCAAAATTTTGACGAGTATTGCTATTTGTTATCTACGCCTTTCCCATTTCATGAAAATTATTGTTGCAAACATGTCTCATAACTCCACTCTACTCACTGACCACTATCCCAAACTTAGGGTTTGTCTCTATTGCGAGCATGTCTAGAAATTGTTGTTAAATGCTTAGCTGCATTGATAAACTAGGCTGAGACAGAGAGTTCTAATTCAATAATTTGCGGTGCCTCTAAATTTGTCTTTCCTGAACTATGGTTATGTATCCAATTATGCATTCAACCTACTTGAAAAAGGCAAAAGATTGAAGAGTGTTGGGACTCAACGTTCTTTCCATGTGGAATCCCACTTTTCTATTATTTTAGTATTAGTTAGTGATCCCAGCTCAGTGAGTCCTTTCTTCCATGATGAACTATTGGCACCAGTCCTACATTTTGTCTCTGTGGACCAAGGAGAAAGTGGAGCTCAACAGGAAGAGGATTGTACCATGAGAGAAGCAAGGAGGTCAACTTATAATCTCCTACTCCACTTATTGGGTCTTGGGTATGACTTACCCTTAAAAACTTGCCATTAAGGAGAGGGTGCCCAAGTCTTTATAACCTTCACATCTGATGTGGGATCGTTGCTTTCGCATGAAACCCAAACAAAGAACTGATCTCCTTAATGTATTAAAGTTGTTCTATAGATTTTTTTTTTTATTCGATTTTCAATTCAAGTTCTCCTTCACCTCAAACCTCCCTTAGTAGAAAAGCTTCACCAGTAGAACTTTTGAATGTCCAAGTGCTTAGCTCTGGAGCTTCCTAGCAGTGGCTTTGTATCCCACAGCATGCTGAATTTTGATTACTTTTGTTACATTGCATAATGTAGGGATAGCTGGGTTTGTCAAGTAGAAAAGTGTATTTGAAAGTTGTAAACTTGATGACCGTGAATTCCCAACCGCTGGTGGCCTGGAGCAAACAAGAGAGCAGAACTTTAAAATAATTCCCAAGCTGAATGAGTTGATATAGAAATTGGTGTCAAATGCCTGGTGCATTGATTAGCTCAGTTGAGACAAGAAAATCATATTTCAACCATTTGGGGAGCGAATAATTTTGACTTGTCTGAACTCTGGCTATGTTTCCAGTTCTGTGTACAACCTTCTTGAGAAAGACCGACAATTGAATAACAGACCCGCTTAATTTTGTATACCTTTGTTTTCAATTTGATTTTCTACTCGAGTTCTCCCTCATCTCTAACCTTTCCATCACTATACTTACAATAATCCATGAAGCGAATTCAATGGATAGTTATATAGCTATAACTATAGGGCATGGGACTGGAATTCCCTCAGTAGAAAAGCTTCACCAGTATATCATTTGAATTTCTAAGTGCTTAGCCCTAGAGTTCCCTAGTAGTGGCTTTGCATCCTTGATGCTACTGAATGTCGGTTGCATTTGTATCTTGCAAGGAAATTCAGTATACTGCTACAGTTTCTCATTGCATGCAGAAGGGATTTAGCCAGATTTTGTCAAGTAGAAAGTGTGGTTAAAAGTTTTAAATTTGATGACCATGAACTCCCAACCACTAGCGGCCTGGACAAAACAAGAGAGCAAAACTTTAAAATAATCCTCATGCTAAATAAGTTGAAATGGACCCAAGATCATTCACCAGCCATGAAAAGACACTAGACACTGACTAAACTAAGCTGTCCCTCAAATGAATCTTTTTGTGTGCTTTACCAAATTGGATTTTTTACTGGTGAGGAATATCCTCTAGAAAATGATATCTTTGGAAAAATCATTGTTACATGCTTCTTATCAACTACTAAATTATATGAATCTGGACTTAATTATAAGGAAAAGTATAAGCAAGATTCTATCTCCAGTAATAAACCATGGAATGAGCTACTCAAGCAGTTTTACAGATCTTTAAATCACAGTTCAGAACCAAACAGATTCAATTCTCAGAAATACAGAACCTTCTTTAGCAAAGCCGACTTAATGCAGGCATTTATAAGGCACAATCACGGCCCCACCTCATTTCCACGCATGTAGTCCCAGATGTTAACTATGATGATCCTATCCATGTAAATTGATGAAAAATGTTACTAGAGTTTGTTTTTAAATTAGGAGCTTTGGTTTTGTTCTATAAGAGTTTATTCTGTTGAGCACTCTTTGGAAGGTGCAAATAGTCCATCTAGGCATCCTGAGACCTGTCCAAGACATGAGATAAGACACAAGGGAGGGTTGGGGTTTCTACCTCATCCCAAGTTGGATTTTAAACCTTTAGCTATGCCAGTAGGAAATATCACATTGCTAGTGAACTCCAACTGCTCTTTTTGAAGCTGCATATTGTATCGTTTGAACTTTTATTTTATAGTACTGCTGCTAATTCTATAAACACTGTATACATTTAAAAGTAAATACAGAATATGTCCCTGATTCCTGGTCCATGGCAAACTTTAATGTGGCCCAATCTATTTCTCAGCCTACAAAGGCAGAATTATGACATTGAACTTCATCAACATGGCCTAACAGGCCTAACTAGGTCAATGATGGACCACCATGCCCATCAAAGGTCACTTTTGATTGCATGTCACTGGGACATACAGTTGGTCCATGACAGTTCATCTCATAAATGGCTATTTAATATTTCATTTTCAAAATTGGTCGAGAATTAAGTTTGTTTTGTGACTCGTTGAGTTTAATACTGAAAACTTCACCTTGCTGAGTTGGTGGTTTTGGTATGAATCATCAACCTGGAATCAAAGATGGTGAGACTAATCAATTTTGAAGGTCTCTTTTTCTCTGATTGTTTTGTTGAAAGAAAAAGAGGGAGCGGTCATTCCCCACCTCGCTGTGTCTCGGCAGTAGAGGATCCAAATTGGTGCGCTAACTCTTAGTGGATTTCTCATTTCCATTGGAAGTGTCGGATACTTTTAGCAGTTTGGATGTCTCATTGGGGTTCGAAGAGCCTTATCCTACTGACCAAAGGATTTAGTGGAAGGGGTGGAATTCCAGTAAACCTATTCCTATTCCGTCCTGCTATCACCGGTGCTTACGTAAGTAAAGGAAACAGCGAATTTATGTCGATATGCACATGACAATAAGCATGTCACTGAGAATATCTTTAACATGCGGCTAGCTTTATGAAGTTCCATACTCGAGAAATTCAATAGTATTGCCTATTAGCAATTGAATGGGAACCTAGTGTATAATGCCGAGTATTTTGGCAGTTTATCATATCTATGTCATCTTCTTTGTTCCTTCTTTCCTCTTCATAGTGATCATTTCTTAATTTCTTGACCTACTCCATCATCAGCATCCGCTGCAACCTGTGTTCTTCCAAAGCCACTTCTATTATTCATCACCTTGTTTGGTTTTCATTCCCTGGGCAAACCTCCTTGCCAGGAAATCAATTTTATTCTTACTCGTAATGTGGAGTGCTTTTGAGGTTTTTTTCTTCACTGTTTATTGTACAACTATTCTGCCATGCAAAGTTAAGCAGCAGAATAGGTGGTTAAGTTGGAAAATATATTAGAGTTCACATTCACTTTTCTGGTTGGAATGAAGAGATCATCTGAGTCATGCTTCTATTTTTCGAGAGATGGTCTCCTCCCTTAATTTTGTTAGGAGAATGACTTGTTTCATGGCAAGAGGTGTGGGGACAAAGAAGGGGTCTGCTACTATACCTGCTTCTTCTTGTTCTTCCAACACTTCCCCAAAGTTGACCATAAGATCATCTTTGAAATGCACTGACGGTAGCTGTTGATGTTATAGGCTACCACATAAGATATTCACGGCAGCCATCAACATGTTTGTGTCATTTTCTATGTTTAGAATTATATGAACCAGTTGCATGTGAACTTGTCTCTTGTTTTAATTTACTTGTCAGTCTTAGCTCTAAGTGAGGAAAACGATCTGACCTTATATACTTGTTATCTTGGAATACTAAACTATTTTTCATTCCTAGAAAGAATCAGTAAAATGTCAAAAGAGCATCAACTTGGCCACCAGAGCTCTTGAAGTACAGCTCTCTAACTCTTCAATCAAATCTAAGAAATTAGTGAATCCAAATAATGGAACTATATCAACTACTGTTAACCTAATTAAAGGCAGGTAGATAACTCATTTTTCCAGATGTTTAGACATAGTCTGATAGGCTAAGTATCAAGAATTCCACATATGTTAGCAGTTCAGAGAACCTTTCATATATTTAATGATATTGGAGAAGGTTGACCTTTTAATAAAAAGCCAGTGTCTGCCCATACTGCGAGCAGCAAAAGAAGTTATTTGGTCTTAGAAGCTAGTGGAGCAACTGGCATGGGCTGACCCTTTGCTGAGACATTCATTGGTTCTTTATGGACAAATAGGTTGAATGTGCTTATGATTATGGCCATGACTCTCATGGAGATGTGCTTCAATAACTAGGCCTGCATTCTTATATCCTAAATTCTTGGAATACATTTGAAGTTGGCTTCATTGCTAAGAAAAATAAGTGTTGATATTAGCTTTCGACACACATGTATGGCCAAAAGATTTTATTGACAAATGTATTCACAACACAATTAACTAGTTGGGTATGGCTGATGTGGGTCTCTACCCACTTGGCTAGGGAATAATCAAGAAGGTTAAGAGACATCTGTCTTATTATCTCTTTTCTTTTATTATCCTTACCTAATAGGCCTGACTTCACATTCACGCAAAAAAAAATTCAGATCCTCAAAATGAGTGTTATGTTGACTATTTCCTGAAGAGCATTATTTTCTGGAAGACTGAAATTCTTAACTAGCTGATGTTGCAGCTTCAGCTTGCTTTGGTCAATGGCTGATTAAGCAACTCATGGCAACCACATCTAATTTCCACTAGTCTACAGTGGTGATTTCTTCGTTTGAAATAATAAAACATTTCTATCCCCGCTTTTTACTATATACTATAGTACCCTTAATCGTTCTGACTTGGAAATAGTTGAAGTATTGACTCAACAGAAATGGCACAGTTTCAGACATCTTCCATGAAGTTGCCATAACATTCCGAGGTGCATTCTGGGCCTAGTTTCCCTCTGTGTCGAATATTTAGTAGTGGGAAAAAGAACGCTTTTGGTTTGGTGCTTTAGCATTCATCAAAAAGGAGAAAGTTTTGGAGCTTTAATATAAATTTTGTAGAAATGCTGACTAAATGGGTATCTCTGTGGAGCAGATATTCAGTGATTTCCTGCACAAGGAGTATGGAGGCCCTGGAACGTTGTTGGTGGAACCTTTCACAGACATGCTAGTTGCTCTCAAGGAGAAGAAGCTGCCAGGAGCACCTGTGGCTGCACGGGCTGCACTTTTATGGGCTCAAAACTATGTGGACAATGACTGGGAAGTCTGGAATTCCCAACTTCCCAAATGATATTTTATGTTTGTATTCAGTTTTACCTCAGTTATCTCAAGCCGGCGTATTGGGTTACTGGGCTTTCTCATGCATTGAAAACGCACAGAGAGAACTTAGATGTTCATGATGCTGACCTTTAATCTAAAGGCAAATCTAGAATTCATTCTGGAAAAGTAGTGATTACAACTTTGGATGGCAAGGCAAGGCTCCTCATCTTTATACAAAGGGTTTGTGTAATACTCATTGTGTCAGTTTAGATGTGGGAGTTTCGGATCACTTGGCTTGCTTACCCATTACCCACCTACACAGATGTACTGTACTTATTTCCAAGGTTTGGGTTGAGGGCAGTCCATTGCTCTGGTTGCTGGCCGTAGTCGTTTGAGATGGAGGGAGAATATATTTTGAAGTGCCATCATCTGCGTTCACCTTGTGGCATCTCGGAGATGCTCTGTAATGAGGGGCGCCATGGTCTTGATCTTGTTGAAGCTGAAGGTGCTGAGGGGGTCCTTGGTCGGTGTCTCTCTTGTTTTGCCACCTGAAATTTAAGACAATGATTCATAAATGAAAATTCATAATGGTAACAGATAGATAGCTTTACGGTCACCTGTAATGTCTTTTCTTCCTACCCTTTTAGCTTATCGCCCAAGTTGGGAAAAATCATCAGCGATCGAGTCTGAACTGATGCCCTGGGTGTTTAAGTCTAATTTGTGGTTGTGATGATCAAGCCACAAAACCCATAGTGCCGGAGAAATTGAGTGGAATTAATCAAGTTGTTTTCCTCTTTTTAAAAAAAAAAATTATAATAACAGTTGGTTTCCCCATTAGTGTTGGGGAAATACCTTGGATTATGAGCGTTGATGGGTGGAGGCAGAGGTATGCGGTGTAGTAGGAATTACTGGTCGGGAGAGTTAGAAACTACAATAATAATAACAGAAAAATGAAGACAGAAGAAGAGACCTCACCTGAACCTGATTGGGATTGTCCAAGTGGGAGTTTATTGATTGAGTCTCAGATGCCGAGGAAATCTGCTGTTGTTCTGGTTTCAGCCTGGGCGGCTTATCAGTTGATTCGGTGGTGGTGGTGGTGGTGGCGTTGTCCTTCTTCTTCTTTGCATACTTCCTGGCCCACAAACCTTTCATAACCTCTGTAATAAGCAGAAAAGGAGAAAAGGAGGGTGAATGAATAAATGAACAGGAACATACAGTAGTATTGGAAGTTTGGAATTGGAGACTCCTCGATAATTGGATGGGGATTGTGAAGCAACAAACAAGTAATAAAATGTGATTTATGTATGAAGCGTGAGAGAGAAGAGGAGGAGGATGGTGAGAAAGAAGAAGAAACCTTCGGAAGTGACGAGGCGGTAAGCTTGGCCGAGAACGAGAGTGTCGGTAGGGCGGAGTACTTTAACGCGGGTTATGCGAACTTCGTTGTTGGTGGTGGAGGTGGTTTGGGGCTGCTGCTGCTGCTGATGATGATGATGATGTTGAAGCTGCTCCTTCTTGTCCTTGTGGTCCTTGTTGGTGGTGTTGTTGTGGTTAGGGTGGGAGGTGGTGGAGTCGGGAGGGAGGCAGAGGGTGAGGACGAGAGCAACATAGTGACCTGGGTTGGTTCTCATGACTTCGCTGGCGCTCAACGGCCAATAAAACCTCTCCACTTTCCCACTTGGATGCTGTATAACCAAGGTCGCCGTATCTACCGCCTGGCAATTCCCCATCTCGATGGATCCACCAACACCAACACCAATCGATAGAGATTAGAGAAACAAAACAAGACAGAAGGAGAAGAAGGAAAACAGAATCTTGGTTGCAGAGAAGAAGGCAGTCGTCAACGACACACAAGAGAGGAGGAGGAGGGAAGAGGCCAAAAGTAGAGTTAAGAGAAGGAAGGAACCAAAGAAAGGAGGAGGGACAGAGCGGAGCAAGTGGGGAGGTCCACAGGGCAGAATGACACAGGCCGTCCCTTGCTGATAACGCAAACACGCACACTAATAATACAATTTGGCAAAAAACCTTCCTAATAAGGAAGGAAGCTGTCTTTATTACACAACACAATACAGTGATACACACACACACACACACACACTGCTTACACTATTAATAGGACTCACTCTCGATCCACCAAATTAACTTTGAGACTTTAATAATGGGAGAAATATAATAGTTGATTATTTAACAACCAATGGGTAGCACCGTTCCTTGGATGCTGGCTTCTATGTTAGCCTCGTGGCTTGATCCCACGAGCGCAGATGCTGGACTACTTACTTACTTACTATTACTACTACTATTACTGTGAGAAAGAGAGACAGAGAGAGTACTGAGTGAGATGTGGTTATTGGTAGCTAGAGGTAGGTAGGTAGGTCGGTAGGCAGGAAGAGGATGGTGTGTCTTCTCCCCTCTTTATCTTCTGTTGGTTGTACTTTGCGTATTCATTCGGCATTTGGGCACTAGGCCCCCTGTACTGTACTACTACTACTCTTCCGTTCTCTGCTCTACCTCTGCCTATTCGCTATTGCATTGCCTCTGAGAAAACAAAAAAAAAAAACAGAAAAGAAAATAAATGATAGGAAGGGAATACGTTTCTTATAACCTTATCGCTTACCACCTACGTGAGTGAGTGAGTGAGTGAGTGAACGTGCGTGAGATTCCGTGCTTTTAAATAATTGACGGGGGAAAACCACAAATACCCATGTCCATGGCCCCACCACATATAACACTGATAACCCACACAAGTTAAGAATGGAAGGACGCCGGGGATCGCTTAGGTAGGTAGGTCCCATTACAAAGCATTCCCATACATCATCTCTCTCTAATAAGTGCGTGTGTACTCCCGTGTGAAGATTCTGTACTCTCATGGTTTTACTTTTACTGCACGGTATTGGAATGGGTTCAGTAAAAATTGGTCATATCGGACAAATTTGCTCTTATTCTTCTTTTTAAAAATAAGTTCTTTTGATCATATTACTCCATCCCTCCTTTGTACCATGTTATTGATACGATATCAGAATCGATAAGACATAAAATCAATATCGGATAATACAATATCAATACTTAGAACCGTGTGCAATCAAACGAATATCTTTATCACCGAGAGAGGGTGAGAATTAAAAGACTTTGACGCTGTACTGATTGGGAGATTTACTTTTTGGACTAAGTTTCTCTATAAGACATTCAAACGTAAGGCCCGAATTTCAAATTTTAATTTAATTATATATTCATTTATATCGATGAATATATATGGGCATGTATATGTACCGGTATCTAAAATTCTAAACCTATCCACTGAGTTCAAGAACATCACAAACAGTTTCATTTTCCTTGGTATCTTTCTTTTTGTTTCTTGAAAACCCTTGCAATTTTATTCGATCTATTAACTGTGGGCTTCTTTATTGGAGTTAGCGGTGTCAAAACTTAGCCCGAATAGATGAAATTTGCCCGAATTGAACCGATCATTATTAGATCAGTTTTGTATTAAAATATTGCATTCTTAAAAACAAATGAAAACCAAACAGACCGAAACCCAATTGATGTAACCCAACACCGACTAGAAACTCATTAAAAAAAATTCCGGGTGAAACTGAAGCTAAACCGAAAATCAAACAAAACAAAAAACTGAAGCTCTCTTTATTGTTCTTTTGTTTTAGATACACATTTTCCAAACTCACGGATTGACCCCCTCTTAATTAAGGTCTCTTAAGGTGTCAAATAATTTATAATCTTATTTTAGTATAGCACTTGTTTTTCTTTTTTACTAAAAATAAATTCTATGATTTCAAATATATATAATAATAAATTATGCAAAACAATGAGATGACCGAATGATAAATCAATTTCAAATAATTTTGAAACCCTTTATTATCTTGACTTAATTAACCGTTGGGATTCAAACATCCGAACCCACGCAATCTATCTACACCGTCCACGTACCCATGAACAAAAGAGAGAGAAAGAGAGAGAATAATAGAATAGAATAGAATAGAATAGAAAACTATTCCAACGAAGTAGTGAAGAGCAGCAAGCTTCTGATTGCGTGACTGACCAACCTGTGCTTTAAATAAGAAGAAGAACAGTGCATTGAGCTATCATTTCTCCACCCGCAACTCTGCATTTGTCTCTTTTGTATTATTATTGGTTTTGTAAGGAAGGAAAGCTTCTGCTTTAGTTAGTCCTTCGCCGACCACCATTGACGGTGGAGCGGGTGCCTCTGGTCCCACCAGTTTCTTGTCCCTACATCAGACGGTCACACACACCCAATCAATCAAGATGAATTGATTCCTTTTGACTCATTTTAGTTACTTTGCACCATCAGAATACATCATTAACAATGTTATCACGCATATAAAGTAAAACATAAAAAATATACCCAAAAAAAAAAGCTATGGATGGACCAGATTTGGAGTGCCTCTCTCTTATTATAAACCCAAAAGGAATGCTAATCAAAGGGCTGTGAGACTGAGAATCCTCCACATATCACCCAAGGATTTAGGGTTGCCCCCCACCTATCAAATAAAAGAAACAAAAAAATTAGTCCTTCTCTGTGGATTCCCACTAAGTTGTGTGTGTGTGTGTGTGGGCTTTCATACACCTAAACATTAAAATCTCCCAAGTGCTTGAACCTCTACAACTTTTAAAACTAAAACCAACTTAAAATTCTAATCCCACAAGCTTATCTTGCTTTACCATATAGTTATTATAGACAGAAAAAGGTACCACTTTCTTTATAAAGCTTTTCAAAGTCCAATGCAATAGAAGTAAAACTCAAACTGACTTTGTATTAAGAAATCTTTTAGATCTTCTCAAGATGCTTCTATTATTCACACATATCCAACTTTTTTTTTTTTTTTAGCCTGATTTGTAATATAGAAAGTGGTGGTGACCTCTGCTTTTGTGTAAACTGCATAATGTGATGTGGAACAGACCATGAGAATCCCTTTTCTGATCAAAAGGAATAAGAAAAAGATAAAAAGTATAACACCCTCTCCCAACCCCCAAAACAAAAGAAACAAAAATATATCTTCTCAATTAATTCTAGGGCTTTATTTGCAAGCCTCACAATTTAGGGGTTTAACCCAGAAGACCAATGGTAAATGAAAACATATAAAAGTCTCAGATAATCAATATGAAACTATAATGCCTTGTCACTTGTTATAATATTTGATTATAACCAAAGATTAATTAAGTTGATTAAGATAGATCAGACAATAATCTGTATGAAGATACTCAAAAGATCATTGACCCTTGTTAATATGTGCTTCCCTAAAAAGTATTTGACTTCCACAGCTAGAATTTGTTTGTTTAGCTCACATGTGTTTTAACTCTTCAATTAATGTCAGGTTCTGTAGCCATGTGAACTGTTGGGGATCTTGGGTTTATAAATTAATGGACTACTTGGCTGTTCAAAGATGACCTGCTGGGGAGGACAGCCATTGATATTAAATGATGAACTTAAAACTCTTCTGGTTAGGATGTAAACATCCTTCAATATTTAAATGAAAGATCTTGCTTTTATATGGTGAAGACTACTTGAATTAATTCAAGTAGGAATTTTATAACTCTCTTTCATTCATTAATTGTAGGGTGTAGGGACTGCATTTCTTCATTTCTTGGCCCAAATGTCTATTTCTTGGATTTAATATTCTCACCCACTAAACCCACCAAGGAAAGGGCTCTTTCTTTTCTTTTCTTTTTTTTGGGGGAGGGGGAGATTGGTCTTGAGAGGGAAATAACATTCTTCCCTTGTGAAGATATCACCTTCAAGTAGCATGTTTCAAACTCTTCCCCCATAATACAAACCACAAACAAGATAACTATCCAAAGGGGACCATTTGCATAGTGTTCTAAAGAGATTGCTGACATGAAAAGGGGAAGGGGAAAAAAGAAGAGTAAAGAATGAAAAAAACAAAGGAGTCAGAAGCTGAAACCAGTAAAAGGGGAACACAAAAGAACAGAAAGTGATATAATTCTAGACATGTTCAATGAATAATATATACTTTGTATGTTCATTGTTTTGTTTGGATGAGGCAGCTTCAATCAAACTTGACTTCACTAGAACCAAAAGTTCATCCCCTCTGCATTATCAAAGAGTTCCACAACCTCAGCCAACCCCAGTAATCTCTGTGAAACAACGAATTCTTATATGGGAGAATGTTCTCTGTGCCGCAGCGCAGGCTGCACCCAGACACATGAGCCTGCCACTCAGGGGTCAGGGTGGTCATTATGCCCATCCCAATGTGCCTGGGTGCAGCCTGTGCTGCGGCACAGAGAACAACACCCCTTCGTATATATATATTAATGAACATGCTTTGGATATCAAGTCATATGGAGGTTAAATGGCCTATAGCTTTTCAATGTATTTCTTACAATCTGCTTGGATGGTATATATATTTAAGGGATGCTCTGAATCTGCAACATCAGAGTCATTGTTGCACATCCTTTCAACCTCTTGAGACAAAAAGTTAAATAAGACCCCATTAAAGTCACTTTCAAGTTTTTACCTTTATATATAGATGGCCAGCTGGCTAATAGTGTTGTTAAGAATGGCTTGAATTTTGTGCCCATACAATTTTTTTTGGCTGGACATTCTTCCATTCTCTCACCAATTATTAGTTTTCCAATTTGGCTCACTTGTAAAATTTAGCAATTCTTTTTGTAAATGAGAAGAAGGAAATAGACTAAAACCAAGAATGAAAGCTAACTAGAAGAAGAAAGGAGGGGATTAAGCCTAATCAATAATTTCAAATCCTAAAATGCAAATGTAAAATAAGTTACCTTGTTGTAAATTAACTTCTCTTTCATTCACCAATTCCCACTTTCAAATCATGAAAGTACTTGTCTATCTCAATGGTTCAAAGATGAAGGTGCAAACTAGCTCACTAGGTAAGGTTGGTCCATTGTCAGGGTAACCTCGCTTCCTATAAAGTTTGTGTTAAGAAAAACAAGTTATATTCCTACACGTGTGCAAATTAATGAAGATATATAGCAACAACATATGTGCAAAACTAATAGTGCAGATAAATTAAATTTAATCCAAACCACGAAATGATATACTAATTTTTAACGTGAAAAACCATTCCAATGTGAAAAGGAAAATTAATCCTTAAGCTGTCGTCTAGATAAAACTTTCACTATAGGAAATATTGAAAAGTTCTCTGATCGACACCAAACCACGAATATCCAATATATCTCCCCTTCCTATTGAATGAAGTGTCCAAAACACCCTCTCAATGTCCCAAAAGTACTGTGGTCTGCCATAAGAAATAATAGGATTTACAACCCTCTTTAATAAAATTAGAGATTTTCAGGCATCAAGAGAAATAGGCCACTCTTGAATAACAAAATAACTCATCAAGTACTAGGAGGATTCACATAAGTGTAAAACAAACAATTTCACTCATTATGGAAGGGGGGAAAACCTGCATGCAAAGATCACAGATGAACAGGACTTACTTCAGTTGCTTAGGAGTTTAGAGATGACAAAATATCCTTTCTTGCAACCGGAACAAATAAATACTTGTGTTGCATTGGTCCTTCGATCATATTCCCTAAAACAGCTAATGATTCAAAAAATTTCCATGAAATACATTTGATTAAGATTGTTTGGAAATATTGGATTAAAGAGGAAGCCCAATTGCATATGATGTTCACCAAATAATTGTTGTTCAGAGCATACTCAGCTGCAGTGATTCCCACTTAGTGTGGAGTTTAAATTTTTCTTCAAGGGCAACAACATCCAAGAGAATGGTCACTTCATGTCTGCTTGTTTGTCTAAAGCCCTCACTAGTTATTGCAGCTTCGCAAGTGTCCAAACAGAGAACTCTGTCTGAGAGTGTGGCTTACGTCAGCACTTCCATGAGTCAATCTCTCTCATCCCCATACGAAATGATACCTCTATCCTTTTATTTTGAGAAAGAAAGAGATAGACACATGGGAGTGCTGATGTAAGCCACACTCCCCGACAGAAAACTACTTCCCAAAAAACATATGTATTGGAAAATCTATTTGAGGACACCATGCTTTCTTTTCTTTTCTTGCCTTCAAACATAGTTTGAAGGTTTCTCTCTATTGCCTACATTGTAAGAGGTCTTCCTTCATCTGTACTGGCTTTGTCCACCAAAAGAACCCAAAAAGGGAAAAGAAAAAAGGACTACTAAAATTGATCTCTTCAAATCACCAGTTTTGAGTGAGGTGGGAAATCCATGACATTGTAAAATTTCCATAATGGAAGAAGAAGTTGTAGGTCTTCCCTTAAATCATAAATCACATCTGGTGAACAGTAACTATTCAAGAAGATCAAGTTGCATTTGAAGCTATTTATACCTACATTGGTGAACATTTTTTACATTCTTGCATTGACATTACATGTGATGGACTAAGATCATCGCCTCTATAAGTAACCATTGTTCGAGGTAGTGGAATCGGCAATCAAATCGGTCGGTCTTACTCAATTCTGGCCCGAACCCTAAAAAAATCCAATATTTTTAAAATAGGAATCAATCGATGAGAATCGGATCCAACCAATGCTGATCTAATTCAACCGGAATCAATTGCGAAATCTGATTCTTAGAACAGTGGAACTGACACAAATGGATATAGGGCTAGTAATAACAATAGGCTGTGATTTGAGACACAAATTATTGATTAGGCAGCAAGGTCCACTTGTAGTATTAAAGATAGGATAGAAAACAAATTAGGTGTGGGAGAAGGGGGGGGGGGGGTTCTCATACTCTGACCTGTCTACTCGAATTGATATAAAAAAAAAAGGGATCACCTCAGGCTCAAGGGTGGTGTTGCCTTGCCCTTTATTGACAACTTTTACATCATAGCAGTCTAATGTGTTTCTGCCACCAACAACAACCTTTAGCATAAAAATCTATATGAATTGATATAAGAATTATGAGATTGAAGTAAAAAGACCATCATCACCCGCATTTCCTTTTCCTTTCTTCTGTCAATTAATTTATCTGCTGTCCAAGCTTTTTTCATCTCTCTTAATCTCATCTCTAATTGAATTTTGCTTTCCCTTTTTATCATTTCAGTGATAATAATTCTAAGTAAAGACGCAACACAGTTATTTTTTAGAGCTATAATGATATTCTTTGGAGTCTGGAAATCTCTGGATAGAGCTTTGGAACAAGCATGCCAAAAAGTGATTCTACCCATGCGTGTCTCTAATATTTTTTTTTAACCCCAAAAGCCAAATCCCCAACGTCTCTCTCTTTTCGACCTTATGCCCTACAAAGTCTAATTTGGTGGGTACCCTCACAGTCCATAAAATTTTTTTTTAAAAAAAAAAAATTAGAAAAAGAATTACCATGACGCCAGTGTGTAGATGTGCCCTCTCACATGCTCGTTATCCCATACAGTCTCACTGTCACTCTCTCCATTAAAATCTCATTATTGGAGATACGGTTTCCAAAATTTTGATTTCATGGGGGTAGGATGGTAAATTCACTTTCTCCTATGTCTAGACGCAAGATCCACATGCCAGGGTATACCTGCATGGGGCCCAGCCCAGCCCAGCCCAGCCATTGGATGCTTCACTAGGCACTCCTTGGGCGATGTGCTCACTGGAGAAAAAGCCTTCTTTAGTTATGAGGAAACCTTGGGCTTGGTCTTGGACCTGGACTTGGACCTGGACCTGGGCCTTGGAGTTTTATGGGTGATCCCTTTCATCAAATGCTCGAGCAATTGCACGATTCGCACCTTCTCATCAACTTTGACAGGCCCCACCCTGAGAAAGAACAACACCATCCCTGAAAAGTGCAAACTGCAATAGAGAAGATTGACAGATCTCCATTAGATATTGATATATAGCGGCAGATCCTAACCATGGATAGAGAGATCAAGGTTACAAAACACGGCATTGGATATTGTATGGGTCACTGTCGATATCAATACCGATACTAATAGTAGTGCAGATCAGACCGTATCGGTCCGATTCAAGATAAAAAAATCCACTTTTTATCAATACAACCTACCTGTATCGGTATACAGCCAATATGATTCCGATATCTAAAACTCTCTATAGCCTTCCGTGTTGGAACAAATCCAGCCATCCTCAAGCAGTCCCCAGGAAGCAGGAACACCTTATGTTGTTTAGCAGATCTTTATTTATTTTTTTTCATTTTATACAAGGGAAATCCACAAAGGAGACCTTAACCCTTAAATTGCACTAAATTATCACAAAATGGGTAGTTGACTTTTGAATGTTCATGAGTTTCATATTCACCAGCTACTGAAGTGGTTTGGAGTTTGGACCTGAATTTAAACTAAATGAGGCCAAGCCTAATCAAATTTTCCTCCCTTTCATTGTTGTTGATCAACTTTTTATGGTTTTGTACCTAATATAGTAATGGGAAAGAAAACACTACATGTATGCGTGCAGTGTGCTATCTCTGTGCCCAAACATTGGCGCATGAAATGAACGCCGCACCCCCAGAAAATTCTGCATTTCCATGGGGGCACGTTGGTCATTTCAAACCTTGCACCACACATGCCTAGGTAGTGTTCTTTCTTCCTATAATAATATTCGTAATTGTTACGCCCAGTTTTACGGATTATGTTACTTTGGTACTCATCTCGAGTATCCCAGAGAAAAAGAGGCATCTTAAGAAATGGATTTATTATACAAAAATTTCAGGTTTTTTCAGTATTTAAATTAGAGAGACGGATGGCCAGACTCCAGAGTGCATTTTTCATCAATGAGGGGGGTGAGAATGATTGGTCACTGGCTCCTACACCCAAACACAGGAGCACATTACCCTCATGAAATAAAAAATCCCAATCCTATTGATTCTGCTGCGTGCACTGTTATTGACCATGCACTGGTGCAGACACTACACCAGATCAAAGAACTCTCCCTTGATTAAATTAGGTATGATTTTCAAGATGTAACTCATCTCGCTTTCACTATTTTTACACTGAACCCAACCCAGAAATGTATCCTCTCAACACTTGGAGACGATAAAAGATGCCACTGCTCATATTTTTACTGTTGGGTTCTCAAGTGTGCACTTGAGAGGAGGAAAATCGAACCCAACCACTACTCCAAGTCACCAACAGCCACAGCTTAAAAATTACTCCCACCCTAGTAAGCTCATCATAAATAGATTAGAATCAGCTTGTAAACATGTGAGAACTACAAGGCGGAAAATTTGCATTTTTGCAACTTGAAATTCATTTAAACCCCTCTTTGATTTACAGCAACTAAAAATGAGAGATTCATTTATATCACTACTGTCTATTGGCCTGAACGACTGAGGAATAATATAAAGAAAAAAAAATTTTAAAAAAAAAAACAAGAAAGGCATTGCAGTGTTCCCCCTTGGAGACATTGGGGGACAAGCCTACGTCACAGCTTTTGAACCATGGCCAGATTCCACAATCATACTGATGGGAAGAACTTGTTGAGATTAAAAGGCAAGGAATAGAATTCCTCACTCCTCGTGTCTGACTTGAAGGACCGGAATCTGTCCCACCAGTGCATTCCCCTGTCTTTCCTCGTCGCACTGTCTTTCCGATGCAATGTCACGTCCAGGAACAGTGCCAGGAGGCCAGCTACAAATGCTTCAGAAGAGAAGGGCACATTGACTATGTCGTTGAACTGCCAAGGCCAGCAGAACAAACTCAGAGCAGTTAGTTGGACAACCATACACTAAGGTGATTAACCAACTCGCATGAAATCACAAAGGGAGATCAGAAGGAAAGAAGTTTCATTCATACCCATCTTGCATGGGTGTGCACCGGACCGTAACCATTAACTGCTGTGTACTCATTGAAATATTGAGGCACCGATAAGCCCATGAAAACAGAGAAACCTAGTATGAACTTCGTTCTGAAGCTGTTGAGATTGCAGAACTGGAGGAAGCTCAGACCAACAGAACCTGTTCCACCATGATTTTTTAGGGGGAGTGGGAGTAGGAAAAAAGGGATGGATGATAAAAAATGCTGTTAACTTGAACCAGTTGAATATAAACTATGACACCAAAGGGTTCTCGCTTTTAAATTGAACATACCCACATAGGCAAAGAACAGGCAATACAGTGCAGCAATAATCGGTGCAGGAATGGATGCAAAGACCGCTCCAAATTTTCCTACATAGTAAATAAAATTTGACTTGGATCAGAATCTAATACTAAAAATACAGAAACCATAAAATTTCATCCCAAAATCCGAGGAAACTTACCTAAGACAGAAAAGAATAACATGAACCCAGCAGATATTTGGACCACCCTTCGGCTGCCAACACGTGTCAATGCTAACAAACCAGCATTTTCACTGTTTCCAGGATAACAGAAAGAGATTATCATGTCAATTAATGGTTATCTGTGGTTCATTATATATAATTATTATCCCAATAAAGCACAGATTGTTTCTTCTCATGAAAGCCTTACACAGATACTGAGGACCCATTTACAGTTCCAAAAATCCCAGAAAATAAAATCGCAACTCCCTGAAATCATATCAAATAGCCAATTTAGAAACAACAACATACAGTACCAACTACATTTAGAAAAATCAACAGTAGCATTAGGATGCAGCAAGGATACTGGTGTTGCCTTCAATGCTAACCATAGACCTAAACCTATGCACCATTTCAAATGGCTTAATCACTGTACGACATCTGGAATCATAAAATCCCGAGGAAAAATTGCACATTTTGCACAATCTCCTGCTGCACAGGACAGGAATTTTCATGCAAGCTTCTATAATTAATGTGGTCCTTCCATCCAGATTGTGGGCCCAAACGATCGCCACCAGTACAATGTTCGGATAAGGCACCTCCAAGAGGTGTCCCACACTAACCAGGGACCTGATGCATGGATTGGCCATGCATATACTAAAGATAGAAGCATCACAGTAGTTGTTCCGTTACACCACCTTTCCATATTTTTTTTACTTTGAAATTCCTTTTTTTATTTCTTTTCTTTCCCCTTCCACACGTGGAAAGGGGGGTAAGAAAGGATTGACCTGCTACTTCATGGATGCTTAGCATACCATTATTAAGGTTCTCGAATTCTTGAATTGTACTTACTGAATTTCTATGTATCATAAAGACACATACATCACACTGAAAATTATCCATACCTGCCAACCAACTCCACGGCTGAGAACAGACGGTGGCAATGGAGTTGCACTAGCATACCTTGAAACTGCAATGTAGGTGCCGGTGGACTGCATTTGATCATGAAAACTGAGGACACTTAGTAGAATTTAGAGTATCAAACCACTACTACGGTCCAGTATGCATGAGGCAAATATTAAACTATCCATACCAGACAGTAACCAAAGGCCAATAATAACTGCCCTAAATGAACTTGTGACCAAATGTTCATTTTCAGCAAAAAACAACAAACAAATACTAACGATAAGCTGCTGCATCAAATGCATCCAAATCATTATAGTTATTCAAAGAATTAATGCCCAAACTGAACCATTAGCAACACTAGTGCAAGAGCAAAACAGACCAAAGTGTAACAAACACTCCAAGGCCAAGATCAGCACCAGATAGTATATATTGAACTACATTTGGTTAATAAAGAATGGGACCATGGGAATCACCTCCAACTTTTGACCTGATATGCATTTCAAGCTAGAATGTCCCAGTAAATCATTTACAAATTTTTTAATATTCCTAAGGGGAAGACTCCCCCCCCCCCCCCACCCAAAAAAGTTCTCTCCAGTACAAAAAAATTGAAGGTTGTAGGTGCTCACTCTTAGGATCATGAGAAAGAGCATTATCATATAGGATGGATTGGTCACAGAGCTCATAAAACACATTCGGAATGCTAGCACTAAAATGCAGATCATTGTAGATAAGTATTCTAGTAAACCATCAACAGCAACCCAATGGTAAAGCATATGGACAGAAATTAATAACTAGATGTACCAACTAAAATAGTCAAGTTGGGCCAGGGGGGAAAAATGATGCTCAATGAAATATTTATATCTGTAAGCATAGAAATTAGAAGTGAACAGACCTCCACAAGAGCAACAAACGAAGCCATCATCATGGCAAAGGCTTCACCTGCATCAAATGTAGGTGCTCCCCACTGGAATGGATATGGAACTCTTATCCTGCATACATACATCATAGTATAAAACCACTCATCAGCACCTAGATTGATTTCATCCTGCTGTATGAACGTTGTACAAATGGAATCATAAGCTTTGTTAGTTGAGCATAGCACATGCAAACCCAAAAACCAAATTTCAACAATAAGTATAATTAACTAACTGAAATGCAAGAGCAGATACTCCAGCCTCATAATTGGACTCAATAGCTAGGGTAACACAGTCCTAATGTCAGGGAATAAGTTAGACTAAGGTTCACAGACAATGACACTTACCATGGAGCCGCACCCACAAGCCCAGCTTTATCAGTACGGCAAGTCATTTGAGTTTTTTGAGGTGTATTCTTGTAGGCTCCGCCCACAGTAAGGAGGTGGGCATAAACCCACACAATCACCACTGAGAAGATAACTGCAAACCGATCAAATACATGCCTCTCGGTGCGTATCACATGGGGTATATACTGCAAGACAAGCATTCAAGTATTAAAATCTGTTGGTCTAAATAGAGACAGAGCGTAGAAGACAACATATAGAGTGTCAGTGAGACCTAAAGAATTGCGGTGTGAACAATATTAATACTTTTCACCAGAGACATAAAGCCCTCAAGATTTGTTCTACACTTGGTGACCTTGCAATTGTAAAAAAACAAATTTGGGTTTCTGCCATAGATTAAAGAACATTACCTGTGAGAAAATAATTAATATGATGAGCTCTGGCAGTCCAATTTCCACACATTTTGCAACCTAAAAATCAAACGCAAAAATATTCAGAAAACAACATATTGAGCAGGGAAGATTAAACATGCAAATTACCAACAAAATTGTCTTCTCAAGAAATATCCAAGCTAAAACTGAAGTATCACCTTATTAACCATGTACAAATTTGAAAAAGGAGATGCTGTACTTACACCAGGGAAACCAAGCTCATAGAGTCCAAAACCAGCTAGAGCTACCAAGGGAACAGCTGACAGTGGACTTAAGAACCTGAACAGATATACATAAAGTAAAAAAAAATATAAGCAAAATTTTTACATGCTTTGAAGATGCAGGAAAAGTCAAGGATTAGAATATCCCTCTGCTGGATGCCGACTGCTTCGGAGCAAGTATTTAGAATTGTCATGAATGAACAGGGTGAGTCATGTGTTATGGCAAGTCAGGAATAGTTCAGACAAGTTCTAAGATTGAAAATCTGTATGTCTCAAGTTGACTTGGAATAAACTCGATAAAAGCAGATAGATGAATCAGCCAAAGAAAGTGCTAAATCTGGACGCTTTTTTATTTTCCAATTCAGTATCATGCAGCATTAGCTCATTCAAGTCCCTTCAGTCCACAAAACTAGAAATTGTACAAAACCTAACCCTCAAATTCTGAACCAACCTCGTGACATTACGCCAGAGACCACTGAATCCTATGATTATCTGAAGAGTTGAAGCAACAATAAGAGCCCCCTGGATTCCACGCATAGTTCGCTCGAATTTCTGTGCAATTATAGAAAACAAGTGTGATGGTTAAAACTAGGATGACACAAAATACCAGCAAATGATAAGCCAAAAGAATGGGGTTTAAATCAGTAGACCTCATGAGGATCAACAATATTACTGTATCGACCAGCCAAAATTATTGATATGGTGGGCACCACAAAGGTGTATGATCCTCCAATCACAGCAGGCAATCGAGTCCCAAACAGTGACTGGGTCAGTGTGTTCAAACCAGCAACAAACAGTAGTGTCTGGATAACTCTAGCTTTCTCGTCCTACAAATTGCAAAAATATGATTCCAATTAAGGATTAAGAAAGGTATCTGAAACGAAAATAACCACACAAACTGAACCAGATGGAATAGAGTGAGAAGAAATGTCTATTCATCATTTATTTTTCCAAAGGCTTACATTTCCTCCTCCCATCTGAGGGACAAGAGCAGTGGGAATGATGACTGTGGTGCCTAGCATGACCAGGTAATGCTGGAAACCAAGGAGGATGGCCTCCGCTGCAGTAGAGATACCCAAAAGGGTTCAAGAAGTCAGATAAAGATTTTACAACGAACAAATGCTTACAGCAAAACAAAGAGGAAAACCCAATAAGTTTCATAACATCCAGTTATCCAAACAGAGCAGGTTACTGCATATAAAGGCGAATCAAAATATTTTGCAGCAAAAAGAGAGCGGAACACAACTTGGATCATCCAGATCAGTGGAAAGCTTAAAAACACAGGAAGGTTAGTCAACTCAGCCTCATCTCAAGTTCCTATGGAAAACCTACCCCGCGTTTCGTCTTCATTCCTACTTTAGTTATAACCTTGCTTCAGCTAACAATTGCTTAGAGGAGTTGTACAACTCAGCCTCATCTCAAGATGGAATTCGAGGAAAAACAACGATTACTCTCCCCCCCCCCCCCCCGCCCCGCCCCTCCCCCCTCCCCTCCTCCTTCCATGAGCAAAAAACATGAAGCGTAATAGGAACAGGTACAAGTAGACCCCAAGAAGAAGAAGAGAAAATTTTGGAAAAGGCAAAGAAGGTAGCTTCACCAATTAAATAAAGCAGCAGAAAAATTAAAAATCTAGGATAACTAATCACAAATGGGAGTGGAAATGCAGAACTATAAATAGAACTACCTCATTCTTACTAAATAAACCGCACCACTACTCTTAAACAGGAAACAAAGAGAAAGATAACCAAAAACTGAAAAGAAAGAGAAGACAGATTAAGAAACTCACGCCATGGAGGAGGGCTGGTGATGCAGTAAGCAATGTTGGGCAGTTGATCCTTCACGGGATGTGGCTGCAACTCGTCCTGTTTGGGCGCCGGAGCTGCGCCGCCTCCACCTCCCGCCATGATCTTCCTTCCTCACAACTACTCCTTCTCCTCCTCGTCCTTCTTCTTCTAAAAACCCAATAATCAATGAATCTCTCCACGTACACTAGAAAACCCAAATCTCCACGCAATCCAAAACCCAAAACTCTCAAAAGCCTACGATAAGAGTTTAAAAAAGAAACCCCGAAATTTGACTCTCAAAAAAGCAAAATCGACACCGACCACAAGGTGCACTGATAGAGACCGCCAAGAGGGGAAAATATATATGAAACTGAAACTGAAACTGCTACAAGAAAACTAGATGCCCAGAAAAGTATTAATAACAATCGCCAGTTGTAAATCGAAGGAAAACATCACAGTCGGAAATACTGAAACGAAAACTCTCCTGAAGTTGGAAAAACAGAAGGAAAAAGGAGGCAGAGAGAGAGAGAGAAACCAGTTGGAAATGAGAAGAGAAATACTGAGAGAAGATAGAAGAATAAAAAAGACCTCCAAAATGACCAAAAGAGAGCAACAAACCAAAATACCTCTCTCTGCAAACAAGGAATCAGTAAATGAATTTTTTATTTCGTCTTCACCCAGTCGCGTAAAGAGAAAGATAAAGCAGCATCTGCACCGCCTCCACCAATCTCACAGTCCTACACACTTACTATTTATTGACAAATGTAGTGAAAACTGAAAACCCACTTCTTATAAAAGCGAAACAGACTTGGAAAAAAAAAGTTATAAACCAAGCTATTAAACTGAAGCATAAACCTGTTTCACACTTCCATACAACGCAGGGAGAGAGAGCAGCACCCCAATTTTCAGACTCTGAGTTGCTTTTTTGACACTCGAACCCTGGCTGTATAGCAAAGTTGTTTGCTGAGGAGGAAAAGGAGGAAAAGGTCAGAAAAAAATTCACTATTACTAAAAAGAAAAAGGAGGGAAATAATTTTTTGAAATAAAAAAGAAAAAGACAACCGAGAACCGACACCTTCTTTCTCCCTCTTTCCTAGTTGTCTCCCCAGAATTTTGATTTCAGTTACTAACTATTTATTTTTTTTGCCAGTTCGGGTGTTGAACAAAGATACAACTAAGAAGATTAATTAATTTTTAACTTTACGTAACCATAATTAATTGCACTTTTTTATAAAGAGAATCTTTTTATTTTTTTGTTGTCAATATTTTTTTTTATATTTTGAGGTGGAGTGAGTGGACTAATTAGCCCCTTTCTTTCCTCTCAATGACCAATACTCTTGAGTCTTTGCACCTCTAACCCTCTACCCTCTTACCCTCTCTCCGTGTGTGTGACACTTGGTCCTTAACTGTTCAATACGGACACATCACACATGTGTTGTTACTTTGTTTGCAATGAAACAGATTTTGTCCCTTTCCTCTCCCATTCGCACCTTATATTTATTTTCTTGGAGAATAAGTAATCAGGCTGTTAAATTAGACCATTAAAAGAAGAAAAAAGGGAGGATTCAGTGTTGTGTTTAATGGGATCCACTTTAGTGTATGACACGTTAGGTCAACCTAGAATGCATCTATTAAAAGATTTGATTTAACACATTCCATCAAGTCTATACTTTTGAACAAATTGATCAAATACCTAACATCCAAAAATCAAATGGTCAAAACCATTCGCTTCAGATGAGAGTTGCCTAACCATTGAGGATCATGATTTCAAAAAACATGATGGTGTATTATGTGCCAATGGGATCTACTTTAGATGTTAGATTAGACCAGTCTAGTATAAAATAAATTAAAATACTTAATTTAATGTGTTTCATCATCTCTGAAACTATTACATGTCGATCAAGAACCTAACATCCAAAAATCAAATGATCAAAATCATTCGACTTTGTCATTAGTCTGAATGATGGTAAAGATCCAATCGGAAGAGAAAAGAGTGGGCAAATGGGAACCACCAAATCACGTATATTCTATCATCTGACGCCTGACGAAGTCTTTCTTCAATCAAGGAGGATACTGCACCGCTGTCTCGCATGAGACGTGGCTTTTCAACCGTTGAAATGGTGTTAGGCAGCTTTGTAAGCAATTTGGATTTGTTGAGTGGGCCCAGGGTTATTCCAAAAATACTGAAATGTGCAATAAAGCAAACAAACCACCTACCCCTTAAAATTAACAAAAAAAACAGACTGAGAAAGGAATCGATGGTCCCTAGAGCATGGTGTGATCTATTTACAACCGTACCCTCAAAGATGCCTTTTGGATCCCATATATTGGAGAATCTTCCACATGGGGAATGATCATGATCGTTGAACAATCAATCAATAATGTAGGTTTTCTAGACCAAAAACCTTAAGAAATGAATGAATTGGCCACCTGTTCATATGGTTGATTTGTTTGTTGTGGGCCCTGACAATAATAAAATACAGATACACCTATCTGTCATTAGGAACAGATGATTAATTAAAAATATTATAACGCATTTTTTGGGGAGCGTTTATCAATTTGTTTGATTCTAAATTCTGAGATTCTGGTAATCCGGAATAAATTCCGGTTTTTTGAGGGGCCGAGAGAGAGAGAACTTTCCTCACTCTGGTGATATATGTTTTGTTAGCTGTGATCGCTTACTCCTGAAGTAAAATCAAAGGTTTTTGGCAATTCACTAATATTAAGAACTCGATAGGAAAAAAAAACAAAAAAGTGCTTCTCCTAAGTCACTTGTGGGACCCAATGTTAGGTCTACATTGACTGAATGAAAATTCTTTTCTTAATATATTTACTTAATAAATAAGTAAACAACGGATCCTGATCTTCTACGGCACCACGGGCAAAGCGGCTTGAGCGGCGCACATACAAGTCACCCTGCAATGATCACCTTGCCCCTGCCCGAGCACTTTGCCCGAGCGGGGGTAAGGCGATCATTGCAGGGCACCCTGTTTGTGAGCCGCTCAGACCGCTCTGGGCAGGGCACCGTAGACAATCTGAATACGTAAACAACATCTCATCAGATAAGTCTTACTACGTTCTGTCCCTACTTCGGTTTCATTCCATCTCCATCTTTCCTTTTTTGTGTTCCATCTACGTGTATCAAAAAGTGTTAGTTTAGAAAAGTTCTTTTTTTTTTTGCTAATGCTAATGGTATATATATTGATATCGATCATAATCAATGTCAATAAAAAATGTTGGACAGTTAAGAAGCATTATGTAATTAAGAAGGATCGATCATTGATGCCCTAGAGTTTGTGTCGATAAATTTTATGTCCCTCTTTATTTCTTTATTATTATTCTATTGTCGGTTATAAAATGCATGTAATCGATCCCATTAAATTGGGATAAGGCTATGATGGTATTGCTGTTGATTGATTGATTGATCACATCCATGCCAATACCTAAATCTGTTGTTACTTTCTAAATGCAGCTCTCTTGTTGGTATAGATACGGGCCATACGGCAATTAGGAAACATAAATTATACTTAGGAACAAAAAAAATATACATAAACATAACAGGGATATCACGGACAAGAGCAGACCAATTGGGAGTCAAAATCCCGTAACCAGAGGCACCATTCCCGCACGGACTCATTAGTCCATTTTCGAGGTATTAATTTAAAATCTGCCAACCACACCGCATGCACAAGACCACCCGAAATTGAGTCACCGGTGTGCAGTTTAGAACGTTGGAGAGGGGTATTACGAGAAATTGATCATATAAGGGGTGTGTAGTAATTTTAAGTGAGGAGTGCTATAATGTTGAGAGCTTAAATCCCAATTATTTAATATCTTTCATTTTTGGTACGTCAGATATTTAAGGGAAGTAGTTCTCGGTTCGGGAGTGGCCTACGCTAGTATTCCCACGTGTCTATCTCTCTCTTCCTCAAAATAAATGGGTAATTCCAATTAGAGTTTGCTTGATTCTAATTAATTTTAGGACAAGAGATCTCTACTTGGTCGCATGGTCTCTATACAAGTGTCTCCGTCAATGGGTGAACGCGCTTGGGTATCTACCCAAGGGATAAAGGTTTCATCTCATAGTGCCCTGTGTGAGAGGACATAGGAAACACCACAAAGTAGAGATCTTTTTCCCTTAATTTTAATTTTTTAAATTGTGTTACGAACATAGTATCTTTTAGTGGACGTTAAGAAAATAATCTCCTTAAGATAACAAGTGGCAAAACAAGGAATTGAAAATTTGGAGATTTTAGTGAAAGTACATGGAGATACACAATAGGGTATGGCTTCAA
Organism: Telopea speciosissima; assembly: GCF_018873765.1. Lineage (NCBI taxonomy): Eukaryota > Viridiplantae > Streptophyta > Magnoliopsida > Proteales > Proteaceae > Telopea > Telopea speciosissima. The sequence goes on along the minus strand of NC_057918.1, from coordinate 8,795,390 downwards.
ATTGGAGAACAAATAATTGAATTTTGAAATTTTAAATTTGGGCGTACGTTCTTTATTTGGGAGCGTATCTAGGTGCAGCCTGCGCCCAGATACATGGGGCTGGCTAGTCATTTTGCCCACCCCAATATGTTTGGACGTACCTTGCACCCTAGTGCAGTGGAGAGAACTTTATCCCTTTATATTTATTTTCTTTTTATGGTATTTTGTCAATTTTACTAAAACTTTGAATCAGAGTTTGAGCAACTACCTTGTGTGGTCCTTTGTCACATTGATTAACCCATGTATTATCAAGTAGAAAATAATGAAACGTTATACTTTACTGAGCATAGTAACGCCTAGAAGGACCCATAAAAGCAATCCTTGTAAATGAAGGAAATGTAAGCATCTTACTAACTTCTTAAGGAGGCCAAATAAAAGCAAACGCGATTACTAATGATGATGAGAGTTTGAAAGGAATTAACAAAAGGCAGGAGAAGGTTCTAGGGAGCCTTCCTAAAGGAAAGAACAAAAGGCGAACGTGCCTGTTGCTTTCACTCCTTTACACGACTCTCCCCTCCCCCCCTCAATTCAATGGCCCATCTCCGAATAAGGGGCCCACTCATCGCATAAGCTGTGGGCCTTCCTTTCGACTCTACCCAACCCCTACCCACAGTTAATGGGCTCCCGCCGCTCTTTACATAAGATTTATGGGCTGTATGGGACCACTTCTCTCTCTCTCTCTCGTGTCGTATGTATAACAAAAACGTATAAAAAATAGGAAGTATGAATGTGTATTATATTTTAATAAAAAACAAATAAAAAAATGAATGTGTTTATATGAATGAAAACGATTGACCGTCCTCGTTCTATATATATGTTAGTGTACTTCCCTTACTTTCAGCTTCACGTAATCCATGATTGCTAATAAAAATAATGTTTCTATTCAAACAATTGGGCCTCAAAAACCCTCATGCATGCATGCATTGGATGATTGGATCTCTCCCACACGGCAATGATTAAAATACATTTTGAGAGAGATAATTTAAAAATAAAATGGACAAGAGATCTCTACTTGATGGTATTTCCTATACTCTCTCATAAGGAACCGTGAGATGACATCTCTATCCCTGAGTAGATACCCAGATGTGTTCACCCATTGGAGAGCGTAGAAAACACCACCAAGTAGAGATCTTTTTCCCTTTAAAAAAATATATATATTTCCACAATGTCAGAGTGGGATTTCTTACAAGTTACAACACCCTCTCACATAATGAGCTTAAGGGTCTACATTGATGCTCTCGCTCCTCAACCGAATTGTGGGTTTTCTATTACATGAATTTGTCTTTTGTCCTCTCATTGATATGATTTTTCACTTTAACAATGTGGAAAATCTCTGTCCAAAATAAAATTAATTAAAAAGGTAAAGTATATTAGAGTGTGGCTTGAGTTCTTGTACGAGAAGCATTCTTGTACAGCTTGAGCCGCACAGATGTAATCCATGAGAGTAAGTGGATTTCATCTGTGCGGCTTAATTAGGCCGTACGAGAACCTAAACTGCTCTCAACATGTTTTTACAGGATCTCACTCTTCCTGAGTGAGGAGGTGGGGCCTTTATAATTAACCTTGGTCATCTGAGTATGGAGTCTAGAATGATCTATATGTGAACCTATCATTTTGAAACCGTTAAGTTGTTGCTTTCAATTCTAATCATAATTCTTTCTTAAACAAGGACAATTAATTGGCTTAACATTTGAAAATCAAAATACTCATCTTTTTCTCTTTCCTTCTGTTAAATATTTCAGGATTTTCTCTAAGCTATGTACATAATTTGGTGACATTCTAGGCAACACTTTCAGTGAAACTATTTTTTATATCCTTCAAACTTCCCTGTAGATTTTTGTAACCTTTTAAAAAAATATGATGGTGATCAATGTACTTACGACATGATGTATTTTAGACCACTAATTGGTGCATGCAGATTCCTTCTCATGCTAGCAGCATGGGAAACCCTCTCCCTTTTTAACGAAAATTGTATTATATATGTTTTGTAAGTGACAATGGCAAAAGAAAAAGACATCAATATAAGTTGATGACAATGGCAAATACGAGTAATTATCAAATGTTTAATGTCAAGACAGAGAGATAGAGGGGTATTTATGAAAACAAAAGAAACATATGTCATCATCTAATCATACGTGAAAAGTACATGTATAGATAAGTGGTCCGGGTTACTATTAAGGTCCACTTCTGATATTTCTTATTTCATTTATTCATACTCTTCACCCAGGGAAAAAAATGAAGAGTGAATCTCTTCAATTATGGTATTTGACTTTCTTATTAGATGGAGAAACCTTTCTTTGGAGGACCTGCAATGAAGCCCTGGCCACTGGAGCAAATTTGGTGTCTTGCAAAGTTCAAGTGGATCCTATCTATCCGAGGTGCAGTGCAACCCCAGAAACAGGTGATCATTTACTGTTTGATTGTCCTTTTGCGAGAAGTGTATGGTTTGGATCCCCTCTGCAGTTCTCCCCCCCTAGTGAAGCTCCTTGTTTAGTGGACTGGATCCAAAGCTAGGGCGTGTGGTTTCATGATGACAGGAGGATGGCCCGTGATGCTCTTGCAAGAGCATCTTTTATTTGCTGGTTCCTTTGGAGAGCTCGCAATGAGTTGGTTTTCAATGGTAAAGCCTGGACCCCCACAGATGTTATTATGATCACAGAAAAGGCCTACTTGGAGTTTATAGCAGTAACTCAGAAGCAGAATGCTCTTCCAAATGTTAGAGCTGATAGTACCCCCCAATCTTGCCATCACTGGAAACCCCCACCTGTTGGGGTGATCAAGTTAAACTGCGACGCTGCCTTTCTAAAAGATAGAAGTAGAGGTGGTTTAGGGGTGGTCTTGCGGGATCATACTAGAGTTTTAAAAAAGGCACTGTCTATCCCCTATCATTTTGGTTCCATCATCCAAGGGAGGTCCTTGCTATTCGAAGTGGTCACTGCAGCTTTGGAGATGGGTCTTGAGAATATCCTCGTTGAAACTGATAGTAATGATGCAGTTTTATGTATCAAGGGCGATAAAACTCCTTGCTTGGAGGTGGAGGATTTGATTTCGGATGCTCATTGGCTGGCTTCCCAATTTCACTCTGTATCTTTCTTTTTTATCCCTAGGGCTATAAATGGTATGTCAGATGCCCTAGCTCGAAAGGCCCTGTCGCTTGGGGGTACGACAGATTGACCAAATTCCATTCGGTGGCTTCATGATCTCTGTGTTCGTGCAGCCACTGGTTGTACGCACTAAGGGTGTCAAAACCTAGCCCGAACCATTATGACCGATCGAAACCGATCGAAAAAACCCGAGACCGAACCGAACCATTCCTTATTGGATTGATTTTGGGCTGGGGTATGACGGGACCGGTTGAAAATTGGACCGCACCGAACCGACTGATAACAAACCAAAAACCGAACCGAATTAAACCGATAAGAAAATAATGAGTATATGGTTATGAATCATTGAATTGATTTCAATATTAGTGAGCAAATTTATGGTTGTAAGATAAATTATTACAAATTAATGAGTATGAGGTTATGAAAATAGGGAAATTGATTTGTAACAGTGCTTGTTCCATTGATCTCCTTTTTAAGTGTGGGGCTAATGAAATATTTTATGTAGTTGAAAAGAGAAAGAGAAGAAAATAAGCACATACCGAATCCAACTTGTTTAAAAAAACTCGGTACCGAACCGAATCCAAACCGATATCAATCCGTTATCATAAATCGAAACCGACACAAAACCAAACCGCACCGAAATCGAAACCGAGCCGAATCCAAAAAGTTCTTATTGGATTGGTCTCGATTTCTCTAAAAAACACATCGAAACCGAAAAACCCGAACAGAAACCGAACCAAACCAACCCATTGACACCCCTACTTGCTAAAGTAGAGGTAAGTCTACAGTGATGGGAGCCTCGTGCACCGGTATGCCTTTTTTATTTTTTGTTTCCTAGCAATGAAACAGTGTAGAATACTGTATAGAGTCTTGAGATGATACAATAAGCTAAAACAGAGTTAATTAAGTTTTCATTCACCCATGGTTTTTCTCTTCACCTATGGTAATGTGACATGCTATGATTAGACTCTAGGTTCATCATTAATTCTGAACCCTATTGAAAATTCCTTTCTTTTTTTTTTAGTAAGAGGTAATATTACTGATGAAGGGGGGGTGCGTACTAGGGGTGTCAAATGATCGGTTCGGCTTGGTTTCGGTCCGGTTGAATCGGGTTTCGATCTTGGAATGGTGAGACCAAAATCAAACCGTTAAGAAACTTCAGTTTTCGGTCGGTTTCGGTTTCGGTCCGATGCGATTTTGGTTTATTTTGGGTTTTCAATATCGGGTTAATACCGGTTTAGATTGGTTTGCTTTCGGGTTTGAGCCACAATGAAATCTTAAATTCATAATTTGTAGTGAGGAAAGATTCAATAAAAACACTTCAATTCACTTTCCCAAGTTAAAAAAATATATATATACAACCAAAAATAAGAAAAATGATTTGATAGGTTCATCAGTTCATGTTGTAATTCAAACAAAAAAGAATAAATTATATGGGGAAGAATAGAAGATAATTAATATTCAAATCAATGGATAAATAGAGTTTGAAGCAAAATCATTGTTACAAATCATATAGTTATTTATCATTAATTGTAAAGAGAAGATAATTAAAATTGAAATCAATGAATAATCACTGAGAAAATAATTAATATTGAAATCACAAAAAGAACCCTACTATCAAGTCATTTTGGATAACCAACTAATTTTGTATAGTAAACAAGGAGATCAATGGAAGAAGCATGGTTACAAATCAGTTTCCTTTTTTTCAACCTCATGCTCGTTGATTTGTAATAATTCCCCTTACAACCAGAAAATTGCTCACTAATATTGAAATCAATGAGTAATCAATCCACCTATTCATAACCTTATACTCTATGTTTTTTTATCGGTTTCATTCGGTTTGGTTATCAGTTGGTTCGGTTTTTAGCCGGTCTTGCAATACCCCAGCCCAAAACCAAACCAATTTCGGCCCAAGTTTTTTCGATCGGTCTTAACGGTTCGGAGTAGGTTTTGACATGATCGTACAAACATATTTCAAAATGAGATGTTTGAGAGTTGTAGGGCTATAGTCTCACATCGCTTTGTTTAGGTCCTTAGGAAGCTATCTCAACTTAATACCTTGAGGTGTTGGGTTAGACGCTCCAACATGGTATCATGATCGCTCAGGTTTCATTGTTATTTCTCCTTAAGTTGTTTGTCCATGTGTAGAGAGACAGGTACACAGAAGCTACCATGTGAGGGTGAGTGTTGAGAAGAGAAAGAATACTAAGAATCCAACTGAATAATGGTATCGGTATCTCTGATCTACTGATTCCATATAAAAGAGATCTTGATAACTGTTATGAAATTCAATACCAACTCTTTGATTAAGTTTTTTTGATGTTAAATGGAGTACCTCTTAACTGTAATTTATTAAAGAAAATTTGTGGCTCCAAATGGAGAATTTTCACTCTCATCTCACTGCATCTGTTCTCCAATCAGGTCCAAGCCAACAATAAGGAATGATAGACCTTGAAACAACAAGAAATAGAAATGCAAACCATGAGCTGATACTAGGCTTCTTGCAGATGCAGTGAGTAGAAGAAATGCAAGCACAAGCTCCTTTCTGTAGAGTTTGTTTTTCTTGTTTCTCAATGGAATCTTTTCATGTTTATGTAATTTACTTGAAACTGCTAGATCAGATTCAGATACTCTCTCATGGAGCTTCTGCTGATTAGAAGACTTCAATGCCACCTCAGTCATCCCTATTAAATCTGATTCAGATGATCTCCCTGACTTCTTTGTCACAACCCATTCATAAGCACTCCCCAGCTGAAATAGCCCTGACACCATCGCATTGAATTTTGTCACGGACATGGTGTTCTCAAACAGTTGGAATGGAACTAAGAAAGGAAACGATTTTGGGGCAGGTAGGATGTTCAGAAGGGACATCAAGATGGGCAAGTAACAGATCACCCATGTAGGTAATTCGACCTCTGGTACAAATATTGTTAATGGAAGGATGATGCAGAACAATGTGAAGGAGTAGAATGGAAGAATCAGTTTTCTGAGAAGGAAGAAGAGGAAAATCAAGTTGGCTTTCTTCCAAATTGATATCTGCACCAAAATAATATCAAAGTTAGCCAAGAATAATTTTATCAAACTTAGTGAAGATCAACCTCATAGCCTTTAGGTAATTGAAGCTGTGGCAACTGAGAATAACCTTAGAGGTGATGATACTGGGAAGACATAATCGAAATAGCTGCATTGGACCCGAATGCCAACGTTGCTGTTGTTTCTTGTAAGCTTCATAAGACTCTGGTAATTCACAGAGCACCCTAACATCATTGAGGAAGATGAACTTCCACCCATTCAAGTGAGCCCGAACTGCAATATCCATATCCTCAACAGTGGTTCTCTCAAGCCAACCTCCCGAGTCCTCAAGTGCCTTAATTCTCCACACACCTGCAGTTCCATTGAACCCAAAGAAGTTGAGGAAAATGCCATTTACTTGCTGCTCTACCTCAAAGTGAAAGCTTAAACTTATGTTCTGGAGCCGCGTTAGCAAGTTCTCATCTTTGTTCACGAAAGACCAACGGGCTTGAACAAGACCCAGCTCAGGATTGTCCTGTGAAGTCAATCACAATATATCACTAATGAGGAAGATTATCAAGAGCACAAATTCTTAATTGTTTTTCCAAAATATATTCTGTTCTTGGGTTTGTTAGGATTATAATAACCTTGAAGTGTGGGATTGTTAATTTAAGGAAATCTGGATTGGGTTGGAAATCAGCATCAAATATTGCAACAAACTCATAGTCTTTGATGTAATCACAAGCCATGGCTGATTTTAGGTTGCCAGCTTTGTAACCAGTTCTGATGAGTCGGTGTTGGTAGACTATGTTCAGTCCTTTCTGCCTCCATGCAGAGACTTCATCTCTGATTAGAAGCTGTATACTTTCTTCATCTGAATCATCTAGGACCTGAATTAGGAGCCGATCCCTAGGCCAATCCAACTGACATGCAGCTGAGATTGACTGTGCATAAACCTGTATAGAATGCAATGCAATTAACCAAATTAGACAAACAGAAAACACTGAAACATGAGAACTTGCATTGTAACTACACTAACTAGCCTCTCTCAGGATATAATGAATCTAGTTAGAGGAGAGTGTCTTGGAACACAGCCATTGGCATTTGTAAAAGAAACAAAGAAATCTGTGTGTTGATTAAATAGAATGTTACCTCTCTCTCATTGCACATGGGAATTTGAACGAGAACCAAAGGGAATCCACAGGAATCCTCAAGGTCATATGCGTTTCCTTCTGCCGTGGGCTTCAAACTTTTAAATTTAATCCAGAAACACCCGAGACAGAGCAGTAGCCGATCGAGTGATTGAACCAAGAACAGAACAATACAGAATTTAGAGAGCCCCTTAATCATTGGAGCAATATAATCAGCTCTAAATGAGAGCCAACCCAGATAAGACCAATGTATACTACTCTGAGCCTTCAAAGGTTGAATTAGACCTAAATTCCATCCTTTCAGATGGGCAATGACATCTAAGAAGAGAGCTGCCATTGAAACAAGAAGAAGTACTTTTACAAACCTTAATAATCCTCCCCTGTTTTTGGGTTCTTCTCTTCTTCTCAAGAAGATTATTCGTTTCTTCGCTGCAGCAACCATTGCGAAGAAAGTTTTCACTAACCAGAAAAGACATGAAACAGCTCTGTGAGCTCTGAGGAGAAGAACCCAAGCGAACTGCTTGGTGTTCTTAGTTTTAGATTTCTCGGGAAGCACTGATACAGCATCGCCATTGATATCTAGTACAGAGTAATTGTTGGGATTATCCATAGTAAAAACTACAAGGGAACCAGGTACAATATCCTGTTAAAGAAACTTAAGTAGTTTCAGAGTTAAAAAATGGAAAATGAATTGCAACAGTCGGATTGAAATTTCCAAACAGAAGCAATTGAAATGACTCTCCACGAGACAAGAAAGGAGGACTGAACATGGGTTAACAAACTCCCATCATCTCCATTTGTAATATAAAATGGAGAATCTGCGAGTAGAAAAGCTCTAACCAAAGAAGATAGTACTAGGATCCCGTTCTCGTCCAATTATGTCTCACTGCACCAGTTCCATCAGCTGAATTGGAATTCTTGTGCAATGGGAGAAACTATGAAGTCCCTGCATATATTTATAAATGGGAGAAAGAACAAGTAACTACCCCCTCAGTCCCTTGAGGGTACCCTCACTGAAATCCTTTACTGGGTTTAGTCGTTGTTAAGAAGTTGACTGGAGCCATGAGACTGTAAATATTAAATGGTTCTTATTTCTTAATAATAATGTGTGCCGAGTGTGTGCCGAGTGGCATTGGAGTCTCCGACGGTTAAGAATTCCGTTTTTGCAGTTTTTGCTTTTATGGGAAAAGGAGGGATCTAGATCCTTTACGGCACGTTTCTCGTAGTGGCTTGAGCGGCGTAGACTGAGCCGTACACGCAAAGGCCGCCTTACCCCTGTCCAAACGTCTTGTCCAAACGGGGGTAAGGCAGTCATTGCGCGTGCAGCTCAATCTGCACCACACAGGCCGTTACGGGCAGCTGCGTCATAGAGGATCTGGATTGGCAAAGGAGTCTCTCCGAAAGTGTGGTCCACTACGATTGACCGCCCTACCTCCATAAAAAGTGAAAATTCTATCCTTGTTGATGCTTCCACATACACTCTCATTGGCCCTCATGCTGGCGTAGGATCTGCACTCCTGGACAGAAACCTCACCCCATTGCGTAAATAAACTTATAGAGAGAGGTTCTTTGAGCAAGCGGCACAGGGTTGAGGGGAGTAAACCAAAGTGGTGTGATAAAATGCTATCATACATAAGAGGGCAATGAGGTCATTTCACATAAAGAGAAGAGAGACATGCTAGTGTACCCCGGCCCAACAGCTCATAAAACCCTCACCCTTGCACAATACCCTCTCAACACCATCTCAGTCAAGGGATTTTACCTTGACCGTGGGTGTGGGATAACTCGGTCCATAGTAAATAGTATGTCATTTTGAGTCGCATGAGCAAATGTTGTGGGAAATTTTACCATTGGATAGAATGTTAAATTTCATATTCGAATTCAATAAAATATCCTCCCATGTTATTCCATAGACACCTAAACAGTACTTTCCAATTTTCCATGTTATTCTTAGGCTGTGTTTGGTATGTATTCTTGGAATGCATTCTAGATTGCTAATGCATTCCAAAAATCATATCAAACACATCTAACTCGTGAGAGGAAATAAAAGAGTGACACCCCTCACGACATCCTTCCAATAATCTCAAAAGACATACCTTTGGGTGTCTTCCTTTCCGGAGGACCTTTTGGTTGCAGTATCACCCTTTTTGCCTCAATTGAGTGGGGTCTTCGAACCAAAAAACAAAAAAATAAAACACATACCTTTTAAAAACAAATTTGAAAGGATGTCTTGAGAGGGTTTCACTCCTCTGTTTATAGGAGTGATCCCCTTATTTTCACATTTTCCAAAATCCCATGTGCAAGTAAGATGGGATATTCGTAAAAGTCTCCATTGAGTTAGAAAAAAGAGAACTCCTTCAGAGTACTAGCAATTATCATAAATCTTAAGTCAAACAAAGCTAAGCTCCACTTGTGAAGGAAGATGCTTTATTTGATCTTTTAGAAATTTTATAGCCTCTTAATTGAATCATTCTTTTACCAGTAAAATAGAAAATCCAGCACCAAGAACTCTGAACTTTTATAATTTTACCAATCGGAGTTCCATTCACAACCAACAAATCACATTTTAGAAGCCTTTTGAAAAAGATCTCATTGTGGAGCTTAAGTTTTCAACTTTAGTCAACCACTAGGCTGTCGCACTCTGCAACACCAATGTTCACAAAACGTCACTCCTTCAGCAACTATTTAAGGTGCACCACAGTAAACTTTTCATCCATAAACTGTTATAGATCTAGACAATGGTCTCATGTAGACCCATTGAAAAGTCAACAACAAACCACTGGGGAAATAAAAAGAGGGAGTAAAACAACCTCCAACAGAGAAGGGCTCCAAAATTCAACAACCTTCTAACATTCTTTCGCATTAACTTAGCCACTACAAAGTAAAAACTTAGATAAGTGTGTGATTAAAAGTCACTCAGATGTCTTCCCCCTCCTCCAACAGAACTTGTTTCCAAGCTACATAGCCAGACACCTTACCTCAGCGCACCAATGAATGCAGTAAATGGGTATTAGCATATGGTTACCAAGCATACGGCAGCACTCCCCCAGCAGCTAAATGATGGAAAGGATAAACCATCACTGGCTTGGACCACGGGCATGCAACCTCTTCCTTTCAAATTCTAGCTGCAAAAACAATAAGCCAAAACCCCCAACTGAAACCTGAAATACATTTAAAAAATGAAAGGACAATCAAAAACAAAAACTCCGCATCACCGAGTATCAATATGGATTACCACTTTCTTCACCCGATCATTGGCAGCAGGGGTTCCACCAATTACATTTTCAGGGAGATATGGACTGCTAACGCGAACTTCATTCATCACCACAATGACAGTCTTGTCCCAGTGAACTGGAAGCCTGATCAGTGAACATGAATGGTCAGCAAGAACAGATGCATTTGAAAGTAAGGATGTGATGTAACTTTTAAGACAATACACTAGAGAATATTTCACTGTGATTGTCAACTACACATACTTTTGGCACCAGAAGTAGTAACTCCAATCTGTGAGAAAACTCAATGGTTTATAATAAAGTGAAGTTGAGAAATCTTAATACAGTAATGTCCAGTTTTAAAAAATTAATGCAAGAAGCTTGTGAGGAAGAAAGTCTTGATAGAAGAAACAGGTCATAAAAGGGTTAAAAGGCTGATATTAAATGCTCTAAAGTATTTGTTCACCAAGACAATCATCTAAACCTTCTTGTCATTGTAAATGAAGAGACAACTTGAAGCACTAAGCACTGCCAAAAACATAATTTATCAATGGACAGCTCATTGACACAGGAACTAAACAGAATAAGGCAAAGGCGCTGAAACATGTGTTGAATATAAATGCAGCAATTTTTATCCATGTCAACGAGTTCTTACTAATCCTGACAAACATTTAGTGCATGGACCCTTATGCGCAAACAAGCATATAAGATCAAGACCATGACAAATGTAGAGAACATCATAAAAGGACCAAAAGAGAAAAACTAAATTCTCTGAAGTATTTGTTTACCAAATCAATGATTTAAATTTTATTATTGTGAAGAAAGAGATAATTAGAAACACTAAGCACTACAGACAAAAGAATTATCAACAGGTTGCCGATGTGCTAGACAGAATTGAGCAAAGGCACCGAAGCATGAGGAGCACGTAGGGTGAAGAAGAGTTATAACCCGTCACTTATAATGCAGCAATTTATCAATGTCAGAGAAATCTTGCTAACACTGACAAATATTTGGTGTGTGGACCCTTACAGGCATACGAGCATGCGATCAAGATTCAAGACCATGACATGAGAAGGGAATAGGGATGGCACTGGGGCAACTTAATCAGGTAATTAGTAGCTTAACACATCCCCATTAGGGAAATTTCGACAAATGGGTAGTTGGGACAAGTTCACCAAACATCCAACTTTAAAAGTCCAATAAACCATGGACACAATTCAGGCACACAGATTAGCCATCTAGCAAGATAGCATCCAATTCAGACCATCACAATGGAACCTTTGCCTACATAGCATCTCAATAAAATTTTTAAACACCATCCATGCTACAGAATACCCAGACTCATGAGATAAGAAAATGGACTACTGCAGCTGAAAGGGGGGAAGGAAAAAGAGAAATAGTTGGCTACAACTCTTTGAATCTTATTACCATCAATTTCATCTCTCCCACATCTATCATAACTACTTATTCATACTGACTCACTGAGTACTGCAACTTCTTAGTTCTTAGTGCCTCTCTCATTTTCCTTCTCTTCTATTGTCACCCCCTTCACACTTTACCATTTAACCTTACACAGTCATTTCATCCATTAACACCAAACTTTCCCGACTTTTGACTTCACCAGGACATACTTTGTATTTCACCTTTCCATTATTTGGAATCATCCTAGATACCAAAATCCCTCCGAACCAAAAACAATCTAAGCACATACCGTCCTTAGAGACCAATGAGCAGCTATCAACAATTTCGAAACCCTTGGTTTACGACCATTTATTCTTTTTGTGTTTCTGTCTTCTTTTTCTTTTAATTTATGTTATAGATGATCTATTGTTATTATGTAGCCTATTGAATTCCGACTTTTAGTTGACACATCAATTTCAATACTTCCATACCCTTCTACATCCAATGTTTGCAATGCTCTTGTCATGGCTTATATGTGTAATAGGCATAGTTAACACTACTAAAAAAATGCTTTACTTTGAGATATGAGAAAAGGGTAGCTTCATGCAATGGTGAATGGGAACTCAGCTGATGTGATTAAATGGATGACAGATTTAAGGGAAGCTCCTTGGCACTATAATCATCTTATAAGGCCAATTCAGCAACTAACAGCCCCATTTGATATTAAATTTCGTTGGCCACTAAGAAGTGCAAATGAGGTTACTGATAATTTGGCTAAGCAAGGAGTGGTTAGATACCGGATCTGTTTTGGGGATTATATTCCCCTGTGAGATGTAAATTGGAGCTCATAGTATGTCTTAGTAATTGGGTTAGGGTTGGGGTTGAGGGATCGGTCCTTCTGAGGAGGGCCAGCTTGTTGTTGTACTGGTACTTATATGTATTATTATGTATCCCTATGTCTACTTTGTCCTCTTTCTTCTTTTAAAGGCTGTTATTATCCAAAAACAGAAAATTGCGATATGAAACCAATAGGTCAGCATACTTACGTCTTAGACAATGCATCAAATACGCTCTGGGCCTCACTGGTAACCCCAACCCCAATTCTCACAGCCTCTAGTTCTGCTTGCCTGCAATTAACCTCATCAAGATTTATTTGGGGGTGGGGGAGACAAAATAATCAAAACAAGCATCTGGATCATCGTATGCTTCAAATCCGATCACCTTATAGCAGCTTCCTCCCTTGCTTGAAGACTAGCAAGATCGAGATAACATTTCTTGTGATCAAGAGGATCCTCAGCTTGACCCAGTAGCGTGAAATCCTTAATATAGTTCGCCTTCAAAAGCCGAATATTTCGACGAGGGCCCGTTTTCGAACCTTCTTGTGCTAATCAAACTACGATAAGGAATTTAATCGCATAAAGTAGAAAGAACAAAGACCCATGTGAAGAATTTCAGTGAATACAAATAAAAAGAGAATAAGATAAAAAGGGAAACACAAATATATATAGATGTGGTAGTAAAGACTGCGAGAGCAAAGGATATGAAGGACTAGAATGTTGGAAAGCTTATCGAAGGTGATGATTTGACCCTCAAACTCGTCCCCCAACGTAGTCTTAATGGAAAGAAAACAACCCACCGCGAATTCATCGCCGTAGCTCGAATCCATGGCCATGGCTGCTGTGGTGCTGCCCCTGCAACTGCAAGCTCGGCGTTGTTATTGACGATGTAAAGACCGAAGCGAAAAGTTCCGCCGTATGACTTAGTGTAGGTCGATCTTATTACTCACGGATTCAAAGGGAGATCCGTGGCCGTCCAAGCTACAAGCCAAACCTCCGATTACGAATGTGGGATGGGAATCATGAGATCAATAAAGGTTCTACTGTATCTCTAAGCACATTACATAGTGTTTTTTTTTTGGGGCAAATTTCACGGACACCCCTCTAAGTATTCAATATGTCACAGACTCATCAAACTTTGAAAAAATATCAAAGACTGCCCTTATTTTATGATTATATTTCAATTAAGTCCAGTCCGTTAGTCTTTTGCAGTTAAGCTGCTGTTAACATTTTTATAATGGCAAAATTACCCTTTCAACAGGGTGAATACCCTTAACTTTTTATTTGTCTCACGGTCTCCTCCGTCCCCCAAACCCTAACTCGATCCCCCCTCTCACTGTCAGTAGCCCCTCACCGCTCCTCTCATCTCTCACTGCCTGCCAAAGTGTTTGATGTGAACTTAAGAGCATAAAAATCAGAGAGGGAGAGGGTGATGGTGCTGGTCTTGGCATTGCAACTTTCTTGGAAAATCCAGGTTTGACACAAACAGAAAAGGATGAACTCTGGTTGACATTGGAATTGCAGAGATTGAAACCAAACCAAACTCCATTGGGAATGAAGGTGTAGTAATTGAAGGAAACCTTAGAAGGCCCCCATACACCTTCACTATCTTCGGCTTCCAACCATCATAACCGGATCTTAGTAGATATAGATAACAAATTTGGTAGGTACATGGCCCTCTTATCTGAAACGTATCCGTTGAGCATTGTTCTAAAATCCGAGACGATGGGCCGTCCAGCCTTGGGGCATAAACCTAATCCACCCAGATGATTAGATCAGATCAGATATCAAAATAGATACATTTTCCTTTAATCCTTTCCTTTAAGAATATGGAATTTCAAGAGAACAAACAAATAATAAAAACTTGAAGAAAAAGTGATCATCGATGCAGACCTGGTTACCATAAGCTTTGTCGAATGAGAGGCTGATTCTGTCTTGGGTGAATCTTACTGGTGAGCAGCATGGTTTTTATGCTCACCGTGTATGAACAGCTGCTGCTCCTCGCAATCTGACTACTCTAGAGGACCCAGAAAGAAAGGGGAAACAAAAAATGGGGATAATTAAGGTATTACTACACCAGGTTGAATCAGGTTCAGGCAGTGAGAGATGAGTGAGACATGAAAGGAGCGGTGAGGGGCTGCCCGCGATGAGTTAGGGTTTGGGGGAGGGGGTAGATTGTTGGAATAGGGAAGAAGAGGGAAGAAGGGGGAAGGTTGATATTTTAGGGTTAAAATGCATATTTCATCTTGTTTTTTTAAATAACTAATGGGGTTAAAATGGGCATATTAACTTTGGGTGGTAACCCTGTTTAACGTCAGGGGGAAGGTTGCCATTTTGACCAAGTTTGATAAGTTCGTGCCATTTTGAATACTTAGAGGGGGTGTCCATGAAATTTCCCCCTTTTTTTTTGGTTGAATAGGAAAGAAAACTATTAAGATTAAAACAAAGAAATATGTACATAATTTTTGGCTTGCACATATATAGCTAGATTTAGTGCAATGCCCAAACAAAAGTTGTCTTTGATCATATCATAAGAGATATCAGGGGCCCTACTACTAATATATACCAAGTTCGTAACAAGATATCAAGGCCAAGGAGCACTTGTTGGAGATGGAAGAACATCAGTGATCGATTGGTTGGAGCACCACACTTCTTTTATCTTCAACCCCATGCTGACCGCATGGTCGAGGCCCATTCTAATACTGTAAAGTTCTGGTTCCAAAAAAGATGAAGTTGCAACTAAGAACAAAAATCTTCCATCTAACAAAAAAATATATGACCAGTCTGCCAGACTTACTCCTGGGATTTGGAAGTTGTAATATTCCTATCTAAACTGGTTAACAAAGTCCAAGGCTCTTACCTACTATCTACATTAGTGATGAATGAGTGTCACATGAGTTGCACGTGTCACTTTTTGGGGGGGGGGGGTGGTGGGGGAGAGAGATTGAGATAGAGGTCAACTTTTTGAGAATTTAGTCTTGTTAACCTGTTCTGAAAGAATAAAGAGAAAAAGAACACTGCTTGGTTGTATGCCCCTACGCCTAGACATAGGAGTAGTGAGATGATCACCCCGCCCCCATGGTGGATGCCTGATGCGTATTCCCATCGGTCCTACAGGACCAAGCAGCATTCTTTCTCCCTACAACCCTCCAAAAAAAATTCATATGTTTGTAGATGTGGCACGTGTAAAAGAAACAGCTTGAGATCGACTTCTCCCTAGCCCGGCCCTGCCATTGATGATGGGGGCCCGTCGGGGTATATAAATGGTGTAGATCGAGTAGGTAAATTGTCAAGTCCATATTTGCGGCAATTGAAACCTGGGCTGAGCCCATTAAAACCTAACCTTCAGACCAAGAGAAAAAAACAAGAGAAGCAGCAGCTGTACCTGCTCTTTTCCTTCATAGAAGGGTTAACTGGACTCGGTCCCCCACCCAAAAAAAAACCCCCTAGAATCGACCCTCAAAAACCCCACGATTTTAGAGTTTTGGGCCATGAATTGGCCATATCGACTCTCAATCATGACCAGTTTTTCAACCTGAATCGGCTGATTCATTGATTCAAATTCCGATTCTTAAAACCGTGTTTCCAATCCATTTCAATGGGTCACCGATTCCAATTTCTCAAATCATGCCATCAAAAGCTCTCTTCTATTCTCTCTAGTCAACCCTGATCTCATTTTCCTTTCACTTCCTTGGGGCTGTCAGCTGGACCATCGGTGTTAACGATGCCATGGAACTGAGTTTGATAGGGTGAGTGATTGTAAAGTTGCTTTGAAGTAATATTTCAGGTAAAAATATTTTTTTTCCTTCCTTTGTTGGGGTCTAAAAGAGAAGGGAAAAAAAAAAAAAAAGACCCATTATTACAGAGTCATTTTCATGAAAATTATGGTCAATAAACAATACATGAAATATGGTAATTGATTAAGAAATTGATAAAGATGGGTGGGTTTGTCAACAAACCTATTGATAAAGACATGGTTTGAAGGAAGTCTATAGATGAACAAACCCCAAACAAACCTATCGCCCCTTCATCTCCTTATCATTAAAAAGAGACAGGCAATGCCATGTGAGGTCATGACCCCAATGTTCCAAACACCACCACTACTCCCCCACCCAACCACCATCTGAAATTGTGTTTGTACCCAAATAAAAAGAGTTTAGATCCGGGCCAGTCTTAGAATATGTGTGAGTTTTATACCTACAGGACCCATAATGTGCCATTGTCTCATGTTTGGTACTTCTCAATTGATAACAAATGGATCCCATGCACCAAAAAAGGCTATACACCATGGATATGAAAAAACGGAATCAGATCAGGCGAATCGATTCATTCAAATTGGAATCGGAATCGGAATCAGATGAGATCGATCTTGATTCCTATCGTCTCAAATCAAGCAATCCGATGAGGCTTTCTAGGGTTCAAGGGCATTTTTGTGGCGTTTAAGACGCGTTAATCATAGTGGGGGGGGTCTCTTTCAACATGTCCAAATCCATTAGCGTCACTCCACTAGTGTCTCGGCTTGGTCTCTGCCAATGTAAGGTATAGGGAGGTCATAATGTACGTATCCTTAATCTTGCTTCGTAGAGAGGGTGTTTCTGTTCCTGTGTCTATCTCTCTCCTCCCAAAATAAAGGGATTAACATGTCTTTTTACTTGTGAGAAGAATGACAGACACATGGAAGCGCTAATATAGACCACGCTTCCAGACAGGTTTTTTCTTTCTTCATGTATGTTATTAATGATTTAAGAAGTGCATCCGTCAATTCATATGTTTGTGGATTTACGAAGATATAAAAATATCACAAAAAGTGTTTTTTTGTGTATGTATGCGTGCATGGATACACGCATGGGGAAGTGATGAAGATGATTTTAGCCGTTTGATTCATCACATTTAAAATGACCAAGATACCAAATGGATGGATAAAGGGATGGAATGAAGGTATATGTTTATAGTTGAATAAATTGTTGATCAAAGGACATATTCTACTAGTAATATTTTTCTCATGTGATTGGATTGTCCATATGTGTGAGAGTCGTTGCATAACACTCATGCAAATTTACATTTTATATGGTAATGGTATCGTCCATACCTCCTACCAAAAAATATATATATATTATACCGAGAATGGTTCAGGTTCTCGTATGCTTGATTCTACACAAATGGAATCTATTTTTGTGAGTGGATTTCATTCATTTGTGTGGGACCACGCGTACAATAATGGTTTTCGTACAAGAACCTGATCCAGCCTCTCTCTCACCTCCAACCCCAAGCAAACAAATAACAACCTGTCGTTCTTTCATGTTTTCATCTTTTTGGCTATACACTACAATAAGAAGAGAGAAAGAATCATGTATGAGATACCAATCAGAGTTAAAAACCTAGAATTGAGATCAATTAAAAGATTGGATGAGTCGATCAGGTCAAAATTTGGATCAGTTTTGTTGGTCAATTCTGATTCAAATCCGATCCGACCCAGTTCTTGAGACCCTGCTCTCAAGACCCATCTTACTTGATATCCCTTGATATATAGTCACCATTGTACTTTGACATACGACACATGTCCATATGAATTTGTGTTCATCATGAACTTTAAGGGTACGTTTGATGTCAAGGTCAGAATAAAGGGTTCGGGTTCCTCTCACCAGCCACAGACAAACCCATTTATTCTCCAATTTGGATCCACTGCTGTCGAGCTGCCCGGCGGGACTATGCTGCCCAAACACGATGTTGTGCACAATGCCTACCTTACCCTTGCCCAAATGCCTTGCCCGAGTGGGGGTAAGGTGGTATTTGCACATAGCACCGTGTCTGGACAGCACGGTCCTGCTGGGCAGCTCGGCAGTAGAGAATTTGGATCCTTTATTCTCCTTGACCATATAACCAGCGATGCTCCTCCTTAATCAAAGCAAATTCATACAATTTGGTTTAGACTTTAGAGACAGATGAGAAGCATATCCGACCTACCGGTGGAGACGGCCTTTGATGACAAGTAGTAATGAGGATGTCAAAATGGAACCGAAATTGAATCTAGGAATCGATCCCAATTGTTTATGATAGAATCGAATCAGATTATAGAAAAATGATTCAAAATTTGATTTCATAAGTTTCATTTCTATTTTGATTTGATTTGCACTGAAAAACAATGGTTCTAAATCGAATAGAAACGAATAAAATCAGACAGAATAGAACCAGTACAATTAATAAAACCGAATTGAAACACTCAATTTTTGGTATTACCTTATGTTCAAGTAAATACTGGTTTTGTGTGTTCTAATGGGTTGTATTTATAGGGAGGTTTTCTATAATATTTATAATATACAATAAGAAAATACACAATATATATTGAGATAGTAAGCTTTAGTTATTCTAAACTTATTTGTTCATGCTCTCAAATTAGGTGTAAAAGGGAATCGAATTATAAGGTACAAGGGTGAAATCGAATGTGAACCAACATTGCAAACCACATATAAATCGGAGTTTATCAGAATTGCAAACTGTTTTTTCAAAATCAGTAATATCGCATGTATATTAGATAACAAAAATTGAATATAAACTAGTAAAATCAGATCGAATGCAAAACGATTATGATTTTGACTGATTTTTACCAGTTCTATTGTGATTTGGATATTGTGAAAATGTAAACCAAACTAGAACCATAAATTGACACCTTTACAAGTAGAGGTGTCAAGTTCCAATTTGAACTGGTTGGACCGATTTCGATCAATGAAAAAAAGTATACACAGACCATCAATCCAAATTGAATCGTCACAATAGACAAAAGAAAAACTAGAAAGAAAAAAAAACAGATACTTTAGTTTTACATATGTGTAAAAATCAAAATGAACCGGTAAAAACCCGACCGGACCAATAATAGAACATCAATCCAAAATGACACTTGAAATTGAATCGAATCGAAACCATAACCAATGGAAACCAAATTTCACCTTAATGGTTTGACTTTAATTTAGACCAGCACCCAAAAAATCAATTCAAACCGATGGAAAATAGACCGGACCCATCATTTGAGTGTTTGACACCCCTCATGGCAAGCATTAGTTACAAGTGATGCCTAAATTAGTAAATTACAAGCTTTTTCAACTTCACCATACATTGCAGTGGGGTTTGGAATGGGATTTCCTCTTCCGTACCTGAGCTTTCCTTTTAAAATAGGTACAAGGTCGTTACAAAACTCTCCCCACAGAACAAACCAAGAGCTTTTCAAATGCCATACTTAGACCTAACTTGACATCATACCATTAGAGGGGAAATGCAAGGTGGGTACACTCTTTGACTTGCTTCATCATCATCCGACTCTACCCGATAACCAAGTGACATGTGGCAAAGGGAACATTTTGCTGTATTTGTTCATCTACCGCAAAAATTAAATAAAATTTTTGAAAGAGATTAATGAGTTATACTATAAAATATTTACAAAGTAAATATTGCATTCATAAGAGAATGTTATCTGGGCGTGTGTGGTGCACTGGGCATAGGGTCACATTAAATGATCGTTGTGCCTCCATGAATTTCCAACTTTTCATGAAGCATGATGGTCATTTTGCTCGTCGTAGTGTCTCGACGTAGAAGCAATGCACTGTACACGCTCAAATAGCATTGTTTCTCTCATAAATAAATTTGTAATACTGTGACATGGACAATAGTATTTATTTATTCACTCTTATATTTGTTATTGTATAAATTGTTTATTCCTCACACGTGAACAGTCCACCTAAGTGTGTAATAAAAGCTTCATCCTACAAATTCTATGCGATGATTGGTAAATATGGTTTTAGTACACGGTATTGGGGTATCAGTGGATCTATATTCCCTGCCCGGTCCAGTTCCCCTAGTGCCCCTAATAGGAGGGGGGGGGTGCACTTAAGGGTGTCAAAACAAAACTGAAACCATTTGTCGAAATCGAAGCGAATCGTTTAAACCGAAATTGGTAGACCATTTAAATAAATGGTCTGGTTATGGTTTAAAAAATGCCATCGTTTAACTAAACGGTTTGGTCCAATTTTAACTAATTAATCCAATGGTTTTAGGTCGTTTAATTCAATTACAATCGATTATAACCATTTAAACCAAACATCAAAAGATTCAAAACCTAGCAATAGCAACTACTAAGTACTAACCACTAAGTCACTAACTCACTAAGTCTCGTTTCTTCAATAAATGATTTCTTTTTTTCAAAAAAAAAAAACTAATAACTTCATAATTACTACTAACTAATTAGTATTAGTATATAAAAGGTAAACGGTTTTCTATCCGAAAAAAATAAAAAATAAAAAATGGGTAAACAATGATTGAAGGTACAATATTTTCATGGGATCCATCATCCATTGAAGGTATTTACTAATTAAAAGAGATAGCACTATAGGCTACAACTCATTATCTATTAAAAAGTACAGGAGGTTTGGTTCGAAAACTATTAAACTATTTAGTAACAGGGATGTTATTCATAATCGGCTAACCCAAACCGTGTAAAATCATTTAATCGAAAACCGTGTATAACCATGTAACTGAAAACCGTGTATAACCATTTAACCGAAACCGTTTAAAAACCGTATAACCGAAACTGTTTACTAAATGGTTGCGATTTTGGATATGCAACCGTTTAGTTAAACGGTTTGGTTACGATTCCCACCCTCAAGCAGTTAAAATCGAATCAAACCGAACCATTTAATCGAAACCGGACCATTTAACACCCTTAGGCGCAATAACCATTCCACCCCTGCCCGGGTGGATTTCACCTCTCTTATTACAGGCACTAGTGAATTGGACCGGACAGAAAATTGCAGGAGATAATTTTCCGATATCAGTCACCTTCAAAACTGATATTGATGCGGTATTGATACACTTAAGTTGTATTAAGCAAGTTTACCCTGAGTTTTCCTTTAAAAAATGGATTTTTTGTTTTTACTATTTTATCTCTTGTCCGTAATGGAAGACCATGTATGAGCCTATTACCTCAAATCGATAACAATTTGAAGATCAAAACCACTTAAAACTGTGAAACCGAAATCATTACAATACCCAAAATCGAAAATTGTTCGATAAATGATTCTGTTTCTACATTTCTACATCCACAAACACTCTGAAACGAACCATTCCGAATCATTTAAACCGAAACTGTACCGTTTTAACATCCTTAGGTGGTGGAGACCCTTATTCTGTGTTTTTTCTGGTTGGTAAAAATGGTGACCCTTATTCAAAGGAAGAGGAAGAGGAAGAGGAAGAGGAAGGTTTGGTTGCGCGAGGGGGTGAGAATAGAGAGACTTGGAGAGCTCCAGCTACCCATAGAAAAATATAAATTGGCCGCTGTATCCAATTATATCACTCAAGGCGTATCTTAGTGGCGAGCACATGCAGGAAATAGGGGCATTTTTAGGAAAATAATAAAAATAAAAATAATAATAATCATTAAATCGGATACGATGTACGTATGAAAACAATGTAGGGTGGTTCTCTCTCTCTGCCCGACCTACCCGAACTGCCCGTGCTGCGGTACCAAGTACACCCTTCGCTTTGCCGTTGCCGTCTGGCGTGGTCTCATAAAACCATTTCGTTTGTTTCCCCAGGGTTTTTCTCTCTCTTTCTCTTTCTCTTTCTATCTCTTCTTCCCTTATTTCTCTCTCTGTTGAGATCGCGAGCGAAATCATCGCTAGATGTCGACCTGGATCTGAACTGCGTAGCGTCAATTCGATCGGTGTACGAATCTCTGCCGTAGACGAATTGAGCCCTAATCTTGGAATTCCCTTGTTTCGAGGCGTCGCTTGGGCGGAAATTAGGGTTTCTGTTTTTGGGGAGGTTTCGGAGATGGTAATACAAGGCTTTGGATTGGATCTAGGGTTTCCTGTTCCTCTAATTTTAGGACGATTCTAGGGTTTCTTGGATCGGGCGGTGGAATTACGGCGGGATTGATGTTTCTCGTTCGGGACGAAGGTGGGATCGAAATAAAAATTGGCGAAGATGCAAGGCTATGCATGGGCGGGAAGGTGAGGAGTGGAAAAGGAGGCGGCACATGTGGCCGGTCCCCGCGATTGGTACGACGACTGTAGTTTCCGATTCTACAATTACATCCACAGCTGATTCTTTCTGCAAGGTATCCCCCCCTTATGTGTTTTTTGGGTATTCGTCTTTGTTCCGATTGTTGATATAAATCGATTGGTGTTCTTTTGTTGGGGCTTTGTGAAGGTAGGCATCGGGGAGAGAAAAGAACCTGACTTTCGGAGCTATAGATTATCTGTGCATGCTGTTGGTTATGGAATTCAGAGTTCTCTTACATGTTCCCCTTTTATGCCTCTCCTCTGTGTTTTTGGTGGACAACGAGGAAAGATTGGGAATTGGTTCGGTAGACTTGCTATTTGTTAGGAGTTGTAGTCGATGGTGGTGTTTTCAACTTTAACTGCTCTTTTTGTTATTTTTTAATTCCCCTTGCGGGGAGGGTTGCTACTATCCGTCTATGCAGTTCTGTATGTCGGGGGAAATAGGAGTTTTGATTTGATTTGATTTTTTTTTTTTTGGGGGGGGGGGGGGGATGGGGGTTCAGCTCAAAACATGATAGCAAATTCTGGGATTGTGTTTTCTGGATTCTTCTTGGTTATAATTTTGAACTGAATTTACTGGACTGTGCAGCCTCTTGATTATTCTTAGATTGTTGAGGTTCTTTGATTGCTCTTGCTCTTTTGGGTCGGGTGTATTGTAGCGTTGATTTTATGAAACTGAATCTGGTGACATTGCATTACTAAGTTTGAAAAGAGTTTGCTGACAATAGAGACACGTGAATAAGAAATGAACATTACTTACTTACATTTTGTAAGCTCTTTGGTGGGATCTTTAAAGTAATATTTGCTGTCAGTGTCATTTCTGATACTTTTGCTAATTCTATGTGATAATCTAGTTGGTTGATAAGTTTTGTCTCAATGTGTGTTTTTTTTAGAATTGGGTGGATATGTATGCTTGCTTTTCTTATTTGATGAGTGAACTAAGAAAAAGTACAATTGTTTTTAATTAGGATCCTATTGTGTTGAAATTACTTGGAAGAAACGATTCTTGGATATGCTAGCTTCCTGTTGCTGGATCATTTATTTTGAGTGAAAATTCCAGTCGTTTTTTATTTATAGGTAGATTATATATAGTGTTAGAAGGAGCCCTATATATATATACACAATTGTCACATCATATGTTATTGAGCTTCTTTTTCTTTTCTTTTCTTTAGTAACATGTGTTACTTGGCTTTATCCATTTGTATACTCTCAGAGATATTGTTTACTTAAACAAACTAGAGCATTCCGATTAACCAGACTGTCAGTTTGTTTTTTGGGTCATTGTATGTTGTGGAACTTTGTCACTGAATGATTTGTCCTCATCATTGAATGTTCCACCACAATTCTAGGATGGTATGGAATTCTGCAATTGCTGGAACTTCAAAAGGGTTTCAATCTATCTTTACTTTTGTCTTAGCTGTTTTTTTTTTCCCCCCCAAATATGGTTGGTGAAATGTTTCCTCCAGTGTTGGTATTTCAATAATCAAATGTACTAAATAGTCTTGGGTTTAAGATGTAAAAAGAGATTCATGACATGGTTTGCTCTCGAAAGGGGGAACAGAAGAAAAACTAACTTCTAAGGAATTTAAATGTTTTGAACTTGGTGGAGTTAAAAAATGCTGGAAATTGTTGTGCTCAATAAAAGTCATTTCTTTCTTTCTTTCATTTTTAAATGCAGGTCCATTAAATGTGTCTCTTTAGGCCTAAATTTGATTACTACCTTGACTTGTTTTTCTCATAAAAAGCTTTCTTATCTAACTTTTTTGAAACTGAGTTTAAGTATGTTCACCTGTAAAGTTTTTAGCTGATTTTTGATTTATCAAATAAAATTTTCTTCTGTTGCCAATAAAATAAATGTTGCTGGCTTCTGTATCAAAGACATTGCATGCTTTTCTTGCATGCCATATTTTTGTATGCATTTTAGCTGTGCCATACTACGGATGTTGTTTTAGGTAGAAACCCTAGTGGAATTTGGGATGGATGACTTAGAGGTGGACAGCTAGATATCAGTTGAATTTGTATTTTGATGACTCTATTTGTACTGTTAACCAAACTAGATTGCTTTCATATATCTGATTAGAGGATGTGAGGAGGATGTGAGCTGATTCCTTTATTACAAATCTTGGTTGTGGTATCTTCTGCCCTTTTTTTTATTGAAGCACTAAAAGCATTAGCTTATTGTTTAGAAAATGTGGAGTGGGATTTTCCTTTTGTATGTGGCTTTTTCATTCCCAGAACCTTGTATCTTCTTTGTTTTTTTGGCCTAGTCCTATTTTGCAGATGACTGTTCTGTTTGGGCTCCTACGGTGCTTTGAAGTTTGAAAAGCAAATACCTCTTACATAACGCCTTTAATTTCAATAAAGTCTCATTTGTTAGTAAACTTCTTTTTCTTAGCATCTTCATGGAACATTGATATTCTGTGTGGTAGTGTTATTTTTCTCATTCTCATTAACTAAAAACTTATTTGAATCTTCATCACCTACTGCCTGGTCTGATCTAGTTGCAGTTGGGTTTATAAAATTGAGGCTACACATCCAAAAACATTGTTCTCAGTAACAGTTTTTTAACTTTTTGGTTGCTGTACTTGTGCGTGTTCATTTCTTAGCAAATTTTCTCTTTAGTGTTTCATTAAATTTTGGTATCATTTAGTATTTTTTATTTCCTTCCAAGTCATAGCCACCTAATTGCGTATCAGTTGCTTGGCAGTGATATTTCTTTAAATTGCAATCATAAATGTGTTATTGGCAGGTTAAGATCCTGTTTGGTGACAGTAAAGAGGCCATCAATTTAGAAGTTTTATGAAATGCCTGTCAGGAGGGGGTAAAAGGGAAAAAAATATTAATGGGGGCATTTGCAGATAAGTAGTTGGATTATTCTTCCCTATTCCTCCTTTGAAAACTTGTATTCTGCTTAGGAGCCCTCTGGAGTCTGAGATACTGGATTTTTTTGGTTATCGGTGAAAGTTTGTGCTTTAAATTTTTTATATGAAATAGCTTATGGTTTGGACATTTTAATGGTAATCCTAGTTATGATTTAGTATTCCATTTCCTAATGATCCAACTATCAGTTTATCTTCTGACCACAACCACATCTTCTCTGGTTTTCATTTTTCAAGTTGTAGTTTTGCTGTTCTCTATTTGTATCCATTCTACTTATTTTATTTCCACTGAAGTTTCTCGTGTTTTGTAGGATGGACGCAAAATTAGTGTTGGTGACTGTGCACTTTTCAAGCCCCCGCAAGAATCACCACCTTTCATTGGCATAATTCGCTGGTTGACATCAGGCAAAGAGGATAATCTTAAGTTAGGTGTAAATTGGCTTTACCGACCTGCTGAAGTAAAGCTTGGCAAAGGCATTCTGCTGGAAGCTGCACCAAACGAAGTGTTTTATTCGTTTCACAAGGATGAGATACCTGCTGCATCGTTACTCCATCCGTGTAAAGTTGCATTCCTTCGTAAAGGTGTTGAACTTCCTTCAGGGATATCCTCATTTGTTTGCAGGCGGGTTTATGACATTGCGAACAAGTGCTTATGGTGGCTAACTGATCAAGATTATATCAATGTACGCTTTATGCTTCATAATTTTTCGTATTAGAGCTGCTTCTGGTATGCTTTGATTGCTGTCCTGATTATGTGTAGTTCCTATAACTATATTGTATTTTCTATAGGAGCGACAGGAAGAAGTAGACCAGCTACTAGACAAAACACGACTAGAAATGCATGCAGCAGTGCAGTCAGGAGGGCGTTCTCCAAAACCATTGAATGGTCCAACATCAACTCCACCAATAAAGCCTGGTTCAGATAGTGTACAAAATAGTGCCAGCTCATTGCCATCTCAAGGTAAAGGAAAGAAGAGGGAAAGGGGTGATCAGGGCTCTGAGCCAATCAAACGAGAACGCTCTTTAAAAACCGATGATGGGGATCCAGGCCATTGTAGACCTGAGAACCTGTTAAAATCTGAAATTGCCAAAATAACCGACAAAGGAGGACTTGTTGACTTCGAAGGGGTTGAAAAATTCGTTCAGCTTATGCAGCCTGATAGAGCTGAGAAGAAGATAGACTTGGCTGGCCGAATAATGCTTGCAGATGTGATAGCGGGCACTGATAGGTTTGATTGCCTTGGCCGCTTTGTGCAGCTTAGGGGTCTGCCAGTATTGGATGAATGGCTCCAAGAGGTGCATAAAGGGAAGATTGGAGATGGTAGCAGCCCCAAGGAAGGTGACAAATCAATTGAAGAGTTGCTCTTGGCTTTGCTTCGTGCACTTGATAAGTTGCCTGTGAATCTTCATGCTCTGCAGACCTGTAATGTTGGCAAGTCTGTGAATCATTTGCGTAGTCATAAAAACTTGGAAATCCAGAAGAAAGCTAGGAGTTTAGTTGACACATGGAAAAAACGTGTTGAGGCAGAAATGAAAATCAATGATGCGAAATCTGGGTCTAGCCAGGCTGTTTCATGGCATAGCAAGCCAGGTTTTTCAGACGTCTCCCATGGAGGAAGCAGACGCACAGGAGGATCTTCTGAGGTTGCTGTGAAGAGCTCCGTTACACAACCTTCTGCTTCTAAATCGGCACAAGTTAAACTAGGCCAAGGGGATGCTGTTTCCAAGTCAACATCGGCATCCCCTGGGTCTGTTAAATTGTCAGCGTCATTACCTGCTCCGGTGGCTACTGGTTCAAAGGATTTTCATTGCAAATTGGCAGTTAGTGGTGGTGCCTCAGATCTACCTCTGTCAACGATAAAGGAGGAAAAGAGTAGCAGTTCTAGTCAATCTCAGAACAATAGCCAGTCTTGTTCAAGTGATCATGCTAAAACTATTGGTTCTTCTTGTAGAGAGGATGCAAGGAGCTCCACTGCTGGGTCTATAAGTGTGAATAAAACCTCTGGTGCTGCTTCCCGACATCGGAAATCAAGTAATGGATTTCTAGGATCAGCTGTCTCTGGAGTTCAAAAGGAAACTACAGTGGGAAAATGCAGCTCCATGAACAGGAATGCCTCTTCCGAAAAGATATCACAGTCTGGACTAACATGCGAAAGAGCACCTGATACACCTATTGCTGATCATGTTGGTAACCACAGGCTGATTGTTAGGATTCCAAATCCTGGCCGTAGCCCTGCACGAAGTGCCAGTGGAGGTTCTTTTGATGATACTTCCATCATGGTTAGCAGAGCTTCTTCTCCCGGGCACTCTGAGAAGCATGACCACTCTGATCGTAAAGTGAAGGGGAAGACTGATGCTTGTCGGGCTAATACTGTGGCAGATGTGAATATAGAGTCATGGCAGAGTAATGATGTAAAAGATGGAGTCATTGCATCTGATGAGGGAGATGGGTCACCTGCTGCAGTTCCTGATGAAGAGCGTTGCAGAAATACTGATGAGATTGCTAAAACAACAGACACATCTAAAGCTACCTGCTCGTTATCAGGAAATGATTCCAAGGCTTCTTTCAGCTCCATAAATGCTTTGATTGAAAGCTGTGTCAAGTACTCTGAGGCTAGTGCATCTATGGTAGGGGATGATGTTGGAATGAATTTGCTTGCCAGTGTGGCTACGGGAGAGATGTCAAAATCTGATCTGGTTTCACCTGTTAATTCTCCTCGGAGAAGCTCACCTGTACAAGAGAACTCCTATACTAGTAATGATGCCAAAATGAGATTATCACATGAAGATGCTGGACCCCGAAGCCAAGGTCAGCCTGTTGAGGGTGCAGATGGTGACACTGAGAAGCAAGGTAATATATCTGGGTCCTCCATAGCTTTAGGTTGAATAAAACCATATCTTTACATTAATTTTTTTTATAATTCTTTTTTCAGGGGACAATAAAATCACATGTTCTGAAGAGAAGGCAATAGGGGAGCGAACTGAGCTGCTTCAAGTATCTACCAGTAAAGGTTTGCAGCAAAGTGGAGACTTGTGCTTTAAATCCAATGGAAGACTTGATGACAATACAGTTGCTGCTTCTGTGGCCTTGTGCACTCTAGAATCAAGAGAAGATGACATAGAGGGTGGAGTCAGCCAACTACGAGAGAGGAATAAGTTGGCTGTTCCCGGGGCTAATGATGGTTTCCCAGAGACAAAACCGAAGGCTTGGAGTCCCCTGTTAGATGAAAAGAAGAAAGTTGATCATGTGGAAGAAAAGATTGCTGGTAGTAGTATAGCAGCGGCAACGAATCTTGTTCGTGGTTGTGTTGTTGATGCCTGTAACATTGACAACGCAGTTTCTGTTATAAAAGTTGAGAAGGAATCCATTGATGAGTCACCATCTTGTCCAGCGGTGGAATTTGATAGTGAGAACAAGAATCCTGTGCATGAAGGGTTTAATGCTGGCATTGCTGCCGAGCAGAAGCCACCTGCTGATTTAGACTCTGGGTCTGTAGAGTTCACTGGCAAGGATGCACCGCTACCCTCTAGTTCTGGTAATGGTATGGCTCCAGACAATGAGATTAAGGATGAGAAGCCTGATGACATGGACTTGGGGAATCATGTTGAGCAGAGTGAGTGCCAAAGAAAGGAGCAGGCAAGTAATGTTCCTCCAACTTTCGACGATCGAGGTGGAGCTGGAGTAGGTTCAGTTGTTTCAGATCATAGAAGTGAAGGGAACGAGGAGGCTTCTGAAAAGAGGGAGCATCTTGAGAATCGTTCTGGTGGATCAGCTCCCAACGAAGAGTTGTCCCCATTAACTGTTGGACAAAATGAGCAATGCTTGAAGGCAGCTGGGTCAAAGTTGACTGGCCCTGAAGCCGATGATGTGGAAGCATGTATGTCCACGGCAGAAGCTTCTTCATCTGTCGCAGCAGTAACTGATATGGCTGCTAAGTTGGATTTTGATTTGAATGAAGGCTTTCCTGTGGATGAAGGGAACCAAAGTGAGCCAGTTAGTTCTGCCATTCATCTACCTATCCATCTACCTTTCTCTGTTCCTTCCTTATCAAGCAGTGTACCTGCTCAAATTACAGTTGCTGCTCCTAATAAAAGGCCTTTTGTTCCTCCTGAAAACCTATTGAAGAGTAAAGGGGAGCTTGGGTGGAAAGGTTCAGCTGCTACTAGTGCATTTCGGCCAGCTGAACCTAGGAAGGTTCTGGAGATGCCACTCAGTACAACTGACATCCACCATGATATGACTGCCAGCAAACAAGGTCGCCCTCCACTGGATATTGACTTGAATGTTCCAGATGAGAGACTTCTTGAGGACATGGCTTCTCAAAGTTCTGCTCAAGAGAGAGTGTCTGGGTCTGGGTCTGGGTCTGCTAATAATCGAGATTTGGGACACAGTCAGATGTTTGGGGCTTCATCTGCACCTGGCCGTAGTGCTGGTGGACTTGACCTTGACTTGAACAGGGTTGATGAAGGTACGGAGAGTGCGCAATTCACGGTGAGTACCAATCGTAGGGTAGAAATCCCTGTTATGCCAGTTAGGGCATCTTCATCTAGTGGACTACCTAATGGTGGAGTTAATGTGTTGAGAGACTTTGATTTGAATAATGGGCCAGGGCTTGATGAGATGGGTGCAGAACCGGTACCTCGTCTCCAGCATTCCAAGAGTAATGTGCCATTTTTAGCGCCTGTTGCTGGACTCAGGATGAACAATGCAGAACTGGGAAATCTTTCATGGTTCCCTCCGGGAAACTCTTATCCGGCTGTAGCCATTCCATCGATCTTGCCTGACAGGGGGGAGCAGCCTTACCCAATTGTTGCTACTGGTGGGGCACAAAGGATCTTAGGACCTCCTAGTGGTGGCACCACTTTTGGGCCTGAAGTGTACAGAGGATCAGTGTTATCTTCATCCCCTGCAGTAGCTTTTTCTCTGGCTGCGCCATTCCCATATCCTGGATTCCCTTTCGGCACTAGTTTCCCTCTACCTTCAACGACTTTTTCTGGTGGCTCGACAACATATGTAGACTCTTCTCCTGGTGGGGGAATCTGCTTCCCTGCTGTACCCTCACAGCTAGTGGGACATACAGGTGCAGTCTCTTCTCATTATCCGAGGCCCTATGTGATAAGCCTTCCTGATAGTGCTTCCAACACGACAGGGCCTGAAAGCAGTCGGAAGTGGGGAAGGCATGGTCTAGATTTGAATGCAGGTCCAGGAGCTACAGAGATGGAAGGGAGAGATGACAGGATACCATCAGCATCGAGGCAACTTTCAGTCGCCAGTTCCCAGGCCCTAGCTGAAGATCAAGTTAGAATGTACCAGGCAGCAGGTGGGGTGCTGAAGAGGAAGGAGCCTGAAGGAGGGTGGAATCCGGAGAGTTTCAGCTACAAACAACACTCATGGCAGTAGGAGAGCTCTGAGAGAAAAATTCTTCAATTTATGAATGCTGGTGAGCTCATATTCCCTTCCCCTGAAACCTTGAGAATGTTGATGGTGTTCATATTGTGTGTGCTGAGACACACAAGGCCGCTTTACACTTTGAATTACAGAGCCCAGACATATGTGGGGGGTTTTTCTCTGTTTGTGGTATTTTTTTTCAACTCCAGTTTCAAAGTTCACTCCCACATATGTTGTGCTTTTTACTGTGAAGAGAAAATGTACCATTTGCTGTAATACCTGTAAATTTTTTATATTCCGTTTTCACTGAAATGATTTTCATGGCATTGTTGTCTTCCTTTTCTTGTATCCTCTCCAGCTCTCGGGATGGGTGCCGGCCAGCTCCAAGAGGACTTTATCTAATGTTTCTTGGGGAATGGGCAGCAAGGGAGTGCCTTACATATGTTTATAACCTCTGACCACCACCTCTCCACTGTACCAACTGTAACTTACAAGAATCGGTCGGCTTCTGGAAGCTGTTTGTTCGTTAAAATTGTTCTGGGTGAGATGGCCTCTGCACAGATCAGTTTCCTTTTGTAGATATTTAACTTGCTGGAAAGCACCTATGCCATGTTGCCCAGACACTTTGAGATTGGTTATCAACATGGTGTGTGGTACCTTGACTGTATTCTGCTGGGTGGTGTCATTGCCTCTTCCCATTCCAACCCCTTATATAAATGGCTTCGGGTGTATGAACAGGCCTGAGAAGAAGCCCTTCCATATCTTCTTTGATGTTAATTTATAATTTTTTTCTTTGCATATATTTTATATATAATCTAGTCTTGACCAAAAAATTTTGGTAATTGAGGTTTTGGTTCTTGATTTTGGTTGGTGTGGTGGTGATGTACATTTATTTCATGTTTATGTTATGGTTAGTGTCACTCTGAATGTAGTTGCCTCAAAAATACCATTTTGATATCTTGCTAAAATTCTAATTAACTATTAACATATTTACTTTTCATGGTAGGTTTGACCCTGTGGTAATCAGATCCTTAATTGTTTTGTTTTCCGTTGATTTATTGTTGGCAAGAGTTGTAATGTGTTTACCATGTAACATGGTTTTGATTGTGCGACCCCCCAAGTAAGAAAGCAGGTTTCCATTTTTTTGTGGTTGGTATTTTAGAATTTGTAAGACCTCCCCCGCGTGTCATCACACGATCCTTCGTTGATGTTCTCAGGAATGCTCATCTGCTCGTTGCTGTCGGTTTTAGTACTTTGTTGGATAATAATTCTCATCTTTCTTTACGTCTCTTTATAATTATGTCTTATGTGGCCGAGCGGCCCCTTGTGATTGATTTCTTTGTATCCACCTTGGTTGTTGTTGTGGTCTCTTGTATGTGCACTCTTTGTGAGCCAGGTGATGTTGCAGAATATGCGGCAGTTGGGTTCTTGTCTGAAAAGCAGGTAGTAGTATTGGGAAAGATTTTAAGACTGAAGTTGTGAAACCTGCTTTCCTAAAGAAGTTGTGAACTCCAGAATGTCTGTGAGCGGGGTAACTGATGATGACTTTTTAAAGTTTTTGTACAATTCTCAGTCAGCACTCAGCAGGAGTCGTCATTGTGCTAAATAACCATACTATCAGGTTCAAATTGAAGGAAGATTTTTTGACAACAGATAGAACTCGCCTAACAATACCTGAAGGGTGGTCCAGCTCGGGGGGGTGTGTGTGCGAGCGCGCTTGGACTCGAGGTTTTAATTTTAATGGAAAAGAGGATGCGGAAAGCGTTTTTTTGGATTGTATCAGCTATACTCCGGGGTATCATAGACTGGAGAGTGAGTCTGATTATGGTGTTGGTGATTGATGAATCTGCACAAAGGTCATCGAACTAACACTGCTTTAGTGCCTAACGTCTTAAATGGGTAATGATGGAAGACATCCACGGTATTGATGGACTCTTCAATTAAACGTTTAGTTTCGATTGTGAAAAATTAACGAGTGTAGTATATTTTGCACCTTGTTAGTCGCATTGAGTATCGTGGTTGGTTCTTGTATGAATGCTTAATACAATCAAAGATTCTCAAGTAAGTGGGTCGAAGTATTTTTTTAGTGGACCTTAGGTATATTGTAACACCAACTTTAAGCGACCAAAGCGTAGAATGAGTGTGGGACCATAAGCATAAGGGATTGTAACACCAACTTTAAGCGACCAAAGCGTAGAATGAGTGTGGGACCATAAGCATAAGACCCTATTTGTTTGAAAGAGAAAAGTGGAAAAAGTGTGAAACGCATAATTGTTTGATTAGATGGGATAAATTTCTAGATAAGATCATTAAATGCATTTATTATTATCTAGTAATGTAATAATCTCTTTTTACAGACTATTAAGTATTAATGCACAAATTACTTTTGAGTCGCTCTTTTTTTCCTATTTCATTTTTTCCCATAGAATTTCACTTAATGTCTATTTCCTTCCTCTCAATCTCTCTCATTAAATTTGATTCCACTACAAAATATATATTTTATTATTTTTTTTAATCCAACCCAACCCAACCCAACCCAAGTTTTTCACGTCTTTTATCCATCAAACAAAAGAGCCTAAAAGAACTAAATTTGGGTTTTTGTTTGGTCTATTCGTCTTAGAAAAGGGTACTCTCTAAATGTGAGAGAGAATATAGCGTGTTGTAATGGTGATCCATAACGAGTCTCCTGATGTAAACAAAGGAATGAAAGTCGATGGTTGTTATCTGTAATTGCGCGCATGTACAGGCATCTTGCAGATTTATCAACACGAACACCCCACCCCAAGCCCCCGGCCACCAGGTACGCTGCCGCTCTCTCTCTCTCTCTCTCTCTCTCTCTCGCGGTCTAATGATGTAATATTAAAATGCAAGTGTGGATTCTGCAGGGCTCTAACTCCGATGATACATACTGTGGGAGGGGTGGAGACAGATCTGACCCTGGGGCGTGGTAGCAGATCTGAACTCCTCCCCCGAGGCCCCCACTCGGAAAAAAGTGTGGTTTGATCTTTCACACTGAACGAGGTGTATTTATGTAGTCTGCTGAGATCCGACACTTGCATTCTCCCGTCTCCCAATACGGACGACAAATCTCACGCTTGGGGTCTACTCGTCACATCTTCATGTGTCATCTCAGTTGAAAAAAACACCGGAGGAAAATAGGTTTTTTTTTTTTTTTTTGATAACACCGGAGGAAAATAGGTCCCCCGCACCGATGGCAGTGTAGTGATATGGGTCTACATTGGTCCATGGGTTAAGTTCACGGTATCGGATCTGGATCGATCACCTCTGAAACAGATACGGAGATCGAATATGGATAGGCCGAATCAGCTAGTATCAAGACAATACCATGAGTAGTTATGCATCGAGTCAGTATACTTTTTTTACTATCAACTCACGTATCTCCCTGTATCGGCTAAGGTGTTGCGGGTGGTGATGGCATCTTCATGCACTGCTTACGCTCTTTGCAGAGATATATGGTTTCTTCGTTCTCAATCTTGGACTGTGGGTACAACTCATTTTGTTGTTTTGAAGATTTAACTTGTTGGGTTGGATTTTTTTTTTTAAAACTTACTATGCAACTGAGTTGGTGATCCACCAATCTCCCCCTTTTAAACCCCACAAAATGGTTTTTGTTAAAACAAATACCAAAGAAATATGAACAGAAAACAAAAAATTGAGCAAGATGATACAAAGATTTAATGTGGTTCATGTTATTGGTGAAGCCTGATTTCGATTTATAAAGTGGTTGAGAGTATCTTTGGAGAGTCGTTTTAGCCTCGAAATGAGCTCGGATTGTCTAAAAAGTGCGTACAACGGCGTCTAAGGGGTGTGCCATGTAGAGCTCGTTGAGACCTTCGAAACGATATGTATTTCGACATATGTTCAGTTCTAGTCCGATCCTGATCGGATTGTCATTTTTGGGTTATAGGGGCATTTAAGTACTTTTTGGGTTATATACATTTATTTTTCTTTTCTTTGAGAGAGTAGTAAGTTGAGGGTTTGTAACATTCTGAGATAGTGAAATTCGTTTTGTTGCTCGGCCATGGATGTAGCTACCCATCTTGGGGGTGAACTACGTAAATCCTCTGTGTTGTGTGTTTGTGTGTTGTTTTTCTCTTTCAATTTTTTGTTTTCTTCTGCAAATCGTCACTTCTGGGCGTTGTTTCTTAATAGTTCACACATCAATACAATGTGCTACATCCATAGGCGTAGTTGAAGATGTTTCACTATGTTATGGAAGAAAGTTACAAATAGAGATCTCTTAAGAACACCCAAAATGGTGTTGCTTCTCTAATCTCAAAATCTCAACACCTAAAACCCCCAAAATCGACTTCTTCCTTGCTTACTCAATAAGACATTCAAATCGGGTAAAATTCTTGCAAGACGGGTCCATTGGCCCTAACCCTCTGATACCACATTGTCCTCAGAAAAAATTTCATTTAGATTGACACAAAAAATGTCGAAGTGGTCACTCTTCGTAACGGGTACAAGAATTCAAGACACACATAACAGTTTTTTTTGTTGCAAAGATAGTTTACAGTCTTGGCGGTGGGGAACCATTTTCTTCAAAACAAAAAATATGGTTTTCAAATCAACGAAGTAGAAGTTTTTAATTGTGGGTTTAAAAGGCGGGATCGATGAATCTGTTGATCTGGATCAAGTACATGGCCCAATCCGGGATACTATTCCAGGATCTTTCAAGTATCGGGATCAATGAGGAATTTTTTTTGCTATCAGGTTTGTTGCTCGATATGGTTGTCCAGTTCCTCTTAGAGGAGGGCAGAAATGACGACTTAATCTCACTCGGACAATGTGTTTAGGTAGGGGTGCTAATATTGATCCGAATTGGCTGATACGACTGATCTAAAATCAATGCCTCAAACCATGCATGACTCTGAATAAGAGAGAAAATATTATTGTAGACTCAAACCATCTGAGAGGGCATATCTGCACAATACGTTTCTTCTTCTAAAAATATTCAAAAGTTCATTCCAGTGAGGCAGTTTCGTTTCACCCACAACAGAGCAGGAGTTCCTTCATTGATGGGTGTCACTCCTTTGGAATGGCCAGTCGGGAACATGGGAAACTGAGTTTGGTTCTGCTGCACGTACCAACAGGTGAACGTATATGTGAGAGCCAACCACTTGTCGTATTTTTGCCATTTATAAGGGAATGAAGGATTTTTATAGAGACAAAATTAAAATGTGATTGGCTCTCACATGTACGTTCACCCTGTTGGTACTTGCAGATGATCCATTCTCAGGGAAACTACCCTTCCTCTCATAATGATTCCTATCGCGCTACCGTAATGGCTCACGATGAAGGAGCCCTTGACTATGGGTGAAGGGAAGTTTCGTAGGTACCTTTGTATGCACTTCCATCCATGATCCACCCTTGTATGTATACTTATTTCGTCCATTATCCACTTCCTTCATTTTCTTGTTCTATTTCTTCACTTGTCCCAAATTCCACTTGTTTAGAAATACCATGTGAGTTACCAGGGTTTTATGGATTGATATTGAATTTGGTTGAAGCACTCGATTCGTATCCTTATCGGTGGTCCTCGATAAGGATTTAAAAGTGATCTCATATTGATGGATCGGTACAAATCAAGGTTAAAAAGGTTAAAAACTTCATTTTTAAATGAAAACACAAAGGTAAATCTATCCAATCCAAACTGATAGAGATGACCCAGATCAGTATCAACCAAGACCGATCCACTATGAGTGTTGACGTGTTCTCCCGAACAACCCCCATGTTCAAAGAATGCCCAATTCTCCAACAAAGTGCCTTTTCGATTGTGTGGTCGACTATGCAAATAGCCGTCCACTGGAATTGAGGGTGTGCACCATAGAGCCTCACTCTCGTTCTATGACTTTCAAAACCCTTTCCTTTACACATTCTTTTCATTGTCTCTTGTCTTATTCCAAAGTTCTTAAAATTATAGGTGTAAAAAGGTTTTCAAACATATATTTGAAAATGACTTATCACTGTATTATTATCAAAATCTTTCATTGTTATGCCCATTTTTCAAATACACATACAAAATATGTTATCGATATGGATTGGAATGTATTGGATGATACAAGATAGCAAATTCTCAATTATATTATTTAAGTGTCCCAATATTCACCATTTCGTTATCCGTTCTAAGTGTGGCTAAAGTTGTACACCATACATTCTATTTTAGTTCAATTGTCGAGGTTGTGTTCTTTGGATATTGGATTGCTAGGGTTTCTTGAGCTTTTTTTTTAAAATTTTTTTTTAATGAAAGTGTAATCACACAGACCACACACCAATCCTAAAAGTTTAACCGACTTTTAGGACCATGAAATGGCGGATATACACAACACACACTCGATGTGGGACAAAACCCACACATCCCTTCTTTGTTTGACGAGAGGGTTTCTTGGGCTTAGTTTGATTGAATGAAAGACTCAACTCTTCTTGGTTGAAAATCTGGCATGTTCCCCACCGCACCTAAAATACAACATCTCCTTTGAAAAATGATCCACAACAAACTCCCTCTGCCGGATATCCTCATACCTAAGGGGTTGTCACTTAACCCACAATGCCAAATTTGCAGCACTAGCACCCAAAATGCAGACCACTTATTCCTCTATTGCCCCATCATTAGCAGCATATGGAATCAAGTTGGGCTCACAATTTTGCTACGTACAAGGTACTAGCATCAAAGAAGGCATCATTCAACTGATGGGGGCACCCACAACTCGCTCCTAGGACCAACTATTTAAATTTGCACTATTTTGCAACATTGTCTGGCAGATATGGAACAGCTATTGGGATCTCATTTATCGCGGTATTCCCTTCAGTCAATCGAGCATCGTATTCTGAGCTATGTCAAATGTCATAGACTTCTTGCCAAAACAGGGTCCTTCAACTTGGGACATACCCCGCCTCATCTCCTGGTCTCCACCGCAAGACTCCTACCTCAAATTCAACGTCGATGGAGCAAGTCATGGGAACCCGAGAATGACAGGTATAGGTGTCACACCCCAAGCCACCCCGTGGGAGGATCGGACGGGTGACCCGGATGTTGAACCGCATCCATCAATCCCCAAGGATCTAGAAACAGTATTTACATGTCACAAACCACACAATGAGGGTAAAAGATAATAAATGAATATCATAGTGCCACAGAAGATAAAAGAAAAACTACCCAAAAGATAGATTATATTAATTACAGTAAAATCCCAAGTACCTATGTTATATTATATACATATCCATTTATGTTCAAAAGGTACATTGTCATGGTAATTACACTTCCTGAAAGAGAGAAATTCAAATAATAATAAAATCTTCATAGATCAAGAACATGAGGAAAATCTACAGTCCATCAACAACTTCGTCGTCCATTGGCAAACCAGTACCTGTAAAATCTGCTAAAAGAGAATATATAAGAGTGTGAGCCCCACCGAGTCCATGAATGAAATATAAACCATGCATGCACATGCAAGCACAACCAAGCACAACCAAATGAGTCCTACATGAGGTGCAGTTCATTTTATTTATTAGCCACCTAACATCACAATTAAGGCGGGTTAGTGCTACTACAATCCCCAATACATGTATCCCTGGTGCGGGCTTTTAACCCCTTCCCACGATATACCCATTGAGTTGTTGGAGAAGACTTCCCAAGGTCAGCCCGACCGGCCCTCTAGGTTACCACTGTGCTACCACCAGCCTTATTAACTGATGGGCCAACAGACATCACCTGTCCTAGTGACCCGATGAGCCAACTGACCGAGCAATGCCGTTCAGGACATTAGCCTCACACTTTTGTGGTATCCAACACTTAAACCCCTGTTGGCAAGGGTTCGTAGCACGAGTGATGATTGCCTAGTCATATGCATTCTACATGACATAGTATGAGTCGGGTGGTGTCCCGCATCCCATTCTATGGGCCACCACAAGCCTCATTTCCAAGCCGACTACGGCATCTAGACTAGCAGTTTTAATGATATCGTACAAGTCGGGTGATGTCAACCGCATCCCATTCTAAAGGCTACCACCGGCCTCGTTTCTATTTAGGCTAACAATTTATATGCAAGCATTCCATCAATAGTTCTCAACATAATTCCAATAGGAACATGAGAATATAAATATAAAGACAGAAAAGTAAATTTGTTATTGTTATCATAACTCATTAGTTATGTTACACCTACACGTATGCTGTAATTCCACTCACCTTGGCTATGCTCCACTTACTCGAAGGACTACCGGTCCTCAAAAGCACCTTGATGTGTGTCGTCGGGTAAATAGTTAAACCTATGATAAATAAATTAGAATTTCATATTAATACACATTAAATTACCCTAGGAGACTAGGGGTAACCTTGGTCTAGCTTCTAAACCAAAGCAGGACTCAAAACTGCCATGACAGCAGCAGTGGTCGATTGGCACTGGTCTATCCAATGGGCCAGTGGTAATGAACCAGTAGAGCTGCAGTGGCCAAAATAAGAAAGAATTTGTGTGTTTAGACCCATATGGGTGCCTAGGTACTATTTTAAGTAATTTCGGGGGTTAAGGTTATGTTCTTCATTCGTGGTTTGCACTGGTTGATTGGACTAGTCTATCCAATGGGCCAGTGGCAATCAACCCATTGCTCCAAGTGTAGGAACAGAGCTGGAATGATATGTTTTGCATTGGGGTTTATACTAATGGCTCTAAAAAGGGTGTTTCAGACCTTGGGGTAGGTCCGAGACAACACTGGGTTAGGTTCCCAGCAGTGGTTGATTGGTACTGGTCCATCCAATGGACCAGTGGGGGTTTCAGTCGCAGAATTGGAAAGGGTTCACACCAAGGGTTTTAGATGGTACTGCAGTAGTTCCATCAGTGATTTGGGTTATGCTTCCATGCCAAATATGAGTTTGGTTGCCCAAAACCCGTTTCGGGGATGTCCAATTGGCTCTAATATTTTTAGCTGGGATTTCATGTAGGACCCTATGCAGGGCATCACAGACCAAGAGGTAAGTCAGAGGTAACACAGGTCTTAATTTCCTGCAGTGGTTGATTCACAGTGGTTGATCCAATCGACCACTGCAATCGACCAGTGCATGAGCAACTCGAAAAATTCAAAAGATAAAGCTGTTTTGGCTTATCTACAGATCAGGAGCATGCATGGATGATCAGAAGTTACAGTAGAGTTCCATGCATGACAATCAACATATGTATGGTGAAAAATCAAACATGCATGGGGTTCTTGGGGGTTTGGATACCTATGCAAGCATGTATGGCTTGTACACAAGATCAACGGGTTTTTAAACATAAAGAGTGGTCTTTATCAGTTCTGTAACTGCTCTGTTTCAAGAAACAAGGCTATGGATTCATCATGCATTTAGGTATTGAGGCTCCTACACCTTTATGGACCATTGAAGACTAGAAATGGGCATGAGAATCAATTATATAAGCTGTTAATGTCAGTTACAGCATGTATAAATCATGAGAAAAGTAGATAACAGGTCAACCTTAGTAGATTCATGCATGCATGTAAGAATCCTAGTATCTAAGGCTAGTAAGACATGACTCCTATCACAGAAATTATGAAAAAATGGCTGTACAACAGGATCTACAGACTACAGCATGGTTGCAGCCATGAAAAAGGTAGGTAAACAGCATGGAGTTGCTGGGTTAGAGTTTACCTTGAAGGATCCAAGCTCAAAAGGGTCCCAAGCCTTCTCCTCCTTCTTCTTCTTCTTGTGCTTCCTCTTTCTCCTTCTCTTTCTCTCTTCCTTCTCTCCAACGAAAGAAATAAGAGGGGTTTCTATTTGTGCTGGCTTCTATATATAGGCTTGCCTTAAAGCCTGTTTAGTTAAAGTTGTTTCTATGGGGAATGCATTCTTGAAACCCATTCTCCAATGCAAATGGTTTCAAAGTGGGCCCCACCTGATCACATTGTTAGGGTAACATCCCCACAAGTCATTCTAGGTACTGGGAGGTGATCCGAGGTGTGAAACACTGGGCCCCACGCATCTGAGATGCATTTTGTGCAGTACAGTAGTACTGGTCGATCCAATAGACCAGTAGGAATGGACCAGTAGGTAAAACCCTGTTGTTTTTGCATTTGGGTCCCACTCAGGCCTGTGCCATGCCTAGGGCATTGTCCTCGTATAATTTGTGGCCATTAAACCATGTTTAAAAATTTTAAAATTGAATTTAATCCTGGTTTGGTTAAGCAGGGGTTGTACCTTAGGTTGCTCATCAACTAGTGTATGGAACAGCAACACAAGTCTGGTAGTTGCCTCCGGATCGATTGGTATGATATTACCGGAGATTCCCCTTAAAAAAAATGAGCACCGGATCAGTGCACCACAGGTTGCTAGTGGGCAAAAACCCAGGATCCATCGGGTTCTGGATCTATATCTGAAAATTCAAATTAATCCGTATTTTTTTTAGGCACGGGTTTAACAATAGATGGTATCAGTAGGTCTTCTTCCACCTTCATCGATTGTTTTGCCATCAACATTGGTTCTAATTACGCGCTGGTAGCTGAAGCTCTCGCCATCCGCCAAGCTTTATCCTTCGCCCTGTATTAGAACATCACACACATCATTATTGAAGGAGATAACTTACTTCTAATCCAGATCCTCAACCACAGAATCACAGCTATTCCTTGGAGAATCCAGGCCATTGTCGAA
Source organism: Telopea speciosissima (assembly GCF_018873765.1). Taxonomy (NCBI): domain Eukaryota; kingdom Viridiplantae; phylum Streptophyta; class Magnoliopsida; order Proteales; family Proteaceae; genus Telopea; species Telopea speciosissima. The sequence continues at coordinate 8,753,661 of NC_057918.1, read as the reverse complement.
GATTGTTGGTGCCTTTCGCAACGCTTCCAAGCGGCGCCATTCTCCCACACCTTGCGAGAGGGCAACGCTCCTGCTGACATTCTGGCCTCCCTAGCTGCATCTTCCAATAGTTCTGCATATTGGATTCCCCACCCCCGCCCCCCCCCCCCACTGTATTATCTTATCTTTGGCTGTTGACTTTGTTTGTTTCTTCATCAATAAAACTTTTCTTTATAAAAAAAAACTCATATTCTTGATCAATGATGAGGATGTGGTTCCATATGGAGTGAGAAAGTTTTTCTATAATCTTCCGCCATTGCCATTAATTAAGGGTGTGAAAACAATGAAGGATAAAAGAAATTAAAAAAACAAATTCATGAAGGACAACCAAAGACTCGTCGAAAAACGGCGGACTCCTCGATGGAACCTGTCTCCTGAATCCTGATGCCATCCCCTCATAAATCATAATAATAAATTTCTTAATAACATGGGATCCACAAATCTTTTATTTTTAGAAAAATTAAATTAAATAAAATAGAAAAAACATGGGATGAAATTGGGTGTTTTGGTCTGTTGAGATTTGAGACCGCACGCATCTATCTATATGTGTTTATGGGAATTTCAACTCTCATATCTTTCTTTTGTATTTTAATAATTAATAATTAATAATAATAATAATAATAGGGCAATGGGCATCCTCACATGTGTACACTGGACCACAGTCCCACCTGGCACCTCGCATTCTATTATGGGATTATTAGTATTTAAATATTTATTTTTTATATGGAAATACAAATTAAAGTGTTAAACAAGCTTTTATTTATTATAATCACAGCTGGATTGATTATAATCACAGCTGGATTGAACCAAAAAAATAAGAGACGTGAGACGTTAAGTCTCCGTCTCACCGCTTGTGAGGCTTTCATCTTTTGACTAATTACATTGTAGTTTTTTTTCTTTTTTTTTTTTAAATTTTCTCGGGAGATTAGATCCGTTGCTAGGGTTGACAGCCAGAGATACATTTGAGATCGTACAGTTCTTTACAATCACGTACGTTTTGAAAATAGAAAAAAGGCAACTGAGATATAAGTCAATTTAATTATATTTTATATAAATATTAGAAAAAAAAAAAAAAAAAGAATATTCAGTTTAACCTTAAAAGAATCTTATATAGATCTAGGCCATCTAGGTTTGTGTGCCTCCTCTGTCGATTTGATTGGGTTGGATTTGTTGTGAATAACATCTCATCACGTCTTTTGTTGATATAAACAAGTCAAGTAATCAGCTAGCTAGTTCCATTTTTTACACTTGTTTTTTTTTTCTTCTTTTTGTGGGAAATTGTAATAACACATTGACGACACCCAGCCTTTTCAAGCCACTTAAAAGAAACAAAAAAAAAAAAATCTTTAAATAGACTCCAAAATTTAGGGTCAAACGACAATTAAATTCATTTCTCATATATTTGAAATTTGTCAATCTATACCAATATCCTCTCTCTCTCTCTCCATGCCAATGTCAAATTTATGAAGTAACTTGGTCTCAATAATAAGTTGCTCAAGTATTCTACCACATTACCAAACATCCATTTTAGTGATTATATCTTTATCAAAAAAAAATAATAATAATAAAAAAATTAGTGATTACATTGAGGTATGAGCGAGAAAGGAACCAAATCCCACAACAAGGCCAAACAAAGACTCCTTCAACTTAAGCTAGCTCTTCACTAGTTAGCTGCCATTACTACAACGCTAAAAGTGCATCCCTACCATAACTACCACGTGGTAATCAGGTTCTTATCTAAATTCAATGGACATATTGTGCATGTCTTCATTTGGTCAAGTTAAGGTTTTAAATCAAATTGGAATCGACAGCCCCCGATTCTGATTAATACTGGTTCTTGTAACCTATTTCAAATTGATCATGTAGTATATATGCTCTTTGATCTTTTTTTTTTTTAACCATTTTCCTTCTTCTTTTAGTCAAGAAATATCGAAAAAAAAAATAATAATAATAATAAAACTTTCTTACACCATGTAGCTTATAAAGTTCAAAATGGGCATTAGAAGTAGGCCGGTGGAGAGAAAATAAAACATCCATCTATGATCCATCCTTACTCTTCTTCTTTTTCCTCAATTCCGTCTATATAATATACAACTTTTAGCTTAGCTTTTTAAGTAAGACTCATACTATATAGTATTATTAAATAATACTATATAGTATATTAGTTAGGGAGTGTGGTGTGACGGTTGGTAGCACTATTATGAACTGTAAAACTAAGCTAATAATTAATAAGAAACAATAAAAGAGATGGAAAATAGTTAAGACCGGTGACGACAACAAGCTTTACAGTGTGAGGTAACCTCATTCCCCATTTTCCCGATTAGGCAACTCATGCAATTAGACAGAAAAAAGACTTCATAACTCTATTTGCCCAACCAGTTTGATAAAAGTAATTAATAGTAGAAGACATTTGCCGAAAGTAGACCTTGAGACTGAAACATTGAAGAGTCGGTGGAGAGGAAAAGCAAGGGCCCTACAAGCGAGATGATTCTGGCCCGTTAGGAAAACCCGGGACCGATACAAGTAGTTTCGGAACGGTTAGAGGTTTGTGATTGCACATTAAACATAAAGATGAAGCCAAATAGGGATAGCTACTTATAAATAGAGCATGAGAGAGGGACTCAATATTCCTGATCAAATAACAATATCCCTTCTCTATATATTGTGAGTTTAGGTTTTGAACCCTAGTAAGTGAAAGAGTGATTTTTTCTGGGGTTGAAATTGTGGTGCAAGAGTTGTTTGAGGGGTTGTTTTGCTTGTGGTTCTTTCGTTAGATTAACTATTATGTTAACAAGGACCAACAGCTCACAATTAAGAAGATCACGAGTTCAACTCTCCTTGAAGTCTACCTATGAGAAAAGAAAAAAATATGTGTTTGTGTACTTGAAACCCATAACCCTTTTATAGTAAATTGAATATTTTAATGTTACATGAGTTATGATTACGGTTTAAAATATTTAATTTGGGTACCTAACTCTAACATTACTTGCATCTAAGACCATGTACTTCCGACTTCAATATTCCCTTTGTCTTTTATTTATATTTTAAAAATCTTTTCTTTGTTTTTTTTTTTTTTTTGGAAACAAATCAGATTTAACATGCATAGGCTCATGGGTTTGATCATATGATGCTACTCAACATGCTCACATGACACTTGATAACCACTACATGTGCAAAAATTATGACTCTCTCTCTCTCTCTATATATATATATTTATATAAAATACAAAGATGGAAACAAAGAATCACGGCTATTTATTGTACTGTAGTACCAGAAGTATACTTGTCCAAAGAAAAGAGGAATAAGAACTTAAGAAGCGCTTCTTCTTATATCATCACTTATTCAATGTTTTCTTTTTTTCTTTTTTCATTTTAAATTAATACAAAGGGCAATGTGTAGAGTAGGGTTATATTACAAGGCCAAGGCCGATTCGATATCGATTCTTAAACCCCTTATATGGAAAAAAAGTGATACTGATACATATCGATCGGTATGTAAAATATTAAAAACCATGGTGGATAATTAACCCCATGATCTCCAAAGATTCTGCATTTCACTGGGCTGGATACCAAATAACTTTATTCAAACATACCATGGTTTGAGGAATCGGTATCGAATTGATTGGATCCATCCTTACTCTTCTTCGTTTCCAATACGATATGGTAGTTATGCAGATTTGGGAGTTGTTATTGAATTTACGCTTAATTATTGACTTAATAGGGATAAGGGGTCCAAAGATATCAGTCGATTTGTATCGGTTTCGTGGTGTCCGATATGGGCACCAAACACCCTATACCTAACAATGCGGATAATAATAATGAAAAGTGGGGTTTTATGATTAAAAGGTCCACCAAGGTTGACACAAATGCTATTGGATACCAACCCAAACCCTCATTGGGCATTGGGCATTGGGCATTGGGCATTGGCCCATAACATAATATATGTTTTATATCTGAAGACAACAACTAATTTGTTTTTAGTGGTGTCCCAACTGTTACCATAATCTTTTTCATAAGCTTTAATTAATAGTATTTTTATGGTAAAGAATTCTTTTTTTTTTTATAAGAATATAAGAGGAGCAAAAAGAAGGTGATGATGGACTACTTAGTCTACTACCACTATCTATTGTTTTCATTTCATTTCATTTCATTTATTAGAGCTACAACGAGTAATGGCGCCGGCTGGCCACGGGCTAATCGGGCCGGGTTACTTGAGGGTTTTTCGTTTTTTTCGTTTGGAAAAGGAATCTTTAGCATTGGCGAGGAACACAATTTGGCATAGCATATACGTGGACACTTCTATCACGTACACGTGGCTTCCTTTAAAAATTTTATATCATATTTTTAAAACCTAGGTGTCGGTGGGACTTGGCAGGGATGAGTGTTTGGTTGCTCTACGACTCTTCCTAGTTTGGGACATCAAAAACCCTACATCTGGTTTAGTGGTTTTAGCCTTTTCTGTTAGATACTAATTTAGTGGGTGGATGGATAGATGGCTACCTAACTGTTACTACACTTACACAGATAATGAGATTCTCGAGATTTGTATTTGATAGAATCAAATCACTCATTCCCCATCTCACCCACAACCACACTTGCATGTTCCAACCCTATTCTCTCTCTCTCTCTCTCTGTCGTCCTCTCCACTTGTCCAGGCACCATCATTACATCTCATACGCTCATCTATTACCCACCCAAGGAAATAGGTTTTTATTTCTGGGAAAGTGGAAATAACCAGACCGAGTCTGCCTCCCTTTATTCAGGGCCTAAAATCCATTCCTCTCCATCTCCACCTCCATCTCCATCACCAAGAAGAGAGAGCCTAGCAGCGACTACAAAGGGTGGAGACTGATGGGAATGGGATCACCAAACTCACTCAAAGATCAATCTCGCTCCTTCACAAAGCTCCGATCTTGGGCTCTTTATACTCTCTTTCCCTTAACCCTCCTTCACCTCTACTTCTACCCTCTCCACCTCACCCACTCTTTTTCAAATCAGACCCCTCTTCACAAGCCTTTGGTCATCTCTGCTCAAGGTACATCCCAGTTACTTCTTCTATGGCTTTCTTCTTTCTTAATCTTGTATTTAATGAACTATGAATGTTTCTTAAATTTTTTCTGTGGATGTTTGTGAGTAATAAGTTGGATGTATATTTGAGGATAACTGAAATCTTCCATGTTGTTTGATTGCAGTATTAAAGAGAGGAGAATTTAAGGAGAAGCAAATTTCTTGCGATTACTTCAATGGCAAATGGGTACGCGACAAGGCGGGGCCTTTGTATAACGGCACCAGTTGCAGTACCATCAAGGACGGCCAGAATTGCCTGAGTCATGGTCGCCCTGACAAGGGCTACCTCTTTTGGAGGTGGAAACCCAAGCAATGCAGGTTGCCCAGGTTCAAACCCTCCACCTTCCTCTCCCTTCTTGAGAACAAACATGTGGCCTTCGTCGGTGACTCCATGGCCAGGAACCAATTGGAGTCCCTTCTCTGCCTCGTCTCCTCAGCTTCCTCCCCTGATCTCGTCTACCGCAGCGGCGACGACAACAAGTTCCGCCGGTGGCATTTCCCTTCTCACAACCTCAACATCTCCGTCTATTGGTCCCCATTCCTCGTGAAAGGGATCGAGAAATCTGACACCGGTTTCGATCACAACAAGCTCTACTTGGACTCCGTGGACGAGAGATGGGCGTCTGAATTGGATCAGATAGACATACTGGTACTGTCGGTGGGTCACTGGTTCCTCCACCCGGCTGTGTACTACGAGAAGGAATCTGTGCTTGGCTGCCATTACTGCCCTGGTCAAAATCACAGCGAGATCGGCTTCTACGATGTGTACAGGAAAGCTTTCAACACGACCCTGAAGGCAGTAATCGATAGGCGTGGTGGGGATGGGATGGATGTGATCGTGACCACATTCTCGCCGTCGCATTTCGAAGGGGAATGGGATAAGGCAGGGGCGTGCCCAAAGAAGAAACCCTACAAGGATGGGGAGAAGGTGGTGGAGGGAATGGACGCAGAGATGAGGAAGATTGGTGTGGAGGAGTTGGAAGGAGCGATAGCGAGGAAGAAGGAGTTGGAGATGGGAACAGGGAAGACGGCAGCAGGGCTAAGGTTGCAGGTGTTGGATGTAACAAAACTAGCATTGATGAGGCCGGACGGCCACCCTGGACCGTACATGTACCCTTTCCCATTCGCGAATGGGGTGCCAGAACGTGTACAGAATGACTGTGTACATTGGTGCTTACCTGGGCCCATTGACACCTGGAACGAGATATTATTGGAGGTCATTAGAAGGTGGGAGACCCATTCAAGGTACGGCTCCAAGATGAAAGTTGGAAGGATTTAAGCTGTCTTTGTAATTGTTTTGCTTGTAAACACTAGGGGTGGTGATGGTGAAGTGGACAGTGGTCCTAATCTTCTAAATAAGGCTTCAACTTGAAGTTTTTTAAAAAAGAAGGAAAGAAGGAGAAGATTAGAAGAAGAAGAAGAAGAAGAAGAAGTGGCAAAAAAGAAAAATAGATAAAAGCTGGCTAGGTTTTTTTTTTTTTTTGGGTAGAAAAGCTGGCTTGGATGGGAGATGGGTGAGTGGGGACTCCATACTTTTTTCAAATATTTATTTTTCGGGGTGGCTGCTTTAGTGCTTCACTGTTTCTTCCTCCATGTATGCTTCCCTCTCTACAGTAAATAACCAAAAAAGAGGATTGGAGGGAAGTGCAATGATTGGTTGGTTTTCCCTACTTTTTAATCATAAAGTTGGATCCGAGGGCTCTCTTGTCGGTGGCTACTGAACTATTGGTTGAGAGAGAGAGAGAAAGAGAGGTTTAAGCTTTAATGGTGATATCTGGGAGGACAAAAGAAAATCTAAAAAGTTGGCGTAAAAGATTCGAGATCTTGTGGCCTCTAGACCTCTATGAGTCCCTCTAGTACAGAAATGGGTAGATGGCTGAGACAAGAGACCATGGAAGAGAGCAATGACTAGTGAGTAGTGACTCTACTCTTATAAATATATCCACTACTCCTATAAATATATAAATATATCTATGAAATAGGAAACTACCCTTCCTCTAGTTTGTGCTTGTCACAGAGTGTCCGTTTACCAAAAAAAATAAAAAAATTGTCCATTTACTAATTTATGGTTTGTGTAGTAGCTCTTATTTTTTAATTAATGTTATTCTTTTGCACATTCCATTCCTCCGCCTTAAACAAGAAGATCCACTATACCATTTTCTTTCCTAAACCGGTGATTTGTTCTTTTGTGGGGGTAAAACAAACCGGTGATTCTTCGAAACCAAATTTATTGAATAAGTTGTAATTGTTGTATTAAAAAAGAGAGAGAGAGAGAGAGAGAGAGAGAGAGAGAGAGAGAGAGAGAGAAAAGGGTGATATGAAAATTCTAATCGTGGGATGTGTTGGAAAATAAATGCATTGGACCACCTGTCAAATTTTACCATTTAACATGTAAACAAAGGACGTCAGGTCTACTTATGCCATTTCGGCCTAATGAATACTTTTTTGGCACCAAAAAAAAAAAAAATAAAAAAAAAAAAAAAAAAAAAAATATATATATATATATATATATATAATTAATATTAAAAGTCATTTTCATATGAAAAAAAAATTGGTGGAAACACATTAATTTGATTGGGAAAAGGGTAGGCATTAGGCAATAGGCATGCACGCCAGTCGCCACCGGTGTGGTCCCCAGTATTTTTTTCTCTCTCCCCTCCCCACGGGAAAGGCCCATCCTGCCCCTCCCATTGGGCAAGGCCACTCAGTCACGATATGCCCACACCTATCCTTTTTTTTCTTATTAAAAACAAAGATTTCTGAGTTAAGATGGAACATTGTAGTAGTTTACACTAGAGAATAACAAACCACAAAAAATGGAATAAAATCTTCTTCCCTATATAGCTAGGATGAATAGAGCAGGATATACCCTCAGAAGTCAGAATGATGATTTCTATTAATTTATGCTTCCCTGTGAGTTCATCATAAATTCCAGTGGATGCTTCTGGTTCTCATGTGATAGGATCCTGATGACCCAATCACTACTCTAATATAATGTGAGATAAATAAATAGTGTGATTAGATCAAACACGGCTTCTTCCATCGACTTTTTTTTTTATATAAAGAAAAACGATTTCCCCCTCCTCTTCCCTCACCACATCACCATCAATATCTATCTATCAATACTTATTTTCGATCTTTACTTTTGTTTCCTAGCTTTCTTCTATTCATGTTTCTTTTACTTAAATCTCTTGATTTCCCTGAGGTTGTAACTTGGGACCATATATAGATTCTAATAATTGGTATTAGATTGGACGTATTAGGCGTATTATTCAATTGTTTGTTATGTTAAGTTCAATACCGACACAGAATGGACGAATCAGGCAATGTTGGTTCGGTTTTCAAATTATGCTTGATATCGACTTTCATTCCCAATCTAATCATATTTGTATCGTATCAGTAATCAGGCTAGTGGGTTTAATTTTGGATGATTTTTTTTTTTTTTATTTTTTTATTTTTATAAATTTCACATGTGTACTCAAAAAATATATCATTTGGATAAAATCTTTTTTAATACTTGTATCTTGCATATATTATTAACCGTAGCTCCCCCAAAAAAGTTGACTACATTAAATTTTTTTTTTTTTTTGAGGAGTAACATTAGTGATTTCTTGGCCTAACTTCTTGATTATGTATCCATTGATATTGATCTTTCAACTAAATATTTGTAAGAAACAAAAAAGAGAAAAATTAAACCTTCATTGTCACCTACTTATGAGGTTTAAAAACTCCGAATAATAAGAATAATATCTGTTTTCATTGATTATAACTTAAGCCATCCTAAAAATAACCCGAAATCAATTGGATTTGGGTAAGACTCATCCTATCTCGATCGAATCGAGATTATTTGAAATCCACCTGATTGATTTTGTTCAAATTTTGTATAAAACCCTACTTATTGATTCAAAAGTCATCCTTTTAGGTAAGCTAATCCATCTTAAGAGAAAATTTTATAAGAGAAGCTTATCATAATCTCTTAGGACAACGGGGAAGAAGTAATAGTGGTGGTGACACTCCGGACCCTACTCAGTATTGGGTTAGGTGCAACAACCATTTAAGAAATTTAAGAAAGTTAGAATTTCACATCCAATTAAATACCTCTTTCCATTTGCACCACCAATTTATATGGTGAGCCTTTCTTTAGATCATGCAATGTGACAAAGGCCCTTTGGATGGTGTGACAAGTCTATCAACTTTTTATTTTTTGGGGAAAGGATTAATTAATGAGTAACCAATGAGACGCAATAAAAGGGTATCGTAAATTGAAGGGTAGCAGGGTCATTTCATATGAAAGATAGACATTGAGGTGCTAGTGTTCCCTACCTCGACTGTTCAGAGAACTTTCCCCCCAATTTTTTAAGTAGTTGGAGCAATGACATCAAGATTAGGGTTTTGAAACTCAAAATCAGAAATCCAAATCAGATTGGAATTGGACAGAATTGGACAGAATTGGACAGAAATCGGCCTGAAATTACCATAACCTTAGATTTTGGACAAAAATTTCACCAAGTCAAATAGACCAGAAACCGGCCGGCCAATTCGATCCCTATTTTGAAAACGGAAAAATGATAGCTACACTACACTAGTACAAATTCCTTTATAACCTCCGTATATAATAAAGAATAGAACTTACACTAACATTTCTCTTTCCTATTTTAACCATGTAAATCCTTTGAAGGCCCCATATAAATGATACCATTTTCCAATCTCAATAATTATAATATGATGTGTGGATTTCTTCTTATACTGCCCTTATAGGAAACCTTCTCCCTTTTTGAACAATGACAATTTCTCTAGAAAAGGACTACAAATACAATTTGGATCCTCTACTGCCGCCTGCCCGTCTTACCTGTGTGCTTCCTTACATAGATAGGAGTGCAATGACCGCCGTACCCACTTCCCAAGCAACTTGCCCGGGTGGGTGGGTAGGAGAGAGAGAGAGAGAGAGAGAGAGGTGAAAAGGAATTATGTTAACTGATTTTGAAGGGCTCTATCTTCCTGTATTTATAGAATAGAATAGAATATTTCCCATCAAAGTAGCACAATGTATGGGTGTGACCATTGGTTCTAAAGGATAAGATTAAAAGATTTAAATCCAAGTTCTAAGAACCCATGGATACCTTGCGACATGGGTCCAAGTCCATGCCCAAATGTATATCACTTAAGCCCAAAAAGACACCGGCCCAATTGAAAACAAAAAATGAAGATATGGGCCACGTTACCCCGGCCCAGCTATGTGTGAAAAGAAGCCCTGGACTCACCTGGATACATAAGATGAGAGATATTTCTCTTCAAGAACCTTATAATTCCTATAATTATATATAAACAAGCTTATTCTGTCTTTCACTTTACATGTGAGACTAAAGAATTAAAGATTTATTATTTGCTTTTAAGAAAGCAAAGTCTAAAGTGATATTGGGATCAAATGACAATAACCACGTACAAAATAAAAATCAAAATAAAGTTTGGTTTTTATTATGCAATGGATTTATTTAAAAGAACACCATATAACACGTGGAAAAGACTTGTAGGAAATAATTTCACATTCGAAAACTATAAGACAATAATGGTGCCTTTATATTACCAAAAATTGGGGCTTATCAACTTACATCGGGGTCGATGAAATCGATATCCCTAGAGTCCGATACTGATAATATGGATCAGGTGGGTCGGTCAATAATAAATGGATCAGATCAGTCAAATCAACCCAATACGGTCCAATTCTTGACCCAATCTATTATCTATATCGATATCATGCCAATATAAGCCAAGACAAATATAGACACCAATACCCAACTATGTTGACGACTGCTCAGTTGGGTCGAGGTCAACGATTAAATTAGAATTTTAACCAAAAATTTTGAAAAAACAAAAAACTATTAAATTAGAATGGGCCAAAGCCCAACGACTAGGGCTGACTAATACAGTCATATTGTAACGGTGTAACCTGTGGATGGTTGAAGGGTGGGCCAGACAATTGAGATGGGCCGGTCATATAAATATTCATATACGACTAATCCAGAGAGTTTCTTTCAGACCAATCATCAGAAAGAAAGATACGTAATCTAGCCCACCATATAGCCAAAATATTTTTTTTTTTTTGGGGGGGTGTAAAGGCCCACCATATAGCCAGTTGAAATTGAAACAACTTAACAACTAGAAAGAGAATACCAAAAATATTTGGTGTAGGATTTGGCTGTTTGTATTGGCTCCAAAAGGGCTTAAGTTCGAGTCTTAAGCCTTAACCGTGGCATTGTGAGCACGTTGCAGTACTATACCACATTGTGTCCTCTCGGCCCCTACTGGGCCTCGGCTAGCTTGGTCCCTTGACTTGGAAGAGAAGGGCTAGCTGGTCCGGTCTTCTTCTTGTCTAATTGTCTTGCAGGTCGTTTACGTCAAGGAGCTGCAAAACGCTGTGTGTGACGACGAAGACCTCCACTACCACGAGAGAGAAAGAGAGAGAGACTCTAAGTCACTTTAGACCCATCATTGCCGACATCAATCCACACCATGAAAAAGTAACAAAACCTTTGACCAAACCACATGCAAAATAGCTTTAGTGGATTCCTTTCAGTTTCACAAACATATTTCTTCTTCGATGTTTTATGTGAGAAAAAATGTTGCTTCTACATCACACCCCTGTTGATGCTTTTGAGCATATTCCTAGTGGCCCTGTGCTGGTGCAAGGGCTACATTGCCTTTCTGAGTACCCTCTCGGTCACATATATACTAGTCCATGTCCATACTCAATGCTCGTTAGTCCTATACTCATAGGTAGTAATATATTATAGTTCATGCAAAAGATGGGGGACTATATGAAGCAAACATCGCTTTATCATCTACGGATTGTCTGTATAACAATTTCTTTCCCACCTATGTGTAAATTTATGAAGATACACAACAATAAAGTGTGTAACCTTATGGAGATACACAATAACAAAACGAGACCGCGGATTAGCATAAGCATTTATGACCTGGATGAGTATACTTTTCCTATACCCATGGTGCAAAAAAAAAAAACTCTCTCCATGACGCAAATCTATATCAAATTTAAGTCAAACCAGTGTTAGAGAGAAATCTCTTCTGCATTGGTGATGTGACCATATGTTTTATTTTGAGATTCTTTCTTTCACATGGGGTTTAGTGAAGTTTGATGCATGAAGACCATATATAGAAGAAGTTTATGAAGCCTATGTAAGTATGTAACCGTCCAAAAGTTGATGCGGTTAACATTCACATGTTCTGATCTAATCAAGAAATGCTGATTATGTGCAGAAGTACCTAATGATTCGCTCCAAGCCATTAGAAAATATTGAGTACAACAATCACACAAGATATTTCTATTTTTTTTTACGGAAACAGTTTTTTGTCTGGGAGTGTGGCCAACGCCAGCACTCCCATGTGTCTATCTCTCTCCTCCTTAAAATAAGGGGACAAATATGTCTTTTCAAATGGGGGAGGAGAGAGATAGGCTCATGAAAATGTTGGCATAAGCCACGCTCCTGGATAGAGAACTTTCTCCTTAGTTATTATGTACATTTCTATGAACGCGGAGACGTTCTAATCAACCCTTTAAAGTGATTCATGTGGAAATGGGAAAGCTAAGGTCCGACAATGGAAAAGCGTAATCAAATCACCCAGAGCTTCTTTCTATATATACATTTCCAATTATGCCAAAAACTTTGCGAGATTACGCCGCCTTATTAGGGGAGGAGACACGAATGAGAATTTCAAAAAAAAAGAGTCTCACTCCCATCTCATCTCCATTGCAATTTGCAATGCACACGAGCCGCTCCTTTATATCCCCGCAATTAATATTCCACGTGTTTCCATCGCACACAGGCACTAACCATTAATAAAGCTTCTTCTTCGATCTGGGTTCTTCCCTTTTTTCTTTATTTTCATTACAAACCATTCCAAAATCTAGACCAGAGACATAAATCCACTTAATTGGAGCCTTAATTAGAAGGAGACGAGATATATATTGCACTCCCCAACAACTCACGATCTCCATTATAATCCTAAACCCAGTATTTAACTTCACTATTTATGTCAAGTCTATAATCTTCTCCACGAAATTCTCTCTTCTTGCACTATATCTGTCTCCTCCACGAAATTCTCTCTTCCAGCAGCACTACCTATTTCTGTCATCCAAGTCTATAATCTTTCTCCATGAAAATCTCTGTTTCTGCAACCTTAGAAAAACTGAACAAGAAAGACAGGCACATGAACGTAGAACGACTAGGGTTGTTTTTGATATGGTCACTTGGTCTCTCAACCTTTTTCATTTTCCTCATTCTTTACTCTCCAAACCCTTTTAGGGTCCTAACATCCCAACAGATTCTCCTCCATCAGGACTACTGTGACTTATTCAAGGGACGATGGATCAAGGACCTGAAAGCCCCTCTTTATACGAATTGGAGTTGCAGGACGATACCAGACACCAAGAACTGTGGGAAGCATGGAAGGGTAGACGTTGATTTCCTGAAATGGAGATGGAAACCCGATGGTTGTCACCTCCCAAGGTTCGACCCAAACACCTTTCTCTCAATTGTGAATGGTAAAAAGCTGGCTTTCATAGGTGACTCCGTCGCTCGTAACCAAATGGAATCCCTTCTCTGTCTCCTCTCACATGTAAGTGTGTTCCCACTACTTTTCTTCCTCCTCCTCCTCCCCCACTTCTCAAACAACAGACCCAAAACAAATAAATAAAAAAAAAATGTGAAATCCATCCATCATCACCATTATTACCATCCATTGCATTCTCTTTTTCAGTCCCACATGATATTTAGAGGAGAAACCCACTACTGCAATACTGCTAATCCTATATCAACATGACCATACATGCAACATCTGAAACCAAAAAAAAAAAAATAAAATAAATACATGCAACCGATAGAGATTGAGTTAGCATAATACACGGCTTATGACTTGGTAAATTATTTTTAGTAGTAGTGATTTCTTGAGAAACACAAACACCATCGCAAGGCCCACAATTATAGCTTTCTCTTCTTTTCTCTTTTTGGTAGAGCACAATTATAGCTTTGTCACACCACAGTTAACGCATCACTAGTTGGAAACATTCTAATTCTTAGGGAAAAAAGATCTCTACATGGTAGTGTTTCCTATGCCGCTCTCATTGGATACTGTAAAATCACACCTCTGCTCCTTAGGTAGAGATACCCAGGTGTGTTCCCCCCCCCCCCCCCAATTTGCCCAGATGCTTGTACAGAGACCAGAGACCATGTGAAAACTTCCTTTTTGACCTCCGTACAATATAATATATAGATGCCAGAAACTTTCCTGCTACCCGAGTTTACAGTCAAAGAAATGAAATCATAAAGGAATTTTGGAATATACAAAAACCTAGGAAGGGTATTTGTAAACCCAAAAGGGAAGTGAATTATTCAATGTATTTCTTTGGATACAAGTCCCCCGGATAGCAAAAAAGTTCCTCCCAATAAAAATAATGTAAATGGTGGTCTGAGTTCATGGAATTGAAACATCTTAATTGGCTTAGCTGGCCACTAGTGGTAGTAGGGCTAAGGATCCTACTAGGTGAGCCTGTACGAGGCCATATTGTTGATTCTGGCTGATTCTTGACCAACTTAGACCAATCTGGCCGGATCACTTTAGACCTGATTCCTAGTTCTTCTCCACCCGGCCTTAAGAAGGTTTTGCTACTTAGATACTGTTGTTAATAACAAATATTTTGAACTATCTTGCAGGAGACTCCAACACCCATCTACAAGGACTCTGAAGACCGATTCCGGACATGGTACTTCCCCTCACACGATTTCACTCTTCTGGTTTTCTGGTCCAAATTCCTGGTGGTCGGAGAAGAGAGAGTAATCAATGGTTCACTCTCAGGGGTGTTCGACTTGCACCTTGACAGGATTGACTACAACTGGGCCAGTAAACTTCCAGCGGTGGACTATGCCATCGTATCTGACGCTCACTGGTTCTTCCGTAAGAATTATATATATGAAGGTGGCAAGCTTATCGGTTGTGTGTTCTGCAACGAACCAAACATTACCGATCACGGTTTGGATTTCTCAATCCGCAGGGTGGTGCGTACAGTAATGCAATTCATCAACGATTGTAAGGACTGTAATAAAGGCCTACTTGTCTTGCTAAGAACTTTCTCGCCATCCCATTTTGAGAATGGAACTTGGAATAATGGAGGAAACTGCAATAGAACAAGCCCTTTAAATGATGAAGCAGCAAACTTGGAAGGCACTGAATGGGAACTCAGGAGAGTCCAAGTACAAGAAGTTGAGAGAGCAAGAGAAAGAGGGGAGAAGAGAGGGATTAAGTTCGGGGCTTTGGATATAACGAGAGCAATGTTGATGAGACCTGATGGACATCCAGGATCTCACTGGAACAACCAAGGGATGGAGGGTTTCAATGATTGTGTTCATTGGTGCTTGCCAGGACCAATTGATGCATGGAATGATTTGTTGATGGCTGTGCTGAGCAGGGAGAATGGTGGTTCTTTCCTATATTAATATTATCTATACACAATACATTTATTCATAGAGTAAACAAATCATAATTCAGCTTAAGGTGGTGGATACATCAATGGCAGGTTACAGACTCTCACAGCCCCCTTATTTGTGTTAATGGGCAGCGAGGGAAACATATTGAATCACCACTGCATGTCAAGAAGCATTAGCTTTCTCTTTCTCTGTAATCACACCCATTGATAATTTTTAAAGCATTACATTGATACTGGAGATATCTGATTGGTTTGACAATTAAACCATTACTACATGTACATGGTAAGGCAGAGGAGATGTCCACCCACCTGATTGGTTTACTGCACCTTATGTGCTGGAAGCGCTTCAAAAGGGAAAAGTGCTTAAAAATTCGAACTTTTCATATCAACTATGAAAGATTTATACCAGAGTAAACCCCTTTTCCTTAAAACTATCTTCAAAAGTAAACCTTGTCAACACAACAATCGAAATTTGAAGTCAAGAAAACACCCATATATCCAAGACCAGTAATTGGGATGGTTTAAGTGCAGTCAAAGCCTCAAAGGTCCCAAGATCGGAGTCTAGATGATGAAAATGCAACTCCTCCCTAAAATAGGACCTTCGTAGCTTGATCAAGCGCAAGCAATGTGTACAGCAAGCCCCTTACATTAATTCAGACTTAACAAAGATCCAGGTTATAGCATCGATTGGAACATAGACAAGCATTAGCAAACTTTAATTATTGTGGACAGAATCCAATAGCTGGAGTGGACAAGTTAAAATGAATTCAGTTCACTATCTACTACCAAACGAGCAAGCTTCACCTTCCAAACAAGACACAACAAGAGGGGTGGCCATACCACCTGCAGTTGCAACATAGAAGAATGCAGGAGACAGATATCATTCCCCTTAGGATAATCCCCTGAAATTGATTCCTATAGGTCTCTCTAGTTTCAACCTTAGCATAGTACCTCAGCGTCCTCAGTGCTACTTGTTCCAACTAACCCCTATTTGAATTATGAAAATTTCATAATCTGTTTCTCACAATTGTAAATCTGACCCTAACAATGAAATTGTCAGTACCCCACTACCACCAAGTAACACGATTTTACCATTGGCCATCCATGCTGTAGTTCTCTGCACTCTAGTCTTGAATCTATCCATGCTCAAGCAACATCTCTGGCGTAACAGAAAATGCCCTGATACTAACATTTCTCTTAATGAGGAACTTAGAAATTCTAGTTTTGAGTCACATGCTCAAAACAATGAAGGGCATTGCAGTTTGTATATCATAACCGACTTGGAATCTTGGCATGACAAAAGTCAACATCTCACAGGTTGAGAATACAACAGATATTTAGAAGGATGGCAAAGATAGATTACATACCTCGTTCTTCCCTTCCCATGATTTCAAACTCATGGAATCATGGAGTGGGTTCCTAGTAGTTGGAAAGGAGAGAAACAGATAATTCATACCTAGTATAACTGACATGAAGAAATGATAAACCTTCAATGGACCCGTAAACTCCCAGGAGTTGACTAAGCCATCACCTATAGTTGTTGTTACTGTGATAATGCAAATATAAATGACCTAGGCTTAGGTTTTACCCATAGAAGGGTCTTTCTAACTGAACTAGAGTTCATACAGAGTTGCGAGAATTGGGGGGGGGGGGGAGAGTTACTTTTTTTTATTTCACCTGCACATTTGAAGATGAGACAAATTATCTATTTTATAGGGGGCTAATCTATATGAGACATGTGTTTTTAGTTCCTTGAAACACATATGGGGGCTAATCTATTTTCATTCCAAGCAGTTTCTAGGAGTTTCTATTATCTGTTTACATGGTCGTTTAAGTTTTAGAGTTTATTAAAGTTTGTAAATTTGGAGTTGAGTCAATTTAGTTAGCTAGGGAGAAGTAAGTCTATAAATAAGGGGTCATATTAACAATGTAGTGTGTTGCATTTTGACTGAATGTATGAGAATTAAATAGAGTTGCAGGATCGCAATTTGATGGAGCTTGTGTGGAAACCTCAGGGTCATGGCCTGATATATTGGTGCCTATTCAACAACTGGTGAGTCTCTGTTTCAGTTCTTATTATTTGCTTAGAATCTCTACTGCTAAGTGATCCAACCGATAGCTATGTCATACCCTTTTCTTTGTTCCTGTGATACCTGTTTTGGATCTACTTTTCAGCATACAAATTTAATCCACAACTCCTCCAATCCTTCACTGCTTATTCCAATTTCTGTCCCTTAACTTCTGTCATCCGTCTCTGCTAAAAAACATCATAAAACCCTATCTAACCCTTTTTCATACATAACCAGAGACCCTACTCTGTTCTGGCTGCAGTCATTAACAGGCCAATCATACCTCTTTAACTTTGGTGGATTTCAGCTATATTTCTGGGACTGGTTGGTTTGTTCCTAAGGACACCTCGAGCTGAGTTTCAGCCCCAACAGAACTCTGGCGGTTGAGTCATTCAATTTTCTCCTAATCACCCTGCACGAGCTCTAATCTATCACTCAACTTTTTCCCTAATTACTTAATTTGGGATTAGCATTCTTGGGCCGCCACCAAATAAACCTAGAAGGTATTCATGGGAATTGGGAACTTAGAAACATTCAAGTAGAAGAGTTTCACACGGCAAAAGAAAGGACAGAGGAAAGAAGGGTTTGAATGACCGTCCCTTGGAGCTTAAGTAACTCTGTAAATTGGTGCTTGCCTGGAGCCATTGATGTGCAGAATGAACAACACTCATGGGCCATGGCAGAGTTGAAAAGGGTTCAATAAATCCTTAAAGCGTGTTGTTCTTCAATCTCCATTACAGCAATCATACTTGCAGCATACCTTCATTCAAGTGAGTGAAAAAATTATTAATGAACAATACAAAATAACTAAACTTTCTTATATCCGTGTTTTTAAACTGAATTCTTGCTTTTAATTACCAAAATCAGATCTAAGTGCTACCACTTTATCTTCAAGTTCCCCACAATAACCTAGGCCATGCTGAACTCTATTCTCCACAACATTTTCCTAGTATGAAAAGGGACATTGATGCATGAGTGATTTCTTCCTAAATTAGCACTTATTTTCTTAGTGTATGAGTAGTAAGAAACTAAGAGATTTCCAACACCTCTAGGAATTCAGACAAGGAATCTATTGAAGCAATAATGAACTTGAAAAACTCCAGACAGCTCAAATTTGATTGTAAGATTACTAACCTCTCACGCTAAAACAAATAGAAGCCTGTTCCTTGTCAAAAAAGAAAATAGAACATTCAAATGATTAACAGAGTTATCTGAGTACAGCTCAATCCACATCTATCAGAAAAATTTATCTTCACAAAATCTTACTAGCTCAGGCACTGAAACAGTGAAAGAAGGTTCAACAAAGCAAGTTCCATGTGGGACAGCACAGCAAGCACCCACATGGACATTCAAAGAGCTCAAGACTCCAAGGAATAGGATTTAATTCTAGAAAGTGCTCAATCAAGATTTGGAATCTTGAAACATGATAACCTAGACTAGGTTCTTTTCTACAACTCTAATTTCCTTTTTTAAAAAAAAAAATAAATCTTGTACACAGTAGGCCAGGTAAATTACACAATTCCAGGTAATTGAAATCATTGCATTTAAATTGGACCACTATCAAACTGTTAGACCAAATACAAAGTCTAACTGCTTGGTCCAAAAAGTCCAGACTGTAGAGTCATATGTGCCTAAGGCTCCATGTAATGAAACAGGCAACAGAAACTGCCATATGTTCAGAAGTGTAGCTGCAGCTGAGTGATAAAGGTGTTTATCTTGCAGCACATGGTTTCAAACTTCTATGTAAGTTTTTAAAAAGAAAGAAATAAAGTATAACTAATATAAAAAAGGCTTTCTAGATGAAGCTTTTCAATCGCAGCTAATTCTCCCAAATAAAAGAGGAGAGGATTCAACTTGGTTCAAGTGGGACATTGCATCTACCAAGCTGCAAACTTGGTTGAGCTTTGGTCCATGAAAGAGCCTTTTGTTCCCCTTATATAAAGGGTTTACTTTAAATCCACCGACACACATGAAGTATATTAAATGTTCATGTTTTTAAGTAACTGAACATCAAACTGTGATAATCGTACTCCAGAACAAATACTTAACCAGGAGAGTAAAAGGAAGTGAGCAAGATTAGCAAAGTTACATATTCTAAATAAAAGTTACATCAATTTGATATTCAAATGACTAAGCTCTCTTTAAATCTAAAAGAATCTACATCTCTACCCTGGACAGAAATTTTCAACCGTAAATCCATAGTTTTCTTTGGCTCAATTGTTGTAACCTATGAAAATTAAGAAAATTAAATTGATTTAGTCTCCACAAGAAAGCTATTACTTCTCTGCCATTTTACATTGTACTTATGTCTATTGTTTTACCATCATCCAAACTTCAGTAATTCAGAGAAACCAAAGTTGAAAAAGAATCCCACAATCAAGAGTGTCAGCTAAAGCCACTTCTCCAAATCCCAGCAATTCTTTGTGTAGATTGACTGTCATGTTTTCAGTATTCAACCTGCATTTTAAGCATTAAACTCATGAGAAACAAGACCATTTCCCCAAATTCTAGAAACGAAGTTGAGTTTATCATCATTTCAAGATGCTTGGATAAGGATATCATGCTTGTACAACATAATATAACGAAAAATAAACAAGTTTTCTAGAGCTTACAATAATAATGCAATGTTGGATTATGGAAATGGTAGCAAAGCTGTGATGGTGTCCTCTTTAGGTAAAAAAGAAGTTGGAATGTGACCTTCTAGCTTAGGAAATGATATGATACACAAAGGCTCTATGTCCAAGAGTATGGTCTTTTGCACTAAGATAAAAGCTTCCAATACCAAAAAAGGGAAAGTTCATGGTCATAGAGCCTCAGCACATCCAAGCAATCCAAACAAAAGGTTTCCATCCAACAATATTTACCTGAATTACATAGCGTGTCCAGAAGACAAATTAACATGCAGCATGTACATACTCACCTTCTTTGACAATAATGCATTTAAGGGATTAGGTGTAACTAACCAACTCGTTTGCAAAATCCCAGAGCCTGGAAAAGTGTACGACCTCAATAATTTTTGGAATCCAGATAGTTTTCATCTTTAGAGGCCATTATATAAAGCATGGAACAAGCAAAAGGAGCCTCATGCGTGTATTGGTTTATATGCCCTTAAGCTACTCAAAGGCTCTGGAGCCAAATCAAACAGCCAACACTTATCATGCAACCTCCATTGCTTTCCAATCTAGGTCCTTAAGTTGTATGCTGGCTTGTTTCCTATACTTGGAATCCACTATTGGCAACTTTTTTTTTTATTCATCATGATCCAAATGCCACTAGTGAGATAAAGAGGTGTAAGAAGCTGGGCTCCTACAAACTTGTAAGGAGAAGTGGAAACTTTACCATATTATCTTGGAGCTTCTGGACTCCTCACTCGTAATGAACTCATTATCTCAAGTGCAGAGAGCAGAAATCATGTCAGCAGATACACACACAAAGGAAGGGTGTCATCACTCATAAGTGAGAGTGGTTTATGTCATGTGTTTGTCTCCTACAATCTTGTTATTGTTGTAGCTTTCAGCCTATCCAAAATGCTGATCAACTTGTATTTTCCCCTCTCTTTGCGACAACATTTTCATCATAGAATTTTTTGGTTTGTCCTTTTTCTAAAAAAAGTACAAAAATAGAAACTGTAATCCTGCTAGCTCTCTTCCATATTAGCTAGGAATGCTGGCATATTCTTAAGTCGAGGCTATCCTAATCTCAAACAAAACACCTACGATTACTCAAAATTTCTCAATTTCTCAATGTTAAGATATGTACCACAATAGGGGGGAGCGTCCCTATTGTGGTTTCCTTTATTAATTTAAGTCTTTAGTTGGTAGTAGGAGTTAGGAGTTAGTGGTTAGTTGTTTTCCTATCTTAAGCAAGTTTTCCTATTCTAACTATATGTAGAGTTGTAGTACAACTCAGTTTACCTTCTATAAATAAAGGACGTAGCCCACGATAGACACAATCGTGATCTGGGAATTCTTCCTCTCTTCTCTTTCTCATTTAACCTTAACGTTGCGCCAAGGTCTGCCCTCTGTCATCCACAATAACAGTAAACAAATAAAATTTCAGGCAAGCCAAATCTTTCAACATCAATGAAAAATCAAACTATTGAAAACCTTCCAAGCAAACCTCATTCTTTCCTTGGTTTAGGTTATGCATATTTGGGTTCTTTTGCTTTATGTCCATGGCATGTAAAGAATTTGTACATTTAACCACATAACAAAGGTTATTGTGAAACATGCCCCACAAAAGATAATCCAATCAAGATTCCCTTCCTATTACAATCAAATTAATCTTCAGATAATCTAGCTAGGTGTCCCTACAATGAATAAAAACTCTCCATGAATGAAACGGCATTTACAATGGCTCTACCCAGAATGATAAAATTACAATGAACTTAAACCCAGTCTACGAAAAGGTGATGCATGAAGTGAAGGCAGACTCATACACCACTAGTACTGTCTATTTTTGGCTTCAACATCCAAGAGGGAATAAAACCCTGCAACATTGCAATCTAGTTATCCAATCACAATTGAGAGTTCCCTAATTGTGTAAAGGTAAAGCCTCTAATGTTAGAAACTACATAGAAAGATCAAAATATCCTTCTTCCAGTCACCAGATGGAAAATGATAGGCATCTTTACAAAGTCAAAACACTACTTTTAATAGCTCCAAAAATATGGATTTTCTAGAAGGACCAAGAAACAAATCACTTCATTAATTTTATTCTGTTTAACAACCAGAAAATCTAATGACCAACAGGCAAAACTATCACAAACGCCGTTTTCCTGTGGATAAAGTGACTATCAAAGGGAGCTCTCTATCATTGATACATCTGATACTCTACACAGCATCTCATAGCTGTTAAGAAAACATAAAACAACAAAAGAAGAAATGCTGCAAAAATTTTAAGGCCTTCTCCAGCAGTGACCACTGACCAGCCTGGTGTAAGTCAAAAAATTGGATTAATCCTATCTATTAAAAAAAAGATAAATCCTGAACATGTGATACCTTAAAGCCATCACTACTGATGTTCTTTAAAAATCAAACCCAACAACAAGATACGTTTTCCAGAGCTAATGAATACCCAAATATAAAGCCTCCGAAATGAATGTTCATATTTAATTACTAAGACAGAAGAATACCTTCTAGCATACACTCCAAAGGGGTTCTCAACAACAAAAAGAGAAGTACTTATTCTAAATACTGCAAGATGCCCTTAATGGACTAAACCAAACAAACCCTATTCTAAATACTGCAAGATGTCCTTAATGGACTAAAACAAACAAACCCAAAAAGATTAGGTTTGTGTGTGTGTGTATTTATCAGGAAAATTCAATTACTGATCTCCAAATGAAAGCATTGAAATCAAATAAACATTTTAAAAGCTCAGAAAATTACAGTGTAACCAAATGTTTTCTATTTACAATTTGCATAATTAAATTCAGCAAAAATAATTAGAATCCATCTATTGTTTGTGCAAATGGAAATGCTTCACATCCACTTGAATTTTCTTGAGAAACAACCTCTTGGCTGGGAATCTAATAACTTTCTCTTAGTATGAAAAAAAAGAAAAAGAAAATTCAGTTCAAATGCTACCCCAAAAGTTCTTACAGCCAGCCAGACAATCACAATCTTAATAGCAAATAAAAATAACAGAAAATAGATAATATCATGCATCTATAACCATGCTCCAAAATCATAAGTAGAACCATTCACGAACGCAAGTGCATTTAAAGAAATAAAATTTAGTGAACGAGAGGAAAATCAGAAACGTCATCCTGATACCTCAAGCTTCAGGTACACTCCCAAGAGGGTATGAGAAAATCTCACGAACGGGGGAAAACTCTACCAAGCCGATATCCATTGCATACCCAGTAACAGGCAATTTCAAATCTCGCAGAACACTGAAAGCCTCAGCCATCCGATTCTTGGGAACTTCTTGCGCAACCGAGCAGAAAGGGACCCAGGAGTCCGGGCTATATTCCTCACTGATTTCCACGTTTTCCTTTCTCAGTGCATCACACAATTGCGAGTGGAATTGAAGCAGTGCTAGTGAAGGAGTTGGGCCAAGAAAGAGAGCGCTGCCTCCATTTGGGAAGCTTCCAATGGTAGAGAAAGAAAGAGCCAGAGGTTCTTGCTTCGAAGCAAAGTTCCTTACGATGCTTTCCAGTTTAGGAGGATCGAGAAGAGGACTGGATAGAAGGGTGATGTGTGGCCGAGATTCCATCTCAATAAGCTGGGTGCTGATCTGACGCCGTGCTAAGACATTCCAAGCCTTCAAGACCTGGTTTTCTAGTGCTGGGTCGAAGTAAAGTTCAACTGCAAAGCCTTGCGACATTTTCTTGATTCGACCTTCAGATAAAAAAAACTTGCCCCCAAGAAAGAAAGTCGAAGAACAGCAACCAAAAAAAAAAACAATCCACCAACTAAGAATGCAAAATTCGAGAACAGAAATGAGTGACGATAGGTTAAGAAGAATCCAAAACCCAGAGAGGTTGGCAGTGGAATGGTTCGGCAATACCCAGAAGAAGAAAATTTAAATCCTAAAGAAACAAATATAAATCCTCCCTGAATAAAAGGAAGGGAACCCAATTAATAACTGAAGAAACAATTAAACGAGGTGGTTCGCAATTATAGAGGGAAGAAAGAATGGATCAAACACAGTATCTATGCAATTGGGTTAAAGGCCAAACAACATGTGATGCTGCCCCACATGGAGTACACGAAAAAGGAGAGGAAGCTGAGAGAGAACAAACAAGGCTGTAAAGATCTTGAGAAATCATACCAATCATCCCGTACTTATGGGGTTACGAGTCTTTCACGAATGCCCAAACCGAAACCCCCTTTTTGGTTTGTCTACGGCTTCATCATTGTTGGTCACTGCTGCTTGTGTCTGTACCTTTGCAGTGCCGGGAGAGTAAAGAGTAAACATTTTATCTTCTTCTACGAATAACAGCAAACATTTTTCTTCTTTTACGACTGAAATATACCGACGCACGCCATCTCCAAAGAGTTCCAAAGTCCAAACTCAGAGATTAGTCCTTTTTCCTCTTTACCCCAAAGACACGTACGTAGCGTACATCCTTGCTGTGACACGTGGCCTGATTGGATGATCGTTTCGTAATTTTGGTTTTTTACACTGAGCTTCTGACCCTCAAGTTTTTCTCCATTAGAGACGAGCTCTTAGACCCAACTTGCTGCACTTTTGCTTTTGTGGTGCCTGAAGAAATTAAGCACAATTCAGAGGAAGAACACATTCAGGGCAATTCATAATGGGGCTCTTTGGAAAGAAATCAAGAAACAACAGTGTGTTTTACTCCTGGTCTAGTGGTCTCCCACACACACAGGTAGATACCGTAGCCTTCACTGTATGTCTCAAAAGATTCAACTTTAGTTTATCTCACTCGAATAGAGTCGTGAGTCCGTTACCCAAAAAGAAAAATAGAGTCGTGAGTCTTGACCAGTATGAAAAAGACTTAAATACTGGAATGGATTTGACACACTAAAATTTGAAACTTGTTGTAAGCTTCATGGCTATGCCTGCAAAGACCAGTTCTGAAGAATCAAGATTAGTCGATCAGACCAGAAGTACAGATATGGAGAAAAAACTAGAAGACTAGAAGTAGAGGAGACTAGAGAAAGGATCCAATGGTCTTGATTGATCCTTGGACGGATGCAATCATAGGTGTCACCCCAGCCACTTCTCTGCTTCCTTCCTTTAAGAAGAAATTCCAAAATTATAATCTTGTTGATATACCCAGAAAGGCAAAGACAAAAATCGAAGGATGAGGATAATTTACTATAAATTCTGTGATCAAAAGAGCAACTTTTTTGGACATGTGATTGATAATTTGTTATGGTCCTTCTTGGGTTTCTTTAACTAAATTGAGGAGGTGAGGTTCTTGGAACAACAACCATCTCCACTTGCTTAGAATCTCAGATCCATTATCCAATTTGCAATTTTGTTTTCTTCAGCGTAGGTGGTGAGTCTTGTGAATAAACAATTATCGAACAATTGCATACAGCATACTTGTTCTTCCTTTCTATCGATTGTTCGAATGATGACCGCCAACATTGACACTCTACCACGAGCAGAGCAACACTTCTTTTTCTTTCCAATCCATTAAACGACTCAGGAGTCAGGACTGACTGCTCTACATGGCTGCAACTTTCTCCTTGTTTTTCTGCTCAGATCCTCGCCACGCCCACCTTTACACTCAGCCCCTAAGGAACCCTGTCCTAAATCCATTCCGCGCCTTCTCCACCACATCCTTACCTCCTAAACCTGCGCACCCTCTGCTCCTTGTGCACGAATTCGACAATTTGAAGTTTTCTCCTGTGTATTCCTCGCCTCATTCTTCTTCCTCTGAACCATATCTCAACGACCCTCAAAGAACTGGCGGGTTTCTTTGTAGCGAAGAATCCAAGAAGCTGCAAATCCTACAGAATTTCAGATATTCTCATGAAGTTGTTTCTGGGTCATTGTTTGTTCGTGTGATGGAAGCAGAAGAGATCAATGCCACAGTTGGGTTGCTTTCCGAGTCGTTTGCAGAATCCATGTTTGTACCTTTCGGTTACGTCCGTTTCTTGGCCTTCTTGGTGAATCAGTATTTGATTGAGAGGAGAGACCTAATTCCCCACATGGCTACGCTCATTGGGTTTTACAGAGGAGAAGATGGTGAAGAGGAGTTGGCAGGTACGGTTGAAGTTTCTTTCAATAACCAAGGTGCCAATGCTTCTCCTCCAACCCCCACTCCTCCGAAGGACTCCCCTTACATATGTAATATGTCTGTGAAGAAGCAGCTCCGAAGGTATGTTTACGGCTTTGCCTGTTTTATGTGAGAATTTGCTTCCTTCTTCAATTATAATCTATGAATTTATTTTGTTTCTCAAGTTTGTAGTTGTGGGCATCTCTAGACCTGTATCTGTTAAACGCTTTCATGTCCTTGCAGATGTTATGACTAAAATTAATTTACTTCCTTCAGTCTGATGGCTCTGGTTCATACAGATGACCCTGTTTGGTATAATTCTCCTTCCAGTCGTTCACTGTGTTAAAGGTAGGAGCATGGCATTTAGATGCTTCAGAAAGATTGGACTTGAAAATCTGTTTGGCAATAAGAAGCAAGAGATGCCTTCACTGGATCCATTTATGTCCAGGCCATTGGGGTTATTCATCCCAGATTTCATACCTTGTCGGTGTTGTATTGGGAGGGTTCCTCTTTGGCTGTTAATACTGAACTGGTACTCCTCTTATCAGTTTAGTAGGTCGGGCAATCCAGGGTTGGGTTCACCCAATAGTAATTGAATGATCACAGTCACAGAAATAAAAATGTAAGAAGTCAATGGAATCTTATACTTCAATCAGACAAACTGACAGGAAGGGTTAAGTCCCAATAAGTCATTATCCTATGCCTCTAATGAGAATTTTAGACATTCCGTAACCTTAAAATTAGAAATTCGACCGAATCATCTGGTTCTCAACTGCTTGTTTTGGTTTTTTACTGAATTTCATTCCATTTCAGGAAATTTATTGATAGTTCATATTTTGGTACAACTAAGTGTAGCTTCACAAACAAATGAGTTCAGTATGGCCCATTTTTGGTACAAATTAGAGAAGCTAATGTGCACATGTGGTTGCAGTTCCCTGCAATCACACTCTCTGCATGGTAACTTCCTCTACATTGTTGTCTTAGTTAGTGTATGCAGGAACTGTGTAATAATTTCTGCAGTTTTGCAGCTGGGCAGTTAAAAGCTAAGAAATTAGGCTGGTAGCATTTTCATCTGTTGTATGGCATACTAGTTTTTTCTTAACCTCGTTGTCCATCATCTTTGGTTCTGCTTACCCAGTGATGCAACCTCAAAACTGCCAACTGATGTTGGAGGTGTTCTTGAGATCTCCACCTTGCAAATTGAAGTCATGCAAGCACTTAGCACGAAAGCCGGTGCACGTTAGCACATCTTTTTTTCCCTTTTGCTATGTCACGAGTCTACAAACCTTTCTCATTTCAGCCCTTGCTCGTTTTTTCACGTGTTTTCTAGGATCAGAAGGAACCACTATAATGACCACTACATGTGTTGCATTCTCTTAGATCTTATCTTTGATTTCTTTTTATGAGTCGCACCGTTACTAAAATGACCGGCTCAAATGAAAACAAACTGAACCAACTTACACAACACTCGAGGATTGGAATTCCCACGTGAACCAAAGTCGGGTATAGCCGTTCATCCAGCTGTACATTAAAAAAAAATCATTCATTGCCTTTCTTGCTGAATGTGAAAATCCTTCAAGGAGAAGAATGGGCAACCTTGTTTGAGAAGTCAAAACAAGGGTTTTGAAGCACTCTTGGAAAAGAAGTGCAAAATTTCAGCAAAGGGTTCTCCTTACATTTGAGTCATTCTTGAGGCCGTTTTCTACTATATCTCATGCTCTTGATCTAGCCAAATAACTGAAACTGTTGTTTATGCTTTCGGTTGGTTCTCCAAGCTATTGGAAGACACCTTTATAGCGTTTAGAGGTGGGAAGATTCATCTTGTTAATGCTTGTGAGGTACCTTGTACTTCTTCAAGTGGTATTGTTCTCTTATTCTTGTTGTAATCCTTAAATTTTGGGCAAAATTTTGAGAAGAAAAACATTGTAATCCTCATTTGATTTATTGGATTCCCCTCGGATTTGTCCAGTTGTTTTTCCCTTCACATTGAAGGGTTTTCCACGTTAAATTTGGTGTTGTGATTGCTTGTTTTTCTTTTGCTTCTAGTATTTGCACACACACCTTTTGTGGGTTGTTTTATCTTTGATTCGTACACATACGGGAAGGCATTGCTTCCCAACATGTACTTTTTTGAGTTTGAAGTTCAACATATGACCAATCCAGATCATTCCCTAGATATCCAACTGCCAGAATTGCCATGTCACCCTTTGACATGGCATAGACAACATGGGCTGTCAAGAGATTCCTTCTCAGGTGTGCTATCTGAAGAAACCTTTTCTGAAAAGAATATTTTATTTCTTTTGGAGTGAGCAAAAAGAGGAGAAATTTTTTTTTGCCACAGCCTTCATCTATTTGAAACAGATTCAAAATTCATTTCCTTTTCGTAGTTTCTGAAAAAGTGCCTTGAACCTTTAATCTCATTCTTTGACATAGAAACCACTAAAAGAATCACAATTTTGGTTTTTCAATTCGCATGTTGAACCCAAACCTACTTTAGTACAAAAGGAAGCAAAATACTTCTTTAGTGGTAATAAAATTTCCTCAGACAAAGAAAACCTCGAGATGCAAAACGCAAGACCAAACCTAAAAGGTCAAACTAAGTTGAATCTGAAAACCAAGGCATAGGTGGAAAAATCAAGACTTTAAAAAGGGTGTCCCAGAGCATGAGGCTCCCGCTACTGCAGGGTCTGGCAAAGGGCAGATATACGCAGTCTTACCCTCGCTACACGGAGAGGCTGTTTCCTTGATTCGAACCCATGACTGCCAGGTTGAATAGAGCAACCTTACTGTTGCACTAAGGCTCACCCTCTAGACTTTGTACCTGTAAAATATGCTGAACTCCTATATTGTGTCACCATTGCCGCTCCACTTACAATGTTTCAAAGTTTTTTTTTATCTTTTTATTTTTTATAGGAAATTTTGCTCATTTCAGTTGCAATAAGAAGGGTTGACTATATAACTGTTATTTTGGATATATGATGACGTTACACCATAGACTGTGAATCATCTGTTTGAGCATACCCATATATATAATTGTTATTTCCCTTTTGAATAATGCAGTTAGAATTCTGCATGTTGCTGATTAACATTTCTTACTTATCATCTAACAGCCAGTTTTAAGTTGTTTCTTCTGGAACTTTTCAGGAGGGGCATTGGTTGGCATCTTTTGAAGGCATGTGAAGAACTGATATCGCAGATGAGTTGTACTTCAAGAGATGTTTACCTGCACTGCAGAATGATCGATACAGCTCCTTTAAAACTGTATACTAAAGCAGGTTACAGCCCTGTCAAGACAGATAGCATCTTTTTCCTGTTGATATTCCAGCCACGTAAGCACTTGATGTGCAAGAGATTGTCAATTTTGAAAGACCACTCAGAAGTGGATATCGCAAACCCTGATGAGGAATTTCCTTCATGAAGGTTGCAAAAGTGAATAATGTTTTCCAATGCATATGCAACGTGTGCAACTGGGTTCTCCTCTTGACAAACTCACTCCTCTTTCCATCTGTAATAGCTGGTTTTTGTGGTGACGAACACTTAATTCTGTTGCACATATCTCAAATATAAGATCTTGATCCCCCCACCCCCACCCTCTTCTATTTGATTCCTTTCCCTTATGGTTATTGCAAAGGAAAATCAATCTGGAACGATGGTCAGCCCAATCAGGTGCCTTGTTTGTAACAGCCAACAGAATGCAGTCAACAGTTGTCCAGATGGTTTCCCCTTGTATAAGTTAGGTACTCTTATGTTCCAAGTATGGTACACATTGAGGATGCAGAACCTGAAGCTCCTTTCTACCTCCTTGGTTGGAGTCCTGTCAGATTGCCTCCTGTACTTTTGAAAGCTCTTGGAACTTGGAAGGGAAAGGATTTTCTAAAACAGGAATTCCTTCAATGCAGAGGAATGACAGATCTGTTATAATTTAGGAAAACAGTTGACTGCATGGGCCACCAAATGATAGAGTTATTACACTGGAGCCTCAATCCACTCACCCACAACTGATTGTGATTTCATTGACCTGATTAAGAAATGTAGAGTCCAGCCAAGGCTAGATCAATTTTTTACTTTATAAGGCAACTGAGCTTCTAAAGATGCCTATGAGCTTACTAAGAGAGCTGATGGACGGATTGGAAGTTCTCTAAGAACATGTTGTAATACTGCAAAATTAGATTATCCAGTAATATTCTCTCAGAGAATGGGTTTCCAGTTGGCTGAGTGTGGAACCTCCTCTCTTAGCAACAGTGTAGGGATGGAAATATGGAATATATATGTACCTCTGAAGCTGAAGCTCTTTATGTGGAGGTGTGCTACTCAGGCTTTCTGATGGTGGCTAAAAGACAGCTCTGTAAATTTCTGTTGTGGCAACGAGAGGACAGTTGTTGTGCGACGCTCAAATGCCCTCTTGTCAGTCCTGCTTGGTTCAGTTCATGTTTTTTCTTGCACACCAATCAAATTAAAGGCTGGATTCTAGGATTGCTTCTTGCTTATGTTGAGCATGGCAAGGGACATTCAGATGGCTGGAGTCTCATTGCATCTTGGGACAGTCTTTGTTGGGAGATCTGGAAGAAATCTCTCTTGGGCAGGGGTGTAGTTCGAAAAACCTTAAAGGAAGCCTCCTGTTTAAATGAAATTTGGAACCTATTTGTTAGTAAGATGTAGCTCCTTTGCTATGCAGGAGCCTTGCTCTGACTCGTATTTTTTTTTAATTGGATGCTTTGTTTCTAAGGTCGCTTTTGAAATAGTTAATCCCTTGTGGGAACAAGTATCTTGAAGAATGGCTGCAACAAGAGTCTGAGAAAACTTACCTATTTGTATGTTGTCCAGATTTAACATCTCATTAATCTTCATCCCCTTTTCAACCTTTTCTCCTCAATAGCAGTTAAATATCTCATGTAATACCTAAGTTTGACATACCAAAACTGCAAAAGCTGTCTGTTCAGTAATTATCTTCAATTAGCGCTCCATTTATAGTTGTGTTGAGCTTCTTTGGTTGAAGTTCTTTGTGAATTTTCATAAAGAGAAGAGTGAAACTGAATGTGCTACAATAAGCAGGTCCCACGTAAATTGAGAAATCATTGAAATTTCCCTTTCTGATTCTGCATGAGAATCTATAGAATCTCGAAAGTGGAGTAAAATGTCCGAGTCTCAGTTGTTCCTGAAAGAACACAACACACACATACACACAGAGGCCTCAATTGGTCATTGAGCTCTCACTCTGCTCCCTTGGTTTCTTCAGGCTTGAATAAATATCTGGATTTTTCTTTTCTGTTCTATCAAAATACACTGACATTACAGTATTGAGCTTCTGGATATTTCATAAACTCCAAATAGTTCAATAACCTCTACCCCAAAATGAAAGAAAATAAATTACATTTTTGTTTGATTCATGCAGATTTTCACTCTTTGAAAATATAGCTCTAGTTTTCAGGCCATTTTGAATGAGCGTATACCCATGCTTAAGCCTTTTGCATTAATAGTGGAAATCTGTTGTAGTTCCCTTACGCATTCTGTCATCGAGGGTCTCTCACTACTCTCAGCACGGACGCATCGAGATGCCAGATTGGCAAACATGGCAATTGAATCCATTGTGTATGAACTCCGAGACATCTCAGGGTCTATCACCTTACGCAACTTCTTCCGATCATTCAATATCTGCCTAACCTGAATAATTCACAGATAAACTGTTATGGTTGATGTCTCTATTGGAATAATTCACAGATAAACTGTTATGGTTGATGTCTCTATTGAATTTTGCTTACACCCTTCAAACTAAAGAACCAAATTTACCTGTAATACTAGGTTTTGATCTGTGGACCCCTGATTCAATTCAACAGCTCTGCGTCCGGTCAACAGTTCCAGAAGAACAACTCCAAATGCATAAACATCACTTTGTAAAGTGAGCTTCCCTGTCTGGCCATAGTAATAAACATCCAATACCCAGAGTCTTAGACACCTTTCACAAATCATTCTTGTTCTAAAGAGGAAAAAGACACATTCAATATAGAGCCAACTCCTAACAATATGAAGTACATTATAAAATAGAAAATTGGGCAAATTATTTTAGAGAAAATAAAATGAAAAATGATATCAAAGGAAAAAAAGCATATAGTGACCCTTCTAACCACTTTGAACCAGGGTTAGTCACAGTAATTTTTCAATGAATAATGTGAATAGCCAGGCTCAAAGTACAGAAGATGATACATATTTATGATGGGGGATGGAAAAAGATGGGGTAGGGAAGCCCATAGGCTCTAGTGGATATATTGTTCTGTATTCAGAGAAGAATTATTGATCCCCAAAGTTCTGCTTGAAAACCTGAACCATGTATTTTAGCATATAAAATGAGTGATTCAAGCCAAGTATAAGATAAAACCGGATCCTGGAGATTTATATATGAAATTTCTCCCAAGTTTGTGTTGCTAGCCTATTCAGGATGTGAAAGGAAGCCAGTTTTAAGGAGTTATTTAAATCAAATAGAGATGATGGAACCAGGTTCTCACCTATTAGATTAGCAGAATTCACAGGAACTCTTTTGATCTAAAATAAATGAATCAAAGGATTTTTCTTGGAATCATATGTCTCGGATAGTCTAAAATAGGGTAAGCAAGTGAACACAAAAGGCATAAACAACGAGGAGAAAGTTATAAATAAAAATTCATACCGATGTATACTCAGGATCAAAATAACCAAATGTGCCAAGCACCCTTGTGGTTACAAACATCTCCTGGCCCTCAGGCATCAATTTAGCGAGACCAAAATCTGAGATCTGAGAAACAAGAGCAATTTATGTCATATCCATTACACATAAACTAGCAGACAAATGGTTTGTAGAGTAAATTACCTTTGCTTCAAAATTTGCACTTAAAAGTATATTGGTAGATTTGAAATCTCTATGAACAATAGGAATCCCAACTGCAGAACTGGAATGGAGATAAGCAAGTCCCCTTGCTGCTCCAAGTGCTACTTTGAGCCTCACAGGCCAGTCCATTTTCAGTTCACATATTCCTAGAAATGCAAGCACAAAAGTGAATTAGACACCTGACTGCATCACTAGATTGGTAGAAATAAGGTAGTGTGGACTACTGAGTGTGGTAATGGCCCTACCATTTAAGTGATCTTGTAGGTTCCCATTGTGCATAAATTCATATACTACAAATCGATGTTTCCCATCTGCACAATAACCAATGAGAGCTACAAGATTTGGGTGGTCCAACCTGCTCAGGATGTCAACTTCCACACGGAATTCCCGTTCACCTTCAGCTTCTTTAAATGGTGGCAGCTCCATTTTCTTGATTGCTACAACCTTATAATGGAAAAAAATGGAAATAAATTCATTGAATAATCCACATCACTTCTGGTTCTTTTGTAACAAACGATTCCCTTTTATATGAAAAAGGCCCGATATTATGCAATTGTTACACAACCCCTTAGAGGAAGAGCCAAGGGGGGGGGGGGGGACAACAGGTAGGAGAAATGAAAGTTTGGGAATTTTCAATTATTCACAATTTTATTTTACGAAGTTTGATGTTAGTCAGATTAGTAAACATTTACA
Organism: Telopea speciosissima; assembly: GCF_018873765.1. NCBI lineage: Eukaryota > Viridiplantae > Streptophyta > Magnoliopsida > Proteales > Proteaceae > Telopea > Telopea speciosissima. The sequence continues at coordinate 8,719,736 of NC_057918.1, read as the reverse complement.
TGTTTCGATGCAACAAGTAATTCACTAGTTATTCCAAATGCTCACAAATCTTTGGGGTTGGGGGGGGGGGGGGAGGAAACAGAGGAATAATCAGAAATTTTTTAAGGCAAAAATTAATATTTGTGAACAATGTGAATATCATTTGAAAATGAGTTGTTCAGATAGAATCGAACTTTCAATTAAGATGTTTACAACTATATGTAGTCGATCAGAAAAAGAAGCACTTGGACGGAATAAGCATTTGTTGCAGGAGTAATCATCTGCAATTCCAACTGCAGGAATGCTGTTCGAATACAAAATGCATTTGGTTGACAGGAGAGACTGGAATTCAGCCCTGTGGTTCTTGTTATTGCTTGTATTAATCTGTGTTTGATCTTTCCAAGATTAATTATGTTTAAAAGTGGACTTTCAAGAGCTACCATATTTCAAAACAACCCCCCCCCCTCCCCCCAACCCACAACAGACACACACACACACACACACGAAACCAAAAGAAAAGGAAGAGGGGAGGGGGACTACATACCTCTCCTGACTTCAGGGTTCCTTTATAAACCCGCCCGAATCCTCCTTTCCCAAGCAAATTCTCTTCACTGAACGAACATGTTGCTTCCTCCATTTCCTTGAGGGTGAACACTGAAGACCCATGCCGTCTTTTCACTGGCGGATTCTGAACTTCAAGTTGCCAGAATTCTACAGGCTTATATATCCCTGAAAAAGTAGGTATACCTTGTTAAATTTCAGAACTTGACTCAAAGCGCGAGAATCCAATTCCCATTTAAGTAAATAAAAAATCTCTCACAGGCAACCATCAAGAAAATCTGACAATCAGAAGAAGAAACATACAAGGATCAACGTGATCCTGCGACTTGCTTCTCCGCCTCTTGTTCCATGCTGAGACCAACCCAAAAGGCATAATGATTCTGTGAAGATAGCAATCTGCTGGACGAAAACAGAATAAGAGTCTTCCTATTTGATAATTTAATTGACAAGAGTAACACCTTACACAGACAAGCAGATGAAAAGTCCGAATTAATTCCCTATAGTTTCCCCAGAGTCAGAAAGACCCGTTTCATATACCACCCAACAGAAAGTAAAGAACACCCTTTTAGCATCATATAACTACGACGCCTCATTCCTTCTCAAACCAGAAACGAAGGAAATCGGAAAGATTATTATTAGCAAGTAAGCAGAAAAGGGGAAAACGAGTATACGAATCCTCCCAAGAGTACGTACAGAGCAAGTGAATTAGATTTGAGGTATACTCAACAATCCCATCTCCTACCTACCTGCATTAACCAAGTAGAAGACGTGAAATAACAGGATATTTTGTGCAGGGAAAAATAAGAAGAAAAAGTACTTGAAGGAAAAGGAAAGCAAAGAAAGAAAAAGAGAAATGCTTCTCCAATGGGGTGTATTTGACAAGGAAAGATAAACTGCATTCTCCCTCTCCCTCCATTTCTCCCCCTTTTTTTTGTTTTTCTTTTTCTTTTGAGTAGAAGAGAGAGAGAGATAGCCGTTGAGGGGAAGCTTTCAATCATTTCTTCAAATGTTCTCTCCCCTAGTCCCTACCCTGTTCCGATTCTGTAATTTATGATATGTTTGGTGCACTAAGAAGTTCAGGAATTTTCCAATAATAAAATGGATAATAGAGATTAGGATTACCTTCCCACTAATTTCCCACATGAATCAGCTATTGACATGGACAGAGCAGCGCCCAGGGCCCAGACATTCTCTCTTCCCTTTCTTCTGGTCAGAGCAGCAGCGACCAACAATGATCACGCAGGGTTGTAGTTGAGGAAGGAATATATAGATAGGCAGTTAACAAAATCATTGGATTTGTTATCAAAGCCACACAGTAGAGTTCAAGGAATCAACAGTTTCAGATACACGTCAAGGGTGAGGTGAATCTCAAGTTTATTTATCGGGTTCAACAGTTTCACCTTAAAACTTAAATTGAAGTGATGGGGTTTCTACTTCCTACCATAACAGATCAAGAACCACCTATCAGTAGGTCTCATTTATGAGATGAGAGTGAATTCAGCAAAAGGAAAAGAAAAAAAATTTCCTATAGTCCAACACACTTTCTTTAAGAATTTTCTGCTCTCTTCTTATTTAATGATGTAAACTCTAACATACGAATCAATATCTATTGAAATTATTTCAAGACAATTAAATGATGACATTTTTATGTTTCATTATAATCCGTATCCCTCTTTGATACATCTAATATTATGGTGAGACAGAAAAAATAAAAAGGTAATGGTTTTCTCCATTAGTGAAATGGCTATCTTCTGCCACATGGAGGTCTAATTCAATCTTTAGGAGCATATTTTCATTATCTACCCACGAAGTCAACTATTTTTATGGGAAAAAAAACTTAGTTAAATAAAACCTGTTCAACATCTCTTTTGATAGGACAAAAAAAAAAAAACTTTGTTAAATAAAACATGTTCAACATTTTTTTTTTGAGATAGAGAGAAAGAGTGAGTGTGTGCGTGCATGCATGTATATCACTATCACTCTTTTAAACACCCAAAAAAAATTTATCTATTAAATGGATAGATGATTTAACAATTTGATTTGATAAATAAAGAAAATTTGTTTTATAGGTTATTAATCAAATTTGACAGCATATCTCAACGCATGAAAATCCTCTTCAACGCGCATCGGATGGCTGACAAATTGGCACACTCCAAGGCCGATCTAGTGCCCAGCCATCTGATGCGCACTGGAGAGGATCCTAGTCCTATCTCAATTGCATTGCCGACCTTGGTAGAGCACCTCTTTTTTTCTAAAGTCAGAAGTTTTCTCCATTAGATATATAAAAATTTTTATATCTCATATTTTGATTTGGTGGGGTTTCATTGGGTATTAGACTATTAAGTTTCATGTTTAGGTTCATAGTTTAAGATATATGGCTTTCATATCTCACTTTTTAACGGGTTCTAGGTTCATGGTGTCCTCTTTGAGGTTTCATGGTTTTATTAGGTTGTAATCTTGGTTTGTTTCATGGAAAGTATTGGTGACCCCCTCCTGTCTTTGTGTTTTCTAGACAAATTCTAGTCAAGGTGGAAAAAGCTCTTCCAAGTGAGGGTGTGTGTTCGACTAAAGGTCATTATGTGAGTTCTTACTTTCCAGAAAACCTGACAGTCCCAATACTGAATACCCCCACCAAAAAAAAAATGAATTTGACCACTTTTACAAAATTAGGGTTTGGGAAAATTAAGCACATGATGACTTCACATCCCACCCATGGGTCCCACACTGTTTCACATCCCTTGTGGATGATTCATCACCCTCTCCCCTCCTATTGGTGCACTCAGCCATCATATGAAACTGAAAAACTGATCAGTTATATGACAAATTATTCTTTGCATGTGAAATTCTCTTGATTGATATTGTGAAATTTTCTATTCTAAGGCTCTAAGCACCAAATTCTTTTATTTAAGAGTTCAGAAATTTTTAAAAGTAAATATCTAACTCTCAAATAAATTTTTTTTTAAAAAAAAAAAAGTGGAAATCAGTTTTCCCTTCTTACTTTGAAACAGACTTTTAAAATCAAAATTTCATGTTATGGGTTGTGTCAGATTGACATCTCCATAGGTATATTTAGAAGTCGATACTTTTTAATTGTCCTTGTCTTATTTTTAAAAAGAAAAAAGGTTTTGCACAATGCCAGCTTAATTTCAAAAGTGCACGTTAGCACCACTCATATATAAGACGTAGATTATTGTAGCACACCTCTGTAAAATGTCTCATACGCCCCTTTATTTTTCATAATACCTCTCTTCCAAGGCGTGAAACTGCACACACTATCCGTATTGCAAACCCTCTCCCTTTCAAAAATAACTTGAAAGTAACATATTTTTATGTTATTATTAAACGACGTCACTGTAATACACTTTTTTTCGAATATACATATGAAATGAAACTATTACAATTGTAAGAAAAATATTGTGTGTCATGCTAAAAGGATAAAATGTAAATTCACAAATTATTTAACACCTTAAACCAATTTGGTGGGACAAATAATTAATTAGTATGAAAATATCACTTCCCTTCCCTTTAATACCCCTTGCAACCAAACGGAGCCTTGGTAAATCTGTAAATTTTACTAAGGAGATGCTAAACTGATAATTACCAAATTCCTAGGCCCAGTCCCGGCCCCAGTCCCGGCCCCGATCGAGTCTCCACAAACTCTCCACTTGGTAGAAATAATAGGTCCAGGTAGGCCCAAAGACTTGGCAGCCCATGTTTATAAAGCCACTAACCATCAAAGGTGATCAGTGATCACTGCACCAACATGTGGTCATGTCATGTCGCATGTGATTAGTGTGACCAGTAAAGCCAGTTCAAGAACCCGTTTTAATTTATTCTTAAGATTCTCCAATGGGGATGGGTGGGGACAGATCTGAACCCTCCATGAGGGTGTGGGATCCATGCCTTATAAAAGGGTCAAATCTGTCATCACCCATCCCCATATAGGTAGTTGATCCAAATTTAATTTTCTATACACCAATGGTGGAGAGGGAATCTTTCTTTTTGGTAACAGTGAAGAGGGAAACTTTACATCCAAGGATATCTAACTTTTTTAATCAGTATAGGAAAAATTGTTATTCATTATGTTCTATAAGGATGGAATTTTAATTATAACGTGGGAATTCAATCACATGATCATAGTACCCCCAAAAAAAAAAAAAAAAAGATTTTTTCACTACATGGTTAAGGAAAACTTAGTCTTATTCAAATAGTACTCAAGTGGGTGCATGGACATTTTCATGGTAAGTCTGTCTTCTTTGATACTTTATTTTTTAATGGGAAAAGGAACGTTGTTTAGTCGCATGGCCCTCCCCTTGAAATAACTACCCCACCCCCTTACAAAATGAAAAATTCCCTAAACTGATGCCCATATACGTCCTTTCATTGGCCCCGCACTGGTGCAAGGGGCATGGAACCTTGCAGCATTCTCCTTCCCTTTTTTAATATATCGCAAAAGATGGGAATGCATTCCTCCCTTCTACCTTTTTCCGGTTTTCCCTTTTCCACTAATCTGCTTTAATTTGAACCCAAATCACTTACAGGGTAAGGTTATGACATGTGTCTTTGTGCAACCCTCTGTAAATGATGATTGATTCCAACACTCATGTGTGTTCACTCTCTCTCTTTCTCTCTTCACTCAGTTAGGTCTTTGTGGCATTCTCTATTTTTTCTTTAATAATTTCTACATATATGGTATTGTCATATTCCCCCTGTACTTGTAGGAGATGAGGTGTAAGAATTATAGAAGTTTCAAATCGACTGTTTGGGACGTTGGGCATGTTTTCAAATATATAGGGTGTCAATTTGGAATTGAATTCAAATATCGAAATCGAAATCGAAATCAAAATTGACCGTTTAAAACTGTACCATATCGAGTCGAAGAAAAATCGATATGATTTGGATATTCAAAAAAGGAAATTTTCTCAGTTTGATATGGTATCGGTTTCTAAGACAAAATCGTTTGACATGTATCGAACCATACCAAATTGTCTGTTTTTTAACCGAACTAAGGATACCGACTACACATGTTCATTCCTCAAAAGTCAAAAACCCTAAATCCCAAAGGCCTAATGTCCTAACCATTCTAATCTCATTCATGAATGGTGCTGCGATGCATATCTACTTTTGTTGCCTTGTGGGCTGGAACTGAATTAAAAATACTGAGATACTAAGATAGTGCCTACTAAGAATGGGATCCAAGCTGAATACAGAACCGTATGTATACTGAATAGAAACATTATCGAAGCAATTCAATATTGGTATTAGAAATATAATAGATATTCTTAATACAATACCATTTCGATATCTACTTTTTGTCTTTTGTGTCAAACCGAAATGGTACCAAATAACCAGTACTATACAAATAACCAATACTATACCGATTGACAACCTCGAATTATAAATATCTATTAGCCCAGGATGTTTTGGCTAAGGCCGAAAGAAATCGGTCACTCTGTGAATTAGGGTATAGTGGAGTACCTTAAAACAGGAGGTGCCTTAAAGCGATGCCCTAAGAGTTAAAAAGCATTATTACCCAAAAAAAGATTAAAAAAAAGCATTGAATGCACCGACGATGAACCGTTGGAAGTTGGAGGGCCAGTGACAATTATTGCTTTCAATTTTTAGGGTTTTTGAAACCGAACTGTTAGATTTTCAGGTGTAAGGAGTCGATTCTATGGTTTTTGGAATCGGTTCTGATCGATTTAGGGCAGGGGGTAAGGCGGTTATTCTATTCCTTGTTGTGTCTAGATAACACGGTCTTGTCGAGCAACTCGGTAATAGAGGATCTCCATCCTGAAAAAGTTCCTGTCAATTCGGACAGCGTGCAGTCATGTGCAGCACCTAAGATGAGACGATGCGCATCGACTGCCTTACCCCTGTCCAACACCTTGCCCGAGCAAGGGTAAGGCGGTAAATGCAGAACTGCTGCCCGGATTGACAGGAGCCGAGTCCGATGGATCCATCGATACATTACATCCATAGTAATGGCATTTAATTCAACGCGGACCCCTGGTCTTAAATTAGTTGAGGCCCATGCCTCCCTTAGTTACAGAACCCCAGCTGTGTTCCATCATCCATGTCGATCGATATATAATTGTGATCACGTACGTTATAAGATCGATCTCATCACAGCACCGTAGCAAAATTGTTCCATTTGCAAGTTAAGTTTGTGTTGTCCAGTACTGCTGTGAAAGAAGAAGGATTGATTAAATAAATAAATAAAATAAAATGGGTTCCAGCGGGAAGCTTGAAGCAGAGATGGAGGTGAAGAGCAGTGCAGATAAGTTCTGGGAAAGCGTAAGGGACTCCACCACTCTCTTCCCCAAGGTATTACCTACACATTACAAGAGCATTCAAGTTGTCGAAGGAGATGGCAAGTGTGTTGGCTCCGTCAGGCTCATGACTTACGCCGAAGGTAGTAAAGTTCAGTTCAAAAACACGATCTGCTGCTTGCTTGCTTGCTGTGTGTTGCTCCTCTTGTTTGTTTTATTATTCATTTATTTATTTATTTATTACCAGTGATGACGTACGTATTCTAATTAAATAATAATAAAAATGAATGAACACGTACGTACAGAGATACAGATACCAGGGGTAAAGTTTTCAAAGGAGAGAATCGATGCGGTGGATGAGGAAGGGAAAGAGGTAGCTTTCAGCCTCATTGATGGAGATGTGTCCAAGTTCTACAAGCATATCAAGAACAAGCTTCAGGTGATCTCCAAAGGACAGGGGAGCTTGGTGAAATGGTCCTGTGAGTTCGAGAAGGCAAGTGGAGATGTTCCTGATCCACACCTCATCAAAGACTTCGCACTCAATGTCTTCAAGGCCTTGGATGACTACCTTCTTACCAAAAAAACTTAATTAAGGCCGGCCCCCAGCTGCCTTAATTGCCTTAATATTTTTGTCTTTTTTGGATCTCTCTCTCTCTCTCTCTCTCTCTCTTTCTTCTCAAGTGGATTCAGTCAGGTGTCATAAGGCTTCACCCTCTTAGCTTAGGGGTTGAGATTGGTGTCATTGTCTGTCTAATAAATTTTAGAGTAATATTTTTAATATTTATTTTATGAAAATAATTCAGTATTTGTTGACCAGTCAATGTTACTATTTGTGACAGTAAAAAAACACATGTTATCACCTCGTCATACAATTTTACTACATAAAACAACTAGACACGAATAAGTAGATAATCATACTCATTAAATAGGGGGAGATTAATTAGCTCTTCATGTATTGGAACTTTCATCAAGTTTCATGTCGAGGTTACCGTTTCTCCGTATTGCCAAGGCTTGGGCTTCAACCGGGGGAAGGGAAAACAATAGACAAGGAAAAAAATTTCCGCAACGTCAAATTTTTTTTTCTCACATGATTCATGATTCATGATTGGGCTTTTGTGTTTTATGCCTTTTAAAGAGTCTCAAACTTCTACCAAAAATAAACAAAAAAAGAATCTCAAACATAATTCTCCCTCTCTCTCATATAATGCACTTGAACAATGCGGATCTAAGGGAGGGAGGGAGGGATTCCTAATTAAAATTTGATTACCTGAAAACCATGACTGAATATGGCAAAGATATGACAGGAGTCCGAGCATGATTTTATCGGATTTTGTTACAGAATCAGTCTCCGTCGATACAGATCTGGATCGCCTTGAATCAGGTTGGATTAGATGGATTTATCCTTGTTTTTCTTTAAAAATTACATTTATTTTTAGTTTTTTTATTCATTTTCTACAATTTTGTTAAGTAAAATGGTAAAAATCGGTTAAAAAAATAAGATCAAAATGCATTTGTGATGGATTTTCCAAAATGAATTTTTGGAATCGGATTAGAATCGGTGACCCGATTCTGTTTCCAAACTGTCAATTCTGATTTGATTTTTCAAAGCATGAGCAGAGATCATATTGAGTGGAATGGGAGAAAACGTGAGGTATTATAATGTACATCAGTGAAAATTACTAAACAATTAAAATGACTTCCTTGGTTACAACATTACATCATGAATAAACTTCCTTCAATTCCTTCTGTATTCCATGTTTATGAGTTTATCTACTATTGCATTATACATATATTGGTATTCACAGGAAGAAAGAAAAAAAAAATATATATATATATATATACATAAATTGGTTTGAGTATTTTGGCCGGCAAGACTTTGGACCGGGTTTAGGTTCAGTTTTCCATCATCATCCACCGGACCTCCAAGGGAGGCATTGATTGAATATACCATGAACTCTCCCTCTAAGAACCTATTTTATGTTTTAACTCAACCGAAGGAAGAAGGGAAGGCAGTGAACGAAATCAACCCCCACTAACTTTTTTATTGGTTTTGGGAAGGAAAATTGCCAGTTTTTTATAACTAACATATAAATTCATTCATCAAACAGTTGGAGAAATTTTTTTTAAAAAAAAATCATGAATGAATACCAGATGATTACTTATACTAAACGCTAATTACATCGCAAATTACATTGAAACTCAATACACTTCATTTCAATAACAACAAAATGATAACTCAGCTTTTTACAGAGCACATTTTAGTGTCAAATATCCATGATTTCTGTAATTAGAACATTAAGTTTAGAAATTTGAAGTCGGCACAATGCTTGTGACAGGTTCCCAGGAACAAACTGCCTCGTTTCTAACTGAAGCACTATCCGCACAAAATAAGTGAGCAATCTGGCAGCATTATCCAAACATGCTGAAGAAATCCCAAATGCCACAGTAAGGTAGTGGAACATGTGCTACAACATCATCAAGAAGACGAACTTCGCTTGGAACACACTAGACTCCTTCCGCAAAGTACATTCCTGCAGTTGAAGCCAAAAATACTTCCTGAGTGGAGAAAAAATTAGTGGCAACAGAGTGGGGGTGTTTAAGGATTGGAAACTATAGCTTCTCATCATCTTCAACGAAATATTAGCCTCAATACCAATTCTTTCACAATGTCCATCCAGTGAAATTTTCACAAAATGGAAGATGTTTAAGAAAAAGCAAGCTCCATGGTCATGGATTCTTTCTTGCTTGAATTTTGAGGCCTCCTTTTACTTTTTCCTGGTAGACCGTGTATAGTCTCCACAACAACGACAAAGACGGGAGTAAAAAGCATAAGATACAATGGTATCGAAAACATAAAGGAGTTCAACATACAATAAGACTATTAATAAAGACAACACATGATTTGAAGCTTTTACTTCCTTTGACACTGTAGAGTTGGGCCAGTATTGGAGAAAAGCTAAGCAAGGAGCAGATTTTATGGTTACTTTTCATTCTCCTCATAGGATTTTTACCCCCTTAATACTATGGTTTTTTGCTACCTACCAAATTCCATGACATCCTTCTTGACTTTGTATATCTATCTGAGGTGGAATCTTTTCTTCAATAAAATTTTCAATTACCCACAGTAACCCCCCCCCTCCCTTCCAAAAAAAAGAGGAAAAGAAATAACAAAAAACAAAGAAAGCTATCATGATAATGAGAAGGAAAAAAAAAAAAGTAATGAACTTACAATAGTGAACACCCACTACGAGGCTTTTTCTTCTTTTCCTTCAGTTTCTGTGGTGGCTTGATAACTACCTTGATAGCAGCATCAAATACTGCTTTAACATTCTGCACATTGGACCGACACATAAACCAAAGGCTGCTGAGGAAGATCTACCTGCAGCACGATTGTAGAAGAAACTATGTACAACCTAGCCAAAGTATAATTATTGAAGAAAACTAATAATACACTCGATCTTGCAAAACCACATTGACCATCTATCAGCAACATAGCTGAAAAGATGAGAGCCAAACAACAAAAGAATACCCATGAATTGCTAAGAACAACTTAGCAATATAAGACCCAACCAAATTAGACAATCTTTATCAACACCATCACAAACTGATACATGACCAATATTCTGTCCATAAATTTCCAGAACCAACTTGGATTCCCAAGATCCAGTTATTGTTGGAGTTTAACTACAGGGTTCAACCAAGTACGATTTGAACCTTGAATAAGTATAATCTGGCAGAGTAAAATTGAAGAACATAGAAGTAGCACCCCTAAATTTAGTAACTTGCTAAGTAAGACTTCCCTTATCTATTTAAAAACCATAATTAGTATCCTAACTGACCATAGACTATTCTGACTAAACAACATGATATTAGAAAACAAATAAAATTTGAAGCTAGTTATTACTTGTTTTGGAAATCCAATTTGGGACACAAAGACAAGGAGGCTGAAGTTGAGGTGAAACATTAAGTGCACAAAAGAAGCCCAAAATTAAGCCCATAATCTGCCCAATTGATGAAATTCAGGCTGCGTGGCACACCTTTACTGAAGGCTCCATCTGGTTGAAAGTGAATGGAAGGGGAAAAAAATAGAAACTTTTCTCATCTTTACAACAATGATTGTGTAACTAATTAAAAAAATTTCTAAATCTAGTGATTAAATTATACCCCACTTTACAACCAAATCTCTTGGACTTGAATAGGAAAACAAAATTTTCATCTAACAAGTTTAGTTGCAAAATTTGGTAAAAAATTTAGTTACACAATCATGATTGCAAGAGCCTCCATTTTCAATTTTAAATCAATTTCGCTTCCCTTCGTTTCCCTTCACTTGCAACCAGACAAGCCTAAATGTTTTCATGTGGCTTTGCTCTTGCATATTGCTTTTATTGTAGCAGTGATGAAGTTGTTTACAGAAACTACTTCTCTGATGGATATGCTTAAGAAATGGATGGATCGTTTTTGCCCCTTTTTTGTGAGCATCTTCGTAGCTTGTTGAATTTTTAATTAAAATTTCAACATTGGAAAACCAAAAAGTATAATGGATTATAAATTTTACAATAGAGTACAAGATCATGTTTCATTACACCCCTTCAAAAAATTAGCACAAAATTTAATCTTTGAGGACATTGGTTCTGTCTAATTTTAGCATCTGATCATGGTCCACTATCTGCCCAGCAAAAAAGAAAATGTCCAGGACATTGGTTCTGTCTATAGACCATCTCATGGGCAGACCATCCACCCCCCTCCCCATGCATGTCCTGTGAGGATCGTATTACATTGTGGCATGCTCTAGACAAGCCAGCTCAGATTGCCAATTACTGGCATACCATATATTATGAAACAACTAAGTTTGTAAGACAAGAACTAGTTAATCATTACCTGCTGAGTTTTAGAACTGCATTCAATATAATAAGCAGCACCAATCTGTTTGCGAAGTTCCTCCCCCTGATAATTGCAGGAACCATTACCATTAAGAGCACTGAGTACAAAGTTCACATAGATGCATGGTGCAAAAATAATACCTGGGCAGTAGTCACAGGCACCAATCCAGGATGATCAGCCAAATAGTGCTTATCTTCACGGAGATCTGTACATCCATATAAACCACTCAGCAAATACTAGGAAATAATCTGCACCAAAAAAAAAATACTAGGAAATAATGAACACACGGACACACCTCAATAAAAAGGTATAAGCATCAAATGTGCTGACAGACCTAATTGTTCCTTACATTTCAATAGCGTATGGCAAAATTTTTGCGTGAGTGATTTATTATATCTGTGCAATTGAAGCAAGTAATCCGGCTTCATTTATTGTTGAGTGCAAGAAGGCAACACCATAAGTGTTGCTCCTGCATATACAGTTTAAGAATGGAACTCACATAGCCTAGAACTGTTTATCAATGTTGAACAGAGGAAATCATCTCAACAAAACCTTATACCACCTAAATGGGGTGGCTACACGGATACTGGTTGGTCATTCAACTCCATTATGCGCCAAGTTTGTTGTCAAACCAAAGCAATTCATATCTTTTCTCACTACTACTTCCCATGGTTATCATGTCAGAAAGGCAGGCCAAGGCGATGGCCAGCCGCTTGGACGCTTAGGCGCCTTGGAGTTCACTTAGGCATCCACTTGTTACATCTAGCATCGTTATGAAAAAGGGTGACTTTCTGTTAGGGTGCATAATTTTAGACATAATCCTTAGTGTACCCATCTATACACATTTAAATATTATCAAATATATATCATTACTGCATGTTTTGTCTTTTATATCAAAGTTAGTGTATATTTGTATATTTAAATATTACTAAATATACACTAACTTGTGTCTGCAGCGACAGTGTCAGCAGCAGTCCCTAAAAGTCGGCAAAAGAGGTACACCTTCCCCTCCCTCTGTTCTTCTACTTCCTCCACCACCTCCTTCTTCCTCTTTTTCTCTGGGAATGGCAACAGTTGCTGCAGCTATGGCTGTGGCTGTTGCTTCTGTAACTTCTTTCCATTGTTTTCTCACTCTTCTAAAGTGGCTGCAGCATGGTGGCGAGATTACTGCTGCACTGCAAGCATCTTCGCCTACCTCCTCTATGGCGGTTGCACTCAACGGCCTATTGTCAAAACCATATCACCTCCTCCTTACAGATGCACTCAACGGCCTTCGCTAAGCAGGCCCAAATCACGTCAAATGACTCTCCAAATTTTTATTTTTTTAATTAATAACAATTTTATTGGAGTAACTCGATGGAGGAGTACGTTCCAAAGGCAATCCCTTAGGCTCCAAATTAGAACACAATTAAAGGGAGAAAGACTCTCCAACCTATCCCCTATCAGAGCCACTCCAAAATCACCTTGAACATAGCAAGGAAAATTTGTCACATTTTGTTTGACTAAGTCGATAGGCTGACTAAAGACATTGATCAAGCAAATCAATGCTATCAAAGTCTCATAAAACTCTGCACTTCAAAATGCTTGAAACCTCTGATGTTTTTGACCAAGGACTGATGGATATTTTCTTAAATCGGCTCAACGAATTGGCACTGATTAAGTTTTGAAAAGCATATGCACTTTGATCACAGAAAGAAAGAAAATTTTTAGAGATGCAGAAGCACCCAACTGTACAATTAATGACCGCATGGGGTTTTTCTAATTGGACTTACTGGTGCTATGGTGGGGAAATCAGTCTCCATGGAGCTGGAACTATAATGCTTACATGGTTTGAACATGAAAAAAGAGCGTCCCAGTACCTTCTTACCTTTCTTGTTAATTCCTGGGGCAATACTAAACTCTTTTCACAAGTTCCCTTGAAATCCTGTTCTGTTAAAACAATATTCTCCCAACCCAACAGTTATATTCCTGATCCAATGAGAAATCCTAGAGAAAAAAATCGAACAATAATCAACATATAGTTATTCCCTACCCATTGATAAACCCTAGACAAAAAAATCCAATAACAATCACCCTATAAATCCTCTAAACCAGAACCATAAATATTTTGGACCCATTACATGTGCAAGATTGAATAGTCCTACCCCATATAGGCATTCAGCTTCAATCCAGTTTCCCTGTGTACGGTTGCAAATATTCACCAAAACTGCCTATATTAGATCAATAGATCTAAACCAACTGGCAAGCATTCAAACATATCATAGGACCTTGACTTCTAGGGAATAACTATAGAATACCCAAGGCGAATATGCATCCCAAGATGTGAACCTACAATCTATACTCCCTGTTCAACACAGGGTAACCATGATCCGCAGCTCGTGTAGAGAAAGTAAAAGACAAAGAGGTACAGTCAATTCTCCTTTTTATCTTGCACACCAAGGTAACCCGTCCTCAATTGGATTCATTTTTATAGCAAGTTTGTCAGAGTTGGTTCTATTTAGTCTATTTGAAATGGAATATTCCATATAGTAATTGACTTCCACCAACAATGGAAGTCACGCATATTTAATGGCAGGCTTTAGGATCTTCATTTAACATTCCTTAGCCTTCTAGCAAGCTCAACAACTATTTAAAGGTCTTTGCATGGTAACAATTTACTACACACCTCAGCTCCACCCTCCCCCCCATGTTTCAACCAAAGGGCCAAAAAGGATGCACAACCTCCAATTCCAGTGCCACAACCCCATCTCAACAGTCTAGTGGATCCCAATTCAAAACAATATGTACAATTCGCTAACTCCAGTGCCACAACCCCATCTCAACAGACTAGTGGATCTCAATCCAAAAAACAGAAGCCCATCGAATGGCAAATCTGAATGAGATATGCTTTAACTATGAATCGAGAGAGAGGGAGAGAAGAAATAAGAAAGTAAATATTGAAAAAGAAATGCACATAGCTGTCCTCTTAATGATACTTGATTCATGACTACTGAGATACTGTGTTGCATGCTAATTCCTTTTATATCAGAATTTCTGCAACTCCATCGAAAGCATACGGATAGCAGCGATGAAGTCAGCCACGCATCTGTACAAAGTAGGTCCCACTGATGAGTGGCTCTCGTCCACTTCTAAGGTAACAGTGCCCATGTGCTTAGAATTTTCATCTAAGTCCCCACAGTGTTGCAACATTTATTAGGTGATCGGAGCTTTTAGTTATGCAGTAAAGAACATTGTTGCGATGTGGCTCATAAATTTTTATATATTAAGGTGAAAAGATAAAAGCAGTTCAAAGTGTGGTTCCTGTTATAATATCATCAATAGCAAGATGAATCCTTACCATGTATAAAAAAAATAACAAGAAATAATGGAAGATAATATAGTAGAACAAGAAATTATCAAGGAGAGTAGATAAAAGTAAGAAATTTATAACAAACCAGAAAGCAATTATAGGAAGGAAATGAGGAAACACATGTAAGTGGAGCTCCCACACTTACCCAATTTAGTACCCGCAAGTACTACAGGTACTCTGGGCGAGAAATGCTGTAGTTCTGGGATCCACTGACAGAAAAAATAATTCATGGTAAATCAAATGTTCACAAAAATTTCTTTCAAATTCAAGAACTGAAACCCATAATTCTTGCCATCATGTACCTTTTTCAATACATTCTCATAGCTCGCACGACTAACTAATGAGAAAGCTAAAACAAAGACGTCCGCCCCCCTATAGCTCAAGGGCCTCAATCTGTTGTAATCCTCTTGCCCTATCAAAACAAGATAGATTTGATTCCCACGAGCGAAAAATGAAAAAACAGAAGTCAGTAAAAGAGGAGGGAAAAAAAAAAAAGAAACGGAATGCCAAATTCAGTAGAAGCATTTATATTAAGTGTACGAGGTTCATGCCATAGGCTTAGGTTCAAAATCGTTCAACTCTAACAGTCAATAGGTAACCAGCTTTCCTATCAAATACTAAGATAAATAAATTATCTGAAGTAAAATAATTTGGTCCAGAAGTTTGAAATCTAACCTGCTGTATCCCAGAGGCCTAAATTGACAGTGGTTCCTTCAACAACAACATTGGCGCTGAAGTTATCAAAAACAGTGGGTATATAGTCCTGAAAATGAGGGAATCGTTGGAGAACAAGAACTATAAATACTGAAAGAAAGAGAATACGCATTGAGGAAAAGCAAAAAACTAAAAAAATGAAGAAGGAGAGATGAAGATTAAATACTGATGTACAATTTATACCGAAAAAAATAGAAACCGCAAAAGCATTACCAAGATAAATCTCAAAATTATCAAAAATAAAATATGAAAACAGAAAAGGAAAGCCCGAAATAAAAGCAAAACCACGTAATTTTTAAAACTATGAAAACATCAAATCCAAAAACGGAAACAAGTAAAACTAAATATAAAGCCTAAAAGATTGGAAATCTGAAACATTGAAAATCGAATTTGAAGAGACTTACAGTGGGAAATTTGTTACTTGTGTAACAGATAAGCATGCAAGTCTTCCCAATAGCCCCATCTCCGACTGTAACACACTTGATGAACCTAGAAGTGCTTGACGCCATTGTATAAACGATATTCTCAGGGGAGAAAATATATATAGACAGAAAGAGAAGAACAAACAGTGAGCTGTTTTTAGCTTTAGATAAAGAAAGGAAACAGAGGTAGATCACATGATTCTCAATCTCTCTTCCTTTTCTCCTCCTCGTGTTTTAGAAATTAAGAGTGAGAAGTACGGATTCGCATTAATGAATCACCACAAAACAAACTGACCAGGCAGAAAACAGTGAAAGGCAACGTTACAGTGGAATTGAAGGGAGAGGAACAATAGTTCCTTCTCGCCTGATCTCCCTGTAAGAGCCTCGGAACTTGGAAGGTGAGTATCAGTCACAGTCCGAGAGAAAGAGAGAGAGAGCTTTGGTTGAGTGGTGAAGTGTATCCAAGAATCCAAGCAGTTGCACCTAATTTCCCAAAACACCCTTATATGTACTCGCTATTTCCATCGTACCTGTTACTCTCTGTGTGTTTGTGTATATATCTAGAAAAGGTGCCAGAGAGAGGAATCTTTGCAATGGCATATTAAACACTTTACGTCTTTACCCCAGGGTTTAAGGAATCGGGATCGGATCAGGTGATACCGATCGGAATTTGAGAAATCTGTATTAGATCGACCTGATCCGAAACGACATTTCTAGGGCTTTTTTACCAGTTTTAGGTGTTTTTGACCCATTCAATCCGATTCTTTCTTTACTCAAATCAGAATTGGTGGTTATTGATCCCAATGTAACCCTCTTTATCCTTCTGATTATAAAAGGTCAGGCAGTGTTTGGTATGCATTTTGGAATGAATTCTAAGTCGATTTTGTATTCTCAAATGATAAAAAATTCCAATAATGTGTATCAAACAGAACATTAATCTAACAATTTTCATTGTGGATCTCAATTGATGTGTAGTATGGTAGATAAAAGATGTTCAAGTGTCTATTGTGTCGAGAGAGGTCTTATTAGTGGTCTGTGGTTGTCTAGAAAATTTTTTTTTTTTCTTTTTTAGGAAAAGGTTTTTTGAATAAACGACATAGATAATGATTTCATACATAAGAAGGCAATAAGGTGTCAATATCATTTTTTATGAAAAAGAGAGGTAGAAAGAGATGGTGTTAACAAACCCTGTCCTAACATCGCAAAGAACTTCTGCCCTCCCTCCAACTCCCCCCCGCCCCCCGCTTTTTTTGTTTTTTAATAATATTTGGTTCCTTAAACCACTTGGTGTTGATGTGGATCCTACTCAATTTATTAAGGCATGTGACATGTTATAAGAGCTCCATACCATAGGACAGTTTGGAAATCCGGACCCAATAAATAAACTTTTTGGGGTGACATATGTGCCCTTTAATTTACTTTATATCATTCTTGTCTCACCCAAATGTGCTCTTTAAAATATAAAAAATGTGGATACCAAAATAAAATATTACATAAAAAAATAAATGTAGTTGAGCATACTCAAATAAATTTGGTATGGGCATTCTGGTCTACGTAAATTAATCCAACCAGGCAGGAGTGCAGGACTCAAGTCAACTTGTTAATAATTAATATACAAAATAAACTTTCTTGTGAACCTCCACCAAACAAAATTACAAAAAGGATAATCTAGAGAGACTCAATGGTTGGGTAGAACAAACATTTCTACAATTTCAAAAGATTAGGTTGGCCTTTCTTTTTTCTTTTTCTTTTTTTTTTTTTTTTTTTTTTTTTTTTTTTTTTTGGCCTTTTTCTTTTGGTTTTTAAAGGAGTATACATAAAAGCTAACAATAAAACAAAGCAATAGTAAAGCAAGTGGAATGATTGGAGGAAAAATAAATAAATAAATAAAACGAATTAAGTGAAATGGTTTTCAATGCATGAGTGCAGATTAAGCAACAATGAAAGGGAAGGTTGGAAGGAAAAGCAGTTAGGTTTTGAAAAGAAGAAAAAAGGCAAAAAAACAACATGTCACCATTATTTTGTTACAAACATAGATCTTACCTAATTTAACCAAATTAGCTACCCTAGTGAGAGAGTGTCCCAATGCACAATCCCCCCCCCGGCTACTGTAGGGTGTAAGAGGAGCAATGTATGCAGCCTTTTACCCTTTGCTTTGCAAGAGCGGCTGTTTATAAGTTTTGAACCTGCAACCAATATATTGCAATTGTACAATTTAACCGTTGCGCTAAGGCTCACCAACTTGTAGTTACCGAAATCATAAATATATTATAAGAACATCTAATTTAGACTTTACGAAAAAAACATATTTAGTTTATACATAGCAAATAAAATACTTGAGAGAATAAAAATAAAAAAAACTCCTACAGCCATCCCTTCTGATTCACTTGCACGAGCCAAAAACACAGATCATCTTTTTCCACCCACACTACAACCTACCTAAATCCTATTACCATTTTTGGAACAAACCCTGCATGACGCCTCTGGTGTTTGAACCAACAGTCCGAAATAGAAGATGAACAGACCAAGAATTCAAAATGCTCAAGCAAGGATGAAGCCTGGATCAAGGCTTAAAACCAGAAATCAGGATCCAGATCAGTCTCTGTCGATTCTAATCCGGTTTGGGATCAGTCAAAATCGATGAGACATCGACCATAACATGTCCTAACCCTAGTTTCCGTAGAAGGATCAGTCAAACCAGATCAGTCAGAATCAAAATCGGTCGAATAGGCCGGTCCCAATTATTGAAACCCTGGACCAACCAAAGAGAATAAGTAGTCTAATCGAGTGGCAGAGGAAGGGTTTCAATTCCTATAAATCTTCTATGTTTTTTTTTTCAGTTCTATGGCCATGGCCTCATCTCATGGACTGGGTCATGGATGACCAAATCAATCGCTTGACTTGGGGCCCATTTTGGTTCTCTGTAAGTCTAGATGTGACACTTTTTCTGCTGGACCCAAATAATAATAAACGATCTTTCGAAGCCCGGGCCCAGGGTCTCTTATTAGAGTTCCTTTTTGGGTGTCTTCCATTCTTCCTGGTTTTCTTAATAAAAAAAAGGATACTAATTCCATCTTTCATGAGTAAGAGAAACTCTGTCGACTCAAGAAGAAGAAGAAGAAAAAGAGTGCTTAATTTTAGGGCCGAAAGAAGCCCAAAAAAGCTTGCCAGCTCCAAATGTGGACTCCAATTTGAATCAGAAATGAGTTAATTGAGTCCTCTTTTTCTTTCTTTGGTTCATGTAAAAAATTAAAACCCGGTCCATTTTTAAGTTTCAAGTTCCACTACGGTTCTGTAATAAGTGGAAAGGTGGAGGCTCTCACCACAAAAATCTCAGTGGGAGACATAAAATCTTCCATGGCGCAAAGTTACTGCAGCACCATAATTATTAATTAGGGTTTTAAAACAAGGAATCAGTGTATGAATTGGGTCCAGTCGATTCCAATCTGATTCCATTCCGAATCAGCCGTAATTGGCCGGATTCCGTTTGAATCCTAAACATACAGTGTGAATCTTCTGTTCTAGAACGGCAGGAATCGGGATCGGACTCAACCGATTTCTGATTCACCTGATCGGAATCCGGTTTTTAAAAGAGTAACCGTAAGGGAGTGCTTTAATGAAGATCGATAACCTAATATAACAATCGAATACCATGAAGACAAACAGTCAAAGCACCATAGAGTTGAGTTTTAAAACTCCTTGCCTGGTGTCTTTCCTGGCCTAGACAACAACTGGGTCCCTGAAGTGAAATCATGAAGGAAATATTAGAAGCCTCTATGATTAGGTAGGATGCACTCATGGTGGGTCAGCTAGGAACTATTGTAGAAGCACAGAAATGGAAACCATGACAATGAACCAACAAGTACTCTTTTAATTGTTTTCATTACATGGAATTAAATCTCCATCGAAACTGACTGGAATCTTCGAGTTGTCTTGGTTTTGGAACTGACCGAAAAGAAGCCTAGGGAGGCTAGGGTCGAAATCCACTGTCAAAAAACCTTGAAACAAAATCCAGCACGTCTAGGTTTCGAGTCTGCAATACTTCTCTACATCTCCCCAAATTTAAGTAACGCAACGCCGGAATCTTCTTCTATTTTGTTATAAACAAAATAACTGCAGAAAATCAGAAGCTTGTTTCCCCATATAAGAAGCCATCATTTTGTCAAAGCCCCCAAAATTGTAGAGGGTAAACCTGAAACTAAGGTCCAGTTGATCCTCAACAGCTCGGTAAGCACCATGTCCATACGGCTTGGTTTTGTTAACTGTGAATCCAAGAGGCCCAAGCACTCCAAGTTCTCATGTTCCCTCGCCCCATCGCTCTGAGTGTTACTCTTCTCATATTCTTTGCACTCTGGCTGCTACTTGATGTGTCATTTGCTCACACCTTATTGGCCTCTTGCTGGGCTTTGAGATTTTGCATGGAGTATCAACAAGAACACCAGCTATAGCCTTCAGTGATGTTTCAAGATTGCTCCTCCTTACCGCTACAATAGACAATACCAGTGGTAGCCTTGGGCACGAATTACCTTGTCTGCCACTATGCTTTATGCCAAATCAATGCCACCCAACCTGTACTAGTTAGCCTTGGGCACCAATTACCTTGTCTGCTAATAACTACCATGTTGGTACAACCTAGCTTGGTGCTATGGTAGTATGGTAGTTAGCACACACCTCTTTCACAACAGGTCTAAATTGGACATGGGCATGAAACTAAATAATAGGGTTTTGTTGGACAATGATTGAAGAATAGAACTGATGCAGGATGACTTCAAATACTCTTACATTTGAGGAACCAATAATGAACAGTAACAATGATCACCAGCTGTAATAACAACAGTTATATCAAAATAGCAAGAATAGCATCTATGCCTCTAGGGAAAAAAATTTACCACAATATAAAATACAAGTTTTTAGCAAACACCATGGTATGAGCTCAATTTTTATATTAAGCAATAAGGGCACCAACCAATCTAGACAACTTCGCTGATTTGGTACACTTACAATACTCCCAAGTCCTGTAACAACTGGCCAAATATCAGACCATGAGGGAAATTCTGGGTATGGCTTTTACTAACTCAAGCTTACTAATCTGAGAACAAGAAAAAACAATCAGATCTCGATAAATTAAATTGCTTATCCATTTTCAATGTTCCACATGTGTGAGGGAAGCCTTCTATAACAGTCTTCAGTGGCTAAAAAAATGAATCCTAGGGAAAGCTCAAGCACACAAGAAGAACCGGCATTGCAATGATGATCAATAGAAAAATTACAAGACCATTGCCCAGAACCCTTTAATGTTCTAACTTCTAAGATTTAATACACTTAATACATAATAAAAACTCAACTTCAAACCAGAAGTTTCAAAATGCCAAAAGCTCCCCTGGTCTGCAGACACATATACTCGGAAACTAAATGCTGAAAATTTGATATAATTAGATGCAGATAACTGACCAATACCCTAATATGACTCGAAAGTAAAAACATTCAGAAATCCTAGATATGGTGAACCCTATACATTAAATAGAAAACTCCCCTAGGACCCTATATGGATGCATAAATTCTCCCTTGTTCAAATAAAGAGATCTCAAGTATTGTAAAAGAGCAATAATATACAAGCTCTACCATGAATAAACCCTATCAATCAAGCTCAATAGCAAGAAAATTTTAAAGAATTAATGCTATTAGTATTTCCAACCAATAAACTGATCCAGAGTGACGACCTCAATCAAAGGATTTAAGGATGTCCATGTAAAAGTTTAAAACCATAACTTGCATTCATCCTCATCTTCAGCCTTGCAATAAAAAATTGTTGGCAATGTCCTTCATCGGCAGTAACTGAACATACTGGTCGCATCAGAAGCCCAACTGGGATCTTCTTGAAATGATTGATCTTATATATCTTCGATCCAACACGCATCTAACAGTAAATCTTCCAAATAAGCAATTCTGCACTCAGTACCATCAATGCATACCTCCCCATGTAAATTGAATGACAAAACCCTCTACAGTATATCCCAGTATTGTCGTCTAAAGTATCCTATAACACCTTCTGGACTGAATTTTTCAAAACCGAATACCCGTCATGCATGTCATGAGTCAGAACATTGTTCCCTTCTTGGATGAAAATGTAAATATTCAACCCAAACACTCAAATTATTGGGTGTAGGGACTCACAGATATATGAGGCAACGGTAGGCTTTTAGGGGTAACCGATGTGGGACTATTCTCCCACCAAAAAAATAAAAATCCAGTTGTAAGATATGAACATACATGCTTCACTGTGACACCGGAATGAAGCAAGCCAACCACAATAATCACACGTAAGGGCCACCAATGGACAGAAACGAGAATGCCAAAGCTCAAAAATTAACAAGCACATAACTGGTTGTCAAATAAGAAACCAAGCATACCCAACCCTCTTCTCACAAGACTCTACCAAAAACTCAAAGCATGAGGCCATGAGGTCAATATCAATTGCAAGAGATTCAGCCATTCAAGCTCAAACTATTGGGTGTAGGAACTCACAGGTATACGACGCGACGGGAGGCTTTTAGGGGTAACCGATGGGGGACTATTCTCCCAACAGAAAATACAAAATCCAGTTATAACTTATAAGATACGAACATACATGCTTTGCTCTGACACCAGAATGATGCAAGCCAACTACAATAAACGCACGTAAGGGCCACCAATGGACAGAAACAACCACCACCAGAAAGAAGAATGCCAAATCACAAAAATTACCAAGCAAATAACTGGTTGTCAAATAAAAAAACCAAGCATATCCACTCCTCTTCTCACTAGACTATACCACAAGAAACTCAAAGCATGAGGCCATGAGATCAATATCAATTACAAGAGATTCAGTTTCTCTCAGTCAAACTCACCGCAGATGCATTGCAATAGATCATTCACTGGGGGTGGGGGGGGGGGGAAACAAAGGGTCTAGGCATTTTAAGTTTATGGTACACTAGCCTAAATGACTTGCTTATGTAGCCTGAATATACACTAGCATTTTGACTTGCTCAGAGAGCATGAATATTCAAAAGAATTTTGACATGTATCAAACAGCAAAAAAGGCATTGAGAGACATTCTCTCTAGTTAGAGAAATTGGGCAGCTTGAAGGTGGCACATTGTGCAGCAGCGGATCCAACATTTAAAGGCATTCCCATTGGTTAACTCTGTAGGTATTAATTTCAGGTCTTAGATTGTCACCCTCCCGGACAAGAAAGATCGTATCATGGAGTCCTTCCACTGGATCCTTCAAACTCAATTTCGATGGTTGTTCTTTTGGCTACAAAGGCCCATCTAGAATAGGGGGAGTCATCAGAGACACTGAAGGCAGGATTCTAAAAGTCTTCTCAGGTCCTACACTTGAATGCAGCTTATTAAGACTGAGTTGTTGACCTTACGGACTGATTTGCATACTGCAATCTCCAAGGGTGCTCACAGTTTCATTGGGGAAGGGGATTCAATGACAGTCATTGGTTGGATGAGGAAAAGGTCAAGTTGTCCTTGGCAATTATCCCATCTCATCCATTCCATCAGTGACCTAGATTCCCAAGTGAATATCTCATTAAAGTGGAAGTCGAAGTTAACAAATGATTTAGCCAATGACTTGGCTAAGCAAGGATTTGAGAGGCTAAGAGCAAGTATTGGTGATGTGTTCTACATTACCAAGAGGTGCTTAAGAACATTAAAAACAATACACCAGAATGTAACAATGACCACAGTAGACCAAGAGTACAGAATAACACCCCGAGGGGGTTGCTCAGTTGGCAAGGACCAACACCTCACAAATAAGAGGTCATAAGTTCAACTCTCCTTGGGGCCTAACTATCCAAAAAAACACAGTAGACCAAAGAGTACAGAATAACAGTCTTATAATAATCTCTAGAATTGCAATCAACAACCAAATATATGTTTCAGATCAGCAGTAGCAGTAGCCTCAATGGGTAATCGGCAGCAAGCTAACAAGAAAATACTCACTCCAGAATAAGCCCTAACAGCAGCCCTCAAGACTGAAGAAAATAGTAGCCGCAGAGATGAATCACCGACCTGATCTCTTGTGACAATGGTGCAGCGACATTCCTCCAATAATCTTTCCATAACAGTGAATGAAAACTCCAATACACTCACTGGAGCAGAGAAATAACAGCACAGGTTCTGTAACGGTAATGTTAACTGAAATAAAGCAAGAGAAATTAGAAGAGAAAGAAGAGTGACCAGCACAGGTTGAGTTATACCCATGTAGCTTCCCTTAGAGGATTATGTCTCCAATGCCATATACTCGAACACATCTGTAAGATATCTTCCCAAACTTCAGAAGTGAAACTGTAATCAAAGAAGAGATGATCCCTGTTTTTCCATTTCAACCCAACAGTTGGTCTGTAGTGGGTAATGCATTCACTAAGCAGCACCAAGTTGTAAAAGACTGTCTAGGAATCTTAATCATGAACTAAACTGCATCTATCCAAGGAACTTTTATGGCTGTTGATCTAACCATATCTCCCAAGCTGACTTGGATGTGAAGAGTCCAGAAGGCGTAGCCTTCTACACCACCAAATCAGATTCCCAAGCATGCAATTTCTTGACATATGGCAACTGTTTCCACACTTCCAAAAGCTCGAGGGACACAGGTGGGTCCAAGGACCATTCACCTTCTTGAAGGACAGACTGCACCAATGATGTCTAGGCGGCGCTTGCATCATAGCGGATTCTTGTTTGTGCTCTACGTTGTTTGCTGAGTGGAGGGGATTTACATGGATTATCTTCAATGATATTTTTCTCTCTTTAACTGAAGAATATGACTAGGAAAAGGAAATGTAATTTGTTTAAGCCCATTATTCATGCGTTAGATGTTGTGATATATAATGTTTGCTTGATGTGTTGGTAATTTAAAGCCGCTAAAGTAATAACACAAGCAGAAGGCTTGGATTTCAGTGTAACGATGTCATACAATTAAAGAATTGGAACTAGTTACTAAATTTACAAGTTTTGAAGCTGAAGCAGCTGGAAAAAGCCAGCTACTTGACGTCCATTTCCAGAAATCCCATTTAATCTTCTGGAACTAAGTGCTATTTCTCATGAGTCTACTTTGAAACTAATGCATGCCATAGACAGTCAGGGAATTGCTAAATGCTGGTTTTATAGTTAAGGCATGTTCATGTGATCATGTCATGTTTAAAATTCTACAAATTTAATATGTACATAAGTGCATGCAAGCATCACATTTTTGTCACAAAAGCATACTGAAGTTTCTGGAAGAAAGTAGGTAAACAATCAGTGCTTGCATTATCTCACACCCTTACAGAGAAAAAGAATTTATAAAATGATTTTTTTTGATACATAGATACACATTTTTCTCCATTCAGTTCATATTAAATGTTTATCTTCTAGTCAAATACCTGAGAGGAGGCTAGCGCTAAAAAATTGCTTAAGGATAGCACTGATCCTGCTCCACCCTTCCCAGGACCCTCCTTAAGACAATTAGCTATGTCCTTATTTCTCTATAAGATCGAAGCATTTCTATATCCACATGGACCAAAATGGTCACTGAAACCAAAACTTGGTACCTTGAGAGGATAAGAACTCAGGGAACAATAAAGATATGCTGATTTATTGCAATTGGCAGAATCCACTTAAAATTCTTTCCGGCTTGTATTGGGCCCGCTGTGGAAATCTTACGATTTTGAGCACATTTATACCATTTGATTGGATCCAACTAAAATGTATACATCTCTTAATGTAGTCCTAGATAGGTAGGAGACCTACTAGAAGCCAAACAACAGGATCAAATAACAAAAGGGGCTGCTAGTTTGAATGGACAGCACTAGGATTTAGGTCAATTCCTAGGGTTTGGGTTGGATATTGGGAAAGGGGTTTATAGGGTATTAATGGGCAGGTCTGGGCAGGTCTAGGGGGTCAATATGGTATAAAAAGGTTAGGATTTGGATGAGTTATGAAATTCTGTAATTTTGGGCAGAATTGAATTTTAGGGTTTTGGGTTTGGGTTTTAATGGAGCAAGGAGATGAAGGGGTTAGAGTGGGAGTTTGGGGCTGAAACTTGGATCGAGTGTCAACAATGATGTAAGGGATGTATGCTGAAAGTTTAGTTTGAAACTGATGGACAGATTTGGAGTTATGAAGGTTTCCTAGTAGAAGTAGGAGAGAGGGGTAAAACTGTAATTTCAGACAATCGGCTGGGTGGATGGTGCTGAAATTTGAATTAAGTCTCTCTTAGGGTTTGAGGAAGACTTGATCAAATTTTTAGCAGATTCTAATGGTTAGATTTGGCTAGGCAGAATTCTCACGAAAATCACCTTGTATGTGACCTCCTACAAGGAAGAAGAATAGTTGCAGAATTTCTTACTTGTTGCAGGTCTTCAATGGCAGCAGCTTTGAAGATGAACAATGGGGTCTCCCGATCTTCACAATGCAAGGAGATAAGTAGCAGCCCTCCCGATCTTCACGATGCAAGGAGTCGATTGGAGATCCACCAATCCCTTCACCTTGATATTAATCACAAGGCAACCTTGATATTACTCACAAGGCACACTCACAATGGAGCAAAGGCAGCAAGCATAAAGCTGAGTTTTTATTAATCAAATTCGTCTTCAATACATGGCCCCCTTAGAACCTTATATAAAAGACTTAAAATTAGACTTAGACATTAAAAAGGAATGGCCTAACCCAATCCTTAACCTATTAGCTAACTTAAACTGACTAGGAAGCTGAAATAGACTCAAAATAGAGTCCTAATGACTTAAAAACAACTTAACTACTTAAAATAAAAGAAGATTCCCTACTAGCCAATAGGATATAAGAACCTCTTAGCCAATTGGATGCAACCAATTTAAACCGGTTCAATTAAAAACACTAAATAAAAACAAAGTATTGGGCTAATCCCGTATGCAACCTATGTACCCCTATTTTAGGCCCAGAAAAGTGGCCTATTAAATTAGAAACCCATGGGATCAAAGGCCCAACATGTATGTAACCCAACCCTAGACTTATTCCCAGTGAAACAAGCCCTATTTGGTGATGACTCTGCATCATCTCTTGTACTGGCATATGTGCCACTACATAAAAATTCCACGATTTTGAATGCCATTCTTATACTCTAATCGGCCTTTATGCTGAATTGGCGTACATTACATCATGTAAATGAAACAGTCTTTAAATGGTTTAATGTGTAATGCATGTCCATCCATGAAGAGCAACCCTAATTGTCTATCAAAAACGGAAGAAGCATTTGAAGAAGCCAGTTCAGTTGCCTTTTTTTGTTTTGTTTTGATGAATAATAGTTTTATTAGAAAGGGAGAAAAAGAATGATATACAAAGCCTGAGCCAGAGAGCCCTAACTGGACGAAAATGAAATAAGAAAGGTTAGAAAGCTATTTCATAAAGGATAACTGTCCCCAATTGATGTAGACTTCAAGGTCTACACACGCAGGAGAGAGCTCAAGAACCAGACCCATACTCATGGGTCAGATTCTGGTGCACATGGGCCATATCCAGATTAGTGGCATGGACCAAGTTTGACGGGTTTTTGAGGCTTGCATATGGCTGGAGTGGGCTCCTTTGGTTGAGATTTTGTGGTTCTTTTGACAGAGATTAGTTGCTGTTTTATTTACTTGCTATTTCCTTAGTTTCCCTTGTCTTCAGTTTATAGTTTATATAGTTTCTATTTTTTTTTTTTTTTTATTTTTTCCTGTTTAGATAGCAAGAGGGTAGAAATTTCTATTTTGTTAGGCTGTTATTTTATCTACTTTCTAATGTGTAAAGAGGGAGGAGCTCATTATTAGTTTACCTGAGGATTTCTCTTCTGAGTGATCAGATCGTGTAAAAAATATGTTGATCACTGTCACTGTATTTATTATAGATTTTAATTTCTTGTTCATATCAATTAACTATCCAAAATAAAAAAAACATGAACACCCTACATGATCGTAACGAAGCTTCTAAGTGTGAGTGTGTGTATGAGACAGAACTGAAAAGAATCAAGAAGAAAACCATATCACATTCTTGATAATTATTATTGGTGTGACTGATCAAGAAAAGAGAAAATGGGTACAACACTTCTAACAAATATCAGATGCAGATTGCAGACATGAACAAAAATTTTGAAAACAACTTGAAAGCACAAAAATAAATCCTAAATAGCTAACCTGCTCGATCAACATCTGGACATTTTCTTTTTTGAATACTTTCCCTTGTTGCCACTTGCATTGTACAAAGAAACACTAACAGCACAATGGGAAAATGTGGGGTAAGGAAACATGATCTTTCAATTACCCTTACATGAAAAGGGCCAGCTCCATAAACAGAGTAAGTTGTTCAACTTCAATTCCATCAATGAGGTAGCCTAAAAGAATCAGTTTCCTAGATAACTTAGATCACCCACATACTCTGCAATTTGTTTCAGGCGCACATTAAGCAATGCATGTGTATCTGCATCTTGGATAACACCAGTTTCTTTCTCAATGTTCCTTTACACAAGGCTTCCAAACACACCCTTGTGCTTCCCATAGAGAACAAGAACAGGGCCACCACGCCTTGGAAGTGCTGTCTCAAGAATTTCTTGATCCACACCTTGGATTAGCTCCCTGTTCTCATCCATAGATATGTCACAAGTAGTTGGACCTACAACGTCAATAACCTCTCCCTCCTTCAAGTAAGCTTCCCTCCTCTGAAATCTTTATTAACAATTCTAACTCAAATATGACTTGTAAGCCAATAAATTGTTGTTCTCCTCTTTTCTTCCCTACAGCTATTGGAATAATATGGATCGCTGTGTATCGGTTCTTCACCTTATCTTCCCTCTTCTTTCCCCATTTCATCATCGATTCTTCTATGGTCCTTGCCTCTGGATATGCCTCCTCTATCATGACTACGATCCCTTCTCCTGAGCCCTAGGCTTCTGTGGGGCAAGCATATCATCCATCTGAGCCTGCAAGCGATCAATCTGCTCATTAGACCCTTTCCGCCGAACATTCTGTGCATTGGAATCACGTTGGTGGTTCTTTGCATCCGGCATATCTGCAACAAACCCTAACCCAGCCGTCCCGGTTCTCCTAGTAAACTCCACAACCTTCACGTCCTCCCTGGCATTTTTTCCAATGCCCCTCCCTTCATGCCATCCATACCCAGCAAGTAACGCTGCACCAAAACCCTCAACAGGAACATCAACAAATTCATCAAATCCTCTATCTTCAGGCAGATTCTTCATATCCTCCTTGAATCTCTGCAATGCCAAATCCTCACCGGGCCCAGATCCGGCTGGAGGATCCACTTCCATCTTATCTTTGTCATCCTGGCTAATATTGACTTCCTTATCTTGTCTGAGATTCAAACCATAGGACACGTTTGAATCAGGTATTCCAACAGTTGAAGGAGCTTCAACCTCAAAGCCGACACCAAGGTCATCCGCAGCAGAAGAGCGAACAGGGAGATCAAGGTTCGTCATTTTCTTCTGGGGTCTCCATGTGTTAGGAATAGGCGGAATTACAAGCTTTTCCGAACAATTCAGTCTTTTGGAGGGGTCAAACTCTGTCACGTATTCGTGCTTGATTTCTCCATCTTCATTGGAGTTGTCTTCTTTGAAAATCTCAGCGGGCCTGTGTTGACTTGGCTTGGAAGATGCTTTGGATGGTAGAGAGAATGAGAGTTTCATGCTTTCTTACTACCTCAAACTCCTTACAGAACAAACTAATCGAGCAGGGTGCGAGGGCAACCGCTTGCAGAGTTGCAGTCGGGGAGGATGAGCGGCGCTAGGGTTTGCACTTTAGGCTTCTTGCACTGACCAGGGGGAATTTTAACAGGGGAAGTAAGCGACACATGGTAAAATTGGGCCTTGGCTCTTGTCAGCCGTGGCAGGAGCTGCATGCAGCACCGGTGAGGGACAGTAAAAAAAAAGGGTTAAGATAGTTATTTCACAGGTGAATCCCACCTGAGCCACATATAAAATGATCAATCCCTGTATTTGGGGTGGTTTTCGTGTGCAGCTCCTGCCACGACTGCACAAGAGCCACGCCCGTAAAATTGACGAGGGCAGGCGGTTGAAGTCTTGAAGGTGAAGAATTTTTATATTCCAGTAGATCGATACATGGTAAAATTTAGGGGCAATTATTATCACTTCCCTACACTTAGCCTATATTTATTAAAACTCCTCTACCTTAAACTTATTTTCTGATACTTGTCTGTTTTTTAACTTTTACTTCTCCTTCTCCCCTCATATTTTTAAATACCCAGATTGCCCTTCCTTTTTACCTAGTAACCTACTAATATGTATCCATTCTTAGTGAGTGGCTCACAAATTGCTTTTACCAAATCAAGAACCAATCGGTTAACAAATTTGCTTTCATTGATTTTTAGGGATGAGATTAATTTAATACTGACTTTTTATCATTTCTTTATTATTTTTTAGGGATAAATAACGCCACCTGGTCGAGGAATGCATCGATATTTCGTTCACGCTTGTGTCTAGGCACAGGTACACGCCCCACCCCCTCCCATGACATGAAAAACTCCACCCTTGTTGAAAGCCACGTGTGCTCTCATTGATTGCGTTTGGTTTGACATTCTTATCATAGATTCTAGGTGTAGAACAGGTTCTCAAACCTGAGTTTCTTTATTTTTTCGTTTCAGAATGTATTCTAGGCACATAATATATTTCAAGAATGCATACCAAACATAGCTTCATATCTCAAGGCTTGTTAGCTTCAACTTTGATCAAGTGAAGAAGTAAAGTAAGAAATAAAATTCTCTCAAAAAAGAATAAACAATTAAAAGGAAAAAAGAAAATTGCCTGGCAAAGTCCCCTAAGCCCTGTCACATGGGGCAGGGGAATGAACACCCTACCCCTCCCCTTGGATGCTCATACATGAGCTCCCATTGCCCCTTGCAATAGCGTAGGGGCAACGCATTCTAGTAAGCCCTAATTAAAATTAGGAAAATGTTTTGTCTAGGAGTAAAAATTATTTTATCTCAAAAGAAATAATAAATCATTAAGGGAAAAAGAAGGTTGTCAAGTCTTGTGGCCCTGCACTGGCCTTGCATCAGTGCAAAGCCAATGGAAGCGTGCGCACAAGCATCCAACTGGGGTGGGCTCATGAGGATGGGGTGATCATTTTACCCTCCCTGTGTTTGGGCACAAGGGCCATGCATTTTGGTAGTGATCCCCCGACCATATTAAAAATGAGAAAATGTTTCCTATCCAAGAGTGTGGCCTATTTTAGGCCCCTATGTCTATCTCTCTCATCTCCCTATGAAACGACGTCTCTAACCCCTATGCAGTAAGAGTGAGATACAGCCCGGGAATGATGGTGTAGGCCATAGTCCTGAACAAAAATAAAAAACCATCTTATTAGAAATATAAGAGAATATGCAAATATAGTGATAGAGAAATGATATAATAAAAAGAACAAAAATCTCATGACATCAGAATAGGGTTTATTCTCATGCCCTCTCAATATGTTAGACATGAGAATTAATTTTTCTTAATAAATAATAGTTAAGCTATTCAATAGGATTTTTCCCGTTAAATATTACCATTTCTCTTAAGGGTGAAACTACTTAACATGGGGGCATTTAGGAATGTTTCCCTAAATGATTCAGTCTTATTATTTTACATGGACTAATGATGTAGCTATTTCACCGTTGGATAGAGAGGACATGTGCGAGATTAGTCGCATGTCAAATTTTAAAACCTTTCTACGTATTGATATGCATCTTCATTTATGCAAATGTACGCCTATAATATTACAATGCACTCTCTTAGGCTTTTGAATTTTTTTTGGATGCTCTATTTTACCATTTGTTTGGATAAAAACTTGACATGTAAATAAGAGACTTGAGGTTAATTAGATGCTAAAACATTAAAAAGAAAAACATGAAATTTCAACCAGTTTGGGTCATTATATCACCTTACAAAAACAATTTCTTTAATGGTACGAGGAACCCACACCTTTTGGGTAGAGGGAGTGAAGTAAAGGCCTACGACGTACATATAGATCATAGAAGTTCAAAGCCCATGAGAATCATGAAATCAAGATGTCCAAAGGACGATAAAAATTAAATGTAAAAGATGTGGTTTCTTGATTTTTAACCTACACGTACAGTCAGTGTTCGACATCTATTTTAATTTTATTTATTTTTTAAATATATTATTCTATATGTTAAATAGCGCTGGATGGAACAAGCATTGAGCATTTGCCCTTACGCGGAGTGTGACGGGGCTTGAGTTACCTTATCGATAAACAATAATTAGTTGTCGTTTTTGCCCTTTCTGGGCCATGTTTTCCAAATGTTGAATGTAATGGATTGAGAATAACATTGTACGGATTCTTTGGCGCATAGGGTCTCTCTGGACAACGCTGCGTGTCTTCGTATTCGTTCGCTGCGTGTCTTCTTATTCGTTCGGTTTCGGTTTCAGGTTTCTCTCGAAGAGGAGAGAGTAGACGCGAAGTCTTCAGAAACTGAGAAGAAGAAGAAGAAAACCTAATAAATAGAGTATCGGATGGGAGATTCGAAGAGGAAACGAGGCCGAAAACCGAAGCAACCAGCAGCCGAAGCACAGACGAACAATTCAGGCACTACTTCCTCTAACGCCATGGACAACGTTTTCTCCGTTAGCAACGTCGAATTCGTTGACCCCGATCCTCCCGCCGCTGACAAGGGACGTGGTGGTCGGGGTCGAAAAGCTGCAAAGCACTCCGACAATGCTGAAACCTCTGTCGTCGCTTGTCCTACCAGGAGGACTTCTCGTGCCGCCGAAAACAAAGGCGACTGTGTACCTACCGTGTCGGTCTCCGGCGACGTCGTTAGGCATTGTGTTATTGAGCCACCGCCCAGGTGGGAAAATGTTGCCAAGGTGGTTCCATCCATGGATGCCGTCGTTAAGGTGTTTTGTGTTCATACAGAGCCCAATTTTTCTCTTCCCTGGCAGCGGAAGCGACAGTATAGTTCCGGTAGTAGTGGTTTCATTATTGGTGAACGGAGGGTTCTGACGAATGCTCACTCCGTGGAGCATTATACACAAGTTAAGCTCAAGAAACGCGGCTCCGATACCAAGTACTTGGCCACTGTGCTAGCAATTGGAACGGAGTGTGATATTGGTAAGAACGATCATTTTGCTCCACCTTTCTTAGTTGCTCACTTTTCTCAAACACGATATGCAGCTTTATGGCTAGTGTGAACTTTCTGTGCTCTAGGGTATTAGAATTTTAATTGGATATTGCATCTTATGACTACGATTAATATTATTTTCATGGGCAACCAATTAGTTTATTGTGTGATATTTTCTAAAGTCTGATTTGATAATTTAGAGTGATTAGATTCTCTTACAAATAATTAACATATTTCCTTATATTCTTTGGAAAGCGACATGAAATTTAAATATGATGTTCCCTGACTATATCTCCTAATCACTTCTATGTTTGATTGAACTGTTAAGCAAACAATAATGTTTTAATGCACAAGTTTGCTAAACTCATCAAGTCATCAGTGTTTTTTTTTTTAATGAACAAGCTTGCAAAGCTAACAGTTTTTATACTTATATATGTTCTCTTCCTTAAATTAATTTGTTCAATGTTTTCATGACAAAATCACTTAATTTTATTACTTCTCTTTATTTATAATTAGTTATAATGGATGACGAACCATGGTACCTCGTTTCTATAAAAACAATAAGCAAATGTAGTAGCAATATAGTATTTAAAATCCAGGATTTTTCCTCGTTAACTTCCATTCTAGGTCTTCAGATAAGAGAATCAGAGAGAATAAAAAGAAGACACACGGATATGAGTCTTTGTCTAGTTATATATCCAATGGTTCAGATTTATCATGAGTTCTACAATGTTTTGGACATATAGGTTCAACATTCTTGATATGTATCTTATTTTTAAGTGACCTTTCTTTCCAGTGTCCCCAACTTTTTTAGCATTGACATAGATTATAGAATTGGTTTAGTTTATTTATCTGGTCCCACTGCAGCAATGCTGACAGTAAATGACGATGAGTTTTGGGAAGGCGTTTCACCTGTGGAATTTGGGTCCTTGCCTGCACTCCAAGATGCTGTCACTGTTGTGGGCTACCCAATAGGAGGAGACACAATTTCCGTGACAAGTGGTGTGGTGTCACGCATAGAAATCTTGTCATATGTTCATGGGTCCACTGAGCTTTTGGGATTGCAGGTTGCATTAACGGCTTTATACCTCCTCATTTTGCCTTTTGTGCCAGCTTGTTGAAATTGTGTCCTGAAGTGTCTCATCTGTGAGTCGTATTTAACAGATAGATGCTGCCATAAACTCGGGAAATTCTGGTGGACCTGCTTTCAATGACAAGGGCAAATGTGTGGGTATTGCATTTCAGTCCCTTAAACATGAAGATGCGGAGAATATAGGTTATGTCATACCAACCCCTGTCATTATGCACTTCATTCAGGACTATGAGAGGAATGGAGGATATACAGGTATGCGGAGGTATCATTCTGGTTGCTCTTCTTAATTTGATTTCTTTAATGGCGCTTATATAGTTTTATGCATCAAAATTTACTGCTGCGTTTATATATCTTACCTCATAATTTCAATGTCAACCTTAGTGGGAAGGAAGTAACCATTCCTTTTGTTGGAGCAATGAGAACCCCATTCCTTTCTTTCATGAACTCTCAATGCTATCTGGTACCTGCCAGGGTTTCCAATTCTTGGAGTTGAGTGGCAAAAGATGGAAAATCCAGATTTGCGAATGGCAATGGGGATGAAACCGGACCAGAAGGGCGTTCGCATCAGAAGAATTGAACCTACTGCTCCAGAATCTCAGGTTTTGAAGCCATCCGACATATTACTCAGCTTTGACGGAATTGATATTGCTAATGATGGAACAGGTTTGACATTTATGCTTATTAACTTATGTTTTTCTGTTTTGCCAATCTACGCTATTTTGGGTGATTTGGGCTGTGTTGCTTTTTTTATGTAACGGTAACCTGTAGGGTTTGCTTTTCCTCTCTTCTTCCATAGCGGAATGTCTCGCATTTCTTCTGTAACTTCAACTTGTTCCAGCTTTGGCATCTGACTTGAACTAGTTAACACTGGTGCTCCTCACCGAAGTATGTTGTAGGTTACTGGCAAACAAGGTCTAAGGAACATCGGACCACTACTTCTACATTGCTATACCATGGCCTTTTAGTTTTTCTTCTCTAGAAAATGGTAAAAATCTTATTGGGGGGTTGTACAAGAAAAATTATAAGGTCTTGAACACATGCCTGTGAAGCTGCTGTTTCCTTTTCTGATAACTTTTTACAATTCACTCCACAATAATAAGGGAAAAGGAAGAATGCGCCGCCTTGTGTAGATTCCAATATACCCTTCTCGCATAATAGTCAGTGGGGCCCACTCTTATTCTGACCATGTGAGCCCCATGTGGACCCCATATGAATGATACCATTCTCAAGACCCTCATTGGTGTAACATGAAGATTCCTTCTTACACTGCCCTTGTAGGAAACCCTCCCCCCAATAATAAATAAGTAATTAGGTCTCTTAATTTGTTAATATTTAAATTCTGTCAAATTAGTATGGGTTCTTTCCCCTGTTTTGAGTTATTTGTGAAGAAGGGAAAGAAGCTCTAGTTCCTTTGGTTTTTCTTTCATTTAAGAGTATTCAATAACATCGTGGAGTGTGGGGCTTCTTTGTACGGACTGGATATTAGCTGTGATTTAGTTGAGTTTCATGGCTTGCATTCTATTGGTATTGATTGATTCCGGTCATAACAAATGCATTAAAAAAAGAAGGGGGTGATGTTTCCAAGCCCTGCTGTCCATTCATCTTGTAACTAATTCTTCTTTCTTGCTTTGTGATATTCCAGTTGCTTTTAGACATGGAGAGCGCATTGGTTTTAGTTATCTTGTTTCTCAAAAATACACTGGAGAGAATGCTGTAGTGAAAGTTCTCCGCAATTCAGAAATTCTTGAATTCAGTATCAAACTGGCAACTCACAAAAGGCTTATCCAAGCACACATCAAGGGAAAACCTCCTTCCTATTATATTATTGCTGGATTTGTCTTTACAACTGTATCCGTTCCATATCTACGGTCTGAGGTGTGAGTTATTTTAATTTTTAACATTGTTCTTGTTCCACGTTTATTTATTCTGTATCGCATAAATGAATTTATAATCTTTAAGTAAATTTTAGCTTATTTGCAAAATTTTCAGTTTCATGGGGTGATTTTATTAACTCATAAACTGTTTAATTTGATCAATTGATATCTTTATCTCAGTAGACATTTTTTTTTGGGGGGTGGGGTGGGGTAAGTATGGTAGGTGTTGTATTTCATGTGAGTAAAAGTGTTGTGCTGATATGCAAAAGGCTGTACCTTTTTTGGGAGGATATGTCTCTATAAATATAGTGAAAATTTCTTTTCTGTAAGTGAAGTAAAGAATTTGTGCACAGAAGGTTCTAGAAAAAGTTACCATTGGGATGGTCTGCAGGATCTTTCCTGAGATGTTGATTTTACGATGTGGAAGTTAAAATTTTTCGCCTGAGATATCAAATGAGGAAGGTGATGACATTGATTTTATACCTCAGCCAAGGAGCTCTGGCAGACCAGTTGTAATTGGGGTCCTTATTAGCTAAATAGGTGGACTCTATATGAAGATTTTGGTACCTCGGGGATTTATGCAATGTGGATAGGGAGGATGCATTACTCTTATTTTTAATTTTTTTTGGGTGAATACTATTTCTAAGATTGATTGTAAGCTAAAACGGACAAATGGTTGGGATGTCAATTAGTCTTATGGGCGAAGATAATATTCTTGAAGGGAAATAATGTTTTCCTATTGACATTCCAATCTACCTACTAATGTTCTCTCCTTGTATTCCTGTTTAGCATCATGTTTTTTTTTTTTTAATAATAATTTATTGATAAAAAGAGAATAAGGTACAAGCTAATGATAATACAACAACAACAAAAAGGTGAGGGCTGGCAGGGGCCAAGGCAGGTGGCCAGGGAAGCAGCAGGGGCCAAGGCGGAGGCTGGCAGTAATCGTGGGGAGCCAGGTGAGGGGTGGCAGTGATTGCGGGAGGCCTGTAGGGCCTGGCGGTAAGCGGCAGAAGGCCTGAAAGGCCTGTCGGTAAGCCGCAGAGGGCTTGATGGAATGCAACCAGGCCAGGCGGAGGCTTGAAGGGCGTAACAGGAACTGCCAGGGCCAGGCGGAGGCCTAGAGGGCGTAGCAGGAGCTGGTAGGGTCAGGTGCAAGGGCATGAGGCCAAGAAAGAGGACGCTGGGTCCTGCAGTCTAGACGGAAGATGGTGGGGTCATATGGGAGTCAGCGGGTAAGTGGGGTCAGGTCTTGGTGGCATGTTTCAATCGACCATGCTCAGCCGTGGGAGGCTGAAGCCTCTAGTGTGTGGGGCCGAACTCTTTTGGTGGTGGCCTCAAAAAAAATACCCTAAGTATTGGGCTCTGATACCAAATTGAGAAGTGAGAATTAGAGAATGATTTGGCTTGTCTAATGTGAGTATCTGACAGAGGCCTTTCTTATTTATAATGAAGCTATGCAGTACAAAGGGTGTCAAATACGGAACATAGTACAAGGCTAGGTAGTACACGTACACGTATATACATTTATACGAGGTGGCATACTTATCCTATCCTTAACAACTACTCAGATCCCGGCGTCACATAGGTGTGAACTGCGTACACCCATCACCCTAAACCATAAAAAAGGCTAAGCATCTCCTAAACACAATCTAGTTCTTACAGCACGTTGCTTAGCTAGATCATCGTCTACCTCTTTCGCACTTCTCAGCTTCCATTGGAACTTGGAAGGTGATATGCATATGGGAGGCAACCATTTGGATAGATCTGATCGAAAAAGATCTCACATCAAATGTTAGCTATTTAGAGGTTAGAGAAATTGAGAATATCAATAAATATATACTCTGTGGATTAGGGGATGCAGTTTGTATCATCAATTTCGGGCTAACAAGTGAAACCCTATTGGGAAAATAGCTTCTGTGGGATGGGGAATAATCCAGGAGCTATAGAGAAGAATATTTTCTACTATTATGGGACAAGCGGTGGGGTTGGGGCAGCAGTTGTCACCAGTAACTATTGCACTAATAAACTGGAAGTAGTATGGATGATCTGGAAGATGTTTTTAAACATCTAAAGGGGGATAGCACCCCAGTGCTGCTGCAGTGTATGATGCCATTATATTACGTTACTACCTTAAAAGGTTACCTTAAAAAGTCTTTTTGCAGCAACCCAACCAGTGCTTTTTCTGGTGTAGTTTGTTGGGTGTGTCTAGAGTGTACACTATAGCCCCTTCATAGATGATGGAAATGTGGGGATATTGACGCTTTGTCAATTTCTTTTGTAAGTTTTTTTGGCTAGATAGGGCGAAAATCAATTAAAACGAAGAAGGTAGGAGATGGCGTAAGAAAAGCTCTTTGCAGTCTCTGTTTATTGATTAGGCTCTTAGTGGTATGCCACTTACTTCTTTCTTAGTTAACTTGGTGTGGAGTTCTCAAGTTCATCTGAGGTGGCTTTAAGGCGTTCTTAATCAAATCAATGCATTTTTGGCCTGGAGGTTGGTGAACTGCACACCATTGTTCTAAACACCGACCTAAGCATAGAATTAAACACATCCTACGGTTGGGTCAAACTGGATTGACCATGGTTCAACCCAGGGTCAATAGTATTGTATATATGTTATCCATGCTAATTATAGCCAACTATTTCAGAGGTGTATTTCTTTTTTTTTGCAAAGACAACTAGCATTCTAAGTTTTTAGATAACCCTAGAGTACCTACCAATTCTTTATTTATAAATGTATAGATAATTTAAGAAGGTTAAGAAAAGAGAGTTTTCAAAATTGAAACTACAATCCATCAATAAAGGAATTTATTGATAGCCTACTAAGAAGTCAAAATTATATTCCCTCTAAAAAGGAGCTAATTAATACCAAAAAGGGAGCTAGTTATTCTCCATCAATTAAATGACCAGTTAAAATCAAGAAGTCAACAGTATAATCCTTTTAGAAAATAGAAGATTCCAGAGCTAGTTATTCCCCATCAATTAAAGGACCAGTTAAAATCAAGTCGTCTTTTTTTTTTGGGTAATAAAATCAAGAAGTCAACAGTATCTTCCTTTTAGAAAATATAAGATTCGAGAGTGAGCTATAGAATTATTACCATTTTCTAACCCGGACTGAACAGTTCAATCATCCAGTTCGAACATTACTGTGAACTTTGAATGCTTCAACACACTTTTGTTTGGTTTTCCAGACTACTTTGGTTCAATAACAAGACTGGCCTGAGAATGTGGTCAGATGATGGTCCGACCGGTTTGCCCTGCTCGGGTCCAGTGATGCAAGTCAATGGAGCTTGAAGAGGAGGAAGAACCAGCCTCTCCAGTCAGCCCATCGAGCCTGGCCTATCCAGCCAGCCAACCAAGGCCTTTGGGCCAGCTATTGGTCCACTTTGGGCTAGATTGAGGCCCACTATTATGCTAGACAATCCATGTGTGGGGGGACTTTAATAGCTTTATTTAGTTTCTATTTTTGATATAGGTTTTTTGTAATAGTAGTTGCTAATTTTTTTTGTTTTGTTTCTATTTTGGTAGATAACTACAGAGTACAGAACATATTTTTCTTTTAGCTAGTTTCTATTTTTATGTAACTGGGAGTATGGAACCATATTAGGATAGTTTCTAATTGATTAGATTTCATTTTAAAGGAGATCTCCTTTCCCATGCAAGGGGGGATCCATTTTCTGCTATCAATAAAAGAGGGGCTGTCTACACCAGACACCACGATTTGAGTTTTGAAAAAATGAAGCTTTTGCTTGTGTGCTGTGAGATTCAGCTATGGTGTGAGATCAAGTTCAGTGAGAGACTGACCAACACCATTGGTGAGAGGCCTTGGTCATATCTCCCTCTATTTTTCTCCTTTTCAGTTTGTAAAATAACATTTTCTATCCTGCAATTGTGATAAACTGTTGGAGACAACCGAGACAACTTTTGAAGGCTATTGATGTGCCATTGATGCTCCAAGGGATGGTCCATCGAGTTTTCTAAGAGATCAAGTGTTAGACGATTCCAATACTAGCTGTGGCATCTTTGTTTGAAGGCTTTTCTGGCAGAAAACTTCAGATTGCAATATCTTATCATCTGTCCATCAATTTAAGGCCAACTTTCTGGTATTGTTATGTCCATATCATAGGCTCCCTTCGACAGTGAGTTTAAGTTCATCCATTGCCTGGAACTCTTAGGCCAGTAAGCTTGCTAAAACTGTGCTTTAGTTTCTAATTTTGACCAAGAGTCTTTATTCTCAATCTAGCCATCATCTGTGGCTGAGATTCTGAAGTGTTATTGAACGCAATAGACCCTCCACTCAATGGGAGTTTGAGGCCCATCCATGATGCTGATCAGTTGATATTTTGGGTTTTTTTTCTTCTGTAATTTCAGTTCTGGCCATCAGATGTAACTGAGTTTTTAAGGGCTTATTATTGTACACAACTACACGTTACCTACTGTTGGTGTTAAGTTGGCAGTGTTTGACCTAGACATTAGGGGTCTAGTTTCTAATCCGTGGTAGGGATCAATCTAACCCTTGGATTGTGTCTATACTTTGAGTCCATACACTAGTGTCGACATCCTTACTGTTGACCAAATTTTCAGCCCTATCAGAAACCCTATTGCTGCTGTTCTTTAAGGGTGTAACCTGCTGTCCTTCAGTGTATTCGATCCTACCATGGGGTTTGGGTTGTAGCCTTACCCTTTTCCCATCATCCAGCTTTCAAAACATTGCTGCAGGAAATCTTTTGCATATGCCTGGAGTTGGATTTTTTTGAAAGAGTTGCCCAGGCAAATAGCTCACCTTACTAATACCCTGTCAGTTGCATTATGCCATGTACAGTTGATTATTTTAGTTGGTAGACTAGTCGTCACATGGTTCACTGAAATTATTTAGAGTAACTTACATGGACCTTACCTGTAGTTGGTCCAATTACAAGCAACCCCCCATTGTTTGAACAATTATGTGGACCTCCCTGGACTATGGTGGGGCTTACAAGTAACCCCGGTCCGTTAAGTTGAAACCGTTAGTTGAAGCAAAACATTCATAAATGGCCTTTGATCCCATGGGTTTTTATGTAATAGGTCACTTTTATGGGCTTAAAATATGAGTAATTAAGTTGCATACGGGATTCCTTAGTTTTATTTTTATGTAATTAATGGTCATGTGATTACTTAAGTGATCATGTGACTTGGTTAAGTGGTCGTGTGACTATTTAAGTTGGGCTAGATTTGGACTCCATAAGTCCAGCCATGTTTTGATTCTATTTCCTTCAATATATGAGTAATTAAGTTGTATATGGGATTCCTTAGTTTTATTTTTATGTAATTATTGGTCATGTGATTACTTAAGTGATCATGTGACTTGGTTAAGTGGTCGTGTGACTATTTAAGTTGGGTTGGATTTGGACTCTATAAGTCCAGCCATGTTTTGAGTCTATTTCCTTCAATATTTCAATTTCCTAATCAGTTTAAGTTACCTAATAGGTTAAGGATTGGGTTAGGCTTTTCCTTTTTAGTGTAGGAGTATTTTTGAGTCTTTTATATAAAGTTGTAAGGGGGACAAGTATTGAACACGAATTTTGATATTAATGAAA
This sequence comes from Telopea speciosissima, assembly GCF_018873765.1. Taxonomy (NCBI): domain Eukaryota; kingdom Viridiplantae; phylum Streptophyta; class Magnoliopsida; order Proteales; family Proteaceae; genus Telopea; species Telopea speciosissima. The sequence goes on along the minus strand of NC_057918.1, from coordinate 8,677,887 downwards.
AGTTTTTGCTGCTCTTCTTCTCTATTGCAGATTTTTGTCTTGTGTTTGATCAAGGCTAGTGGGATCGGTGTTTGATCCGATTGACACCTTGCGATGGGAAGCCTGGGTGGTTCGTTGGTGGGATTGGTGTTTGATGATCGACACCTTGCAGTGTGAAGCCCGGGTGGTTCTTTGAAAATCTATTTTCAAGTTCAATTCAAGTTTGATTTTTATTCAAGATCTATAATCAAACAAGATTCTGCCAAGGAAATTCTGCAACAACAGTGAGTTTGAATTATCCCCATCCCCTACCAATTCTTCTTCAAATTCTCTCATAGTCCAAACCCTAAGATTTCCCCATTTTGTTTTCAATTTTCCCATTACCTAAATTTCTGCCCAGACCAAACCAGCCCACAAAATCCCTCCTTTTTTTGGATCGAACTCTCCTCTCACTGTAAGGGAAACTTAATCCAGGTATCAGCCCTAGGTGACCATCCTAAACCCTAGATTCCCTCGTCTTCTTCTTTTCAAAAATCCAAAACCCTAAACGTAACCTGCTGCCAATTCATTCCAGCACACTTCCAACCATTAAAACTTAACGTAACATTCACTGATAGACTCCCCTACATCAACTTGACCTAACCCTACCATCAAACCCTAACCCTAATATCCCAATTTCACCTATTTTGACCTAGCCAAATTACTTCGTTCATAGCAAATCCTGGTTATTGGTTTCTAGTTGGTCTCCTACCAATCTAGGACTACATATGTGGTATCAGAGCATGGATGAACATGCAAGACATAGTGCTGCCAGCAACACCCGATCTATGGCAAAGGTTATTCAGATGATGTTTACCTCTCATCACTGCAAAATTAGAGGACAAAATTTTCAAGCTGGATGGAGTTGATGCAGATTCATCACCGAAATAGGCTAGTTTTATTAGGAATAAGTCTAGGGTTGAGTTCTATACATGTTGGGCCTTTGATCCCATGAGATTTCTATGTAATAGGTCACTTTTATGGGCCTAAAATATGGGTAATTAGGTTGCATACGGGATTCCTTACTTAGTTTTATTTTTATGTAATTAGTGGTCATGTGATCACTGAAGTAATTATGTGACTTGGTCTCTTCCATCTCACGTCTTTCTTCTCCAGCGATCCGGCGATCTGTTGCTGTGTTTTTTATGCATTCTAGGTTGATTTCGCATTCTTGGGCAATAAAAACTACTTTTTTTTTATCATCCGAGAATGCGAAATCAACTTAGAATGCATTCCAAGAATGCATACCAAACACTGCCTGTGAGAAAGCCTGCCATTCTCACCCGGCATCGGCTTCCATTCCCATCATCAAAGCCAAAATCACTGATCCTGTTTCACTTGTTATTAGCTTGTTATGTCTCTTTAATTATTTCCTATTGTAATTAGACTTAGGTAGTTATTGCTTTCTATTTTAATTAGACTTGAACTCTTAGTAGGTTTCCGTAAGAGTTGGTTATTGGTTGATACAAAGGAAATAGCTAGTCCACGATAGAGGCCATTCACTCCATCTTGTTCTAGTGCACCAAAGTCCTGGTTTCATCTCTCTTCTCTTTAGTTCTTCTTCTTCATCTAATTCTGCACAGGTCCTGGTTTGTAATGTTATGTTTGTCTCAGTAGGGAAGTGTAGCAAGTTTCATAGATGGTGGAACTTTTTGTTGCAGTGGTATGGATATTTTGGGCCTTTTGTGTTTTGTTGTCAAAGTTTCTGGGTTTTATGTGGTTGGTTTCCCAGTGATGGCATGATATACTTTTGTATTTTGGTTTTTGTTTGTAATGTTTCTTCTCTGTTTTTGGTTGCAAATGGCAGGCTCTGTCCTTTTTTCTCCCTCTTGAATAAAATGGCACTATTGTTAAACGATAAAAGGAGGAAATATTAGAGGAGTTACTCAAAGCTGTTTCTTGAATATGTAGTCCTGTTTCTCTTTTTAGCCTAGAAATACTTGCTGTGTGTTGAGGTATTTGGTTGTGAGTTGGATTAGTTTCAAACTAATACTTTGTCCTAACCTTCTCTACCACTCATGTGCCAGTATGGGAAGGATTATGAATATGATGCACCAGTGAAACTATTGGACAAACACTTGCATGCAATGGCGCAATCTGAAGATGAACAGCTTGCGGTGGTTTCTCAGGTTGATCCCTTTTCCCCTTCCTCCAGTCCCTTCCCCCACCCCCCCAAGCTCCAGACACACCCATGCATGCAGACACTCCCTCTCCTTTGTGTTTGACCAACCTTTAATTAGTTGTCATAGTGCATTATATTAGAACTGTGTTGTTTAGCATGAATTGTATTTGAATTTTCTTTTCTGGAATTTATTTTTTAGGTGCTTGTGGCTGATGTCAATATTGGGTACGAGGACATTGTCAATACTCAGGTTCGAACATGCTCTGGAGACAAACTGCTGATTATATAGCTTATTTACTTGCTCCCTCTCAGTTAATGAAAACATCCCTTGTTTGTCTAGGTTATTGCTTTCAATGGGAAACCTGTCAAGAATCTGAAGAGCTTGGCCGGCATGGTGGAGAACTGTGAAGATGAATTTTTGAAGTTTGATCTGGAGTACCAGCAGGTTCCTCAACTTAACCCCCCTTCCCTTTCCTCTCTCCCTCCGTCCTTTCCCTTACTTAGAGTTCTTCCTGACTGCAGATAGTGGTCCTCCAGACAAGGACTGCCAAGGCAGCGACACTGGATATTCTCGCAACGCACTGCATACCATCAGCAATGTCTGATGATCTCAAGACATGATCTAGCAGAGTGGTGAAGGTGCTTGGAATCGTTCTTTTGTAGAACCACCAATTGGAGAATATAGTACTCAGTAGCTCTCGGCTGGTAGAATCTTGGAATTAGTCAAAATAAGAAGGTAAAATTATGAGCTAATGTTGGGTAATAATGCTCCTGACACATTAATGTTTTAGTATAATGTTCTGTATGAAATTTAGTATAATGTTTTGTATGACATTTAGTATAATGTTTTTGATGAAAGAACTTTAGTATAGGGTTGATTTTATCTAGCAATATGTATCCAGCGGACCATACAATAGGAAATGTTGATTTTAGTAGGAAAGTTTATTCAGCCATTTTATTCAAATTCTCAAGTTCAAAAAATGCAGAGTTTCTGTATTGTATTTCTATCACTTTGCTTTGGATTTTTATTGTATTCTTTTGTAAAGAGGATGGGAGATACTGAAATGTATGCACACTAGCATGCTCTTCGGTCTTCTGAGGGGGGGAGAGGGGAGTGGGTTGTAGCTTGTGGGGGAGGTGGCTCACAGTAGAGGGGAGGGTGGGGGGGGGTACGCAGGAGAGAGGCTGTGGGAGAGGGGTGCCAACGGAGGGGATGTTCTAATTGCTGTCAAGTATCAACAAAATACCAATTTAAGTAATTTGGACCGGTTCCATGTGTTTCAAGCTAACTAGAACCCTGATGTAGTTGCGATCTTGAGTTAATCTATTCTAGCTTTTGCTCTCGCATTGCATTTGGGGCAATTAGGTTAAGGTTCCTTATCAAGCATATAAGTGAAAAGGCAAAAGTTTTCCATCACCAGTAGAATAAGGTACAACCACAGAAAATTCTCTGTTCCATTTCCTGCTTGGTTCAGTTCTCTAAGTCCTAATAGGAGAGGGGTGGAACCCACCCGGGCAGGGGTAGGGTGGTTATTTCCACTCTCTTATTAGAGGGATTTGGGGAAATGAATCGGGCAGAGAAATGGAACTGATAAAGATCCGTACAACCATTATTCTAAAGGCATTATTATTCCTCTAATACCCCACTATAAAGTGATACCCTTCTACACCATCTGGAAACTCGGTCTTATGTTTAATTATTTTCTAGTTTTACCAATATGGGAGAGGTTTCCCTAGACGGGCCACGTAGGGAGGCTCCCTGGACAGCTTAAAATCAGCCACGTGTTGTATGAAGCAGAAAAGTTGTGGATAGGTAGCTCCCAAGGTCTTCTACATTCATGTCAAAGTTTCAGCTTAAACAGACCAAGTGGAAACCTATAGGTCTAAAAATCAACAAAAAACAGTGCTTTTTAAAAAATGATTGAATGGAAATGAATTGTTGAAACCAAGGGGAAATGGCAGTATATAATTTTTTTGGGATAAATTACACATCATTCCCTGGTTTTCAAATGAAACTCAGATTACCCCTTGGTTTTTGAAAAAACTTAAATCATCCTCTCTTCAGTAACGATATTAGTATGTTGTTAGTTTTTGGTGTGAAAGGACTATTTTACTCTTGTACTAGAACATTAGAATTAAATTTACAATACTACCCGTCTTTCATCTTCAACATTGATCAAGGGTAGTTTAGGAATTTAAATTTATTTAATTGACTAATATCATCACTTAATAGTATAAAACTAACGGTAGAAACTAATTTGCCATATTGGGGTCTAAATCAGAGGGTGATTTGAGTTTTTTCAAAAACCAAGGGGTGATTTGAGTTTCGTTTGAAAACTAGGGGTGACGTGTAATTTATCTTCTTTTTTTTTTTTTGTGATAAAAATGCCAATATGGGGTGGGTTCGATTTTTACAGAGGCTCAAACATAATTTGAAGGGTTGTAACTACACAATGCGTTCAATACCAAAAAGGTATGGAAAGCTGGAGGGATGCTGGTAAGAGCACCACCATTATGAGAATTGTTTTAAGCCATGTTATTAAGTTAGCATTCCCAAATGGACATTTAAATTAACAGTCAAATCCTTGGAAAGTATATGAGACAAGAGGTATCAATCAAAATTGAAAGACTGAAAAATAAAGGTCTTGATCTTAGTTCTCATGACTTTCAGTCTTAAGAATTATATAATATATATAGTAAGGATGTGGATTTGTTTCGGGTCCATTGGTTCCTATCCCACAATTTCTAGTTAGTATATTGGTTTTAGAACCGTTGGGAGATCAATAACTTAATTACTGAATCCGAAATCAGACTAATAAACTATTAGGTGGGTTATTTTTTATTCCTAGTAGATTGATTTCGACCGATTCTCAGTTCTAGTCCAAGATTGATACCCTTAGAAGAAGGTAGATTTTTTTTTCTTCATTGTTCCCAGGTAAAACCTTTTTCCACCCATGCATGCAAAGAAATACTAATTCTACTCAAAATTTAAACATGTGTCAAAATAATGCCTGTTTTGTTTTATACAAACACTTAAAAAAATAAATTTTAATAAAATTAAATAAGAAGACACCCAAGTATATGTGTACTTGTTAGGCTGGAATCCTTAATCCTGTGAGAGTGGCCTTTAGATTAGAATATGGATTAGGATCACCTAAAAGATGTACAAAGTACTAAAACTTTCAATGGGGAGACAATTTCGGGGGTTGGGGGTTATTACGAAAAACCCATCATAATAACAGGGATTGTAAGACGCTTTAAATGGGGTGCTAGAGTTTTTTGCATGGGAAAATCGATGCTAGCGTGTTGTTTTTTTTTTATGGGAAAAAAATTTCTTGTTCGGGAGTGTGAGTTACGCCAGCACTTCCACGAATGTATCTCTCTCTTTTTCATATAGAAGGACACCTTTGTCTCCTATTTTGACGAGAATAGAGATAAACACATGGGAGCATTAGTGAAGGCCACACTCGTAGATAGAACACTACTTCCCTTTTCTTATACTTCTCTGTATTTTTGCAAGAGAGGAGCCTTCTCAATAGATACCACCGAGCTCTCAATTCCAGCATCATCATCATCTTCTGCTTTTGTAATCCTTTTTTCTTCCTTTGATTGTCCCCATATCACGCCGTGAAATCCTATAACAATTATTATTGCTCCAACAACGCTGCATATATACACACAAACAATTATATAAAATAATAATAAAATTTCTTTATTCTATAAAATATATAAAAATAAAATTGTTACTATACCATCTACTATTGTACTCCTAAAATCAATAAAAATAAAGTGCTTGGGAAGAGTACGTGTTAACCAAATATTATAAAATAATGCAATCATTTTTAGATTTTCAAGATAAAGATTCTTTTTTTTTTTTAATTCTTAAATAAATATATCAGTCTGCCCTCGGTAATGATATTATAATATATCCCACGAGTTACATACTAATAGCAGTCCTATACTGCGTTTAGAAACCACATGTAATGAAATTATTTTATTTGGGTCTAAGGGTATTTTTTAAATAGGAAAAGGTTCTTGAGCCAACCACAAGGTTACCATCCTCTCATTTTCATATGAAACAATATCGCATCTCTAGCTTTTTACTTACGAAATCATTTCATCGCTCCTCATTAGTGTACTCTCCTATTCTGCTAACTCAGACAACTCCCTTCGTAAACACAAGGTGGATAAAAATTATTACAAAAATACCCTTAGAATAAGTGATCACATCTCCAGTCGGTTGTTAACTCACCTAAATCGAATCACATGAAAAATTAAAATACATCTAAGGATATCTAAGTAAATTCAATTAATGAATATGTTTTTGGATGGTCTTCCTTAAAACCACGGTGATCTATTCACCGAGGAACTTTAGATGCTTGCGCGAGAGAGTATCAAGAATGTATTTTGGAAAATATACTAAAACCCTACAAGGATTTGTACACCCTTATAATGGTGGCTGAACCTTTACCATGCGGTGAAGGAAAACTTCTCCATTTTTGTTGGGTTACTCAGGTGAGGCATTGAGGCAATCATTTCTCAAATGATTATGCAAAATGCAACCAAATCATTTTCGTTTTTTTTTTTGGGGGTAAATAAATCATTTTCATTGACCGTGGTATCCAAACACGGCCTTGAGTAATATCTATACTAATTCAAAAGGCAAAAACAAAACATAAAACAGAGAAAATAATAGAGTCTGCACCTTCCGAGATAGAGAGTATCACCGAGGAACATGGAACCCATCAATGCAGCGATGGCAATCCCCAGAGGCTTAAACATGGCAACAAACACAGGGCCCTTCTCGTGTATGCACCAAGTCAGTACACAAGGAGTCACCACACTTCCAATCACAGCCTGCAAGTACCGATCGATAAGAACACAGATCAGAGAACGAATGACGACTTTTAGTCTTGGATTACTTCAAAAAAAAAAAAAACAGAAAAGAATGGGTTTTAAACTTAGGGCATCATTGTTTTGTTTTTTCTTACCGAGTAGAAAATGGAAAGGAGCTCCAAATCAGGTTTTAGAGTCCAAGCAGTTGGGTTTCTTTCCAAGATCAAAGCAACTATTGCACATTGAATGGTTCCAAAAAAGCTATTGAAGGACACTACGATCATCTCTACTGGGTATTTCTTCAGAGTTGCTGCCTGTAGTAGAAAACCAAGATTGGGTATTATTGATCATTACCCACCAATAAGATTAAGATGAAAGCCTTCTATTCCTTAATTAATTTTCAGTATTGGAGTTGCAGTACCTGAAGTGTGTGCCATATCGAGATAGAGAAAGATGCAGCTCCCAAGAATAAACCCCCAAGGACCCAATTGCTCGCCACCAAGTAATTGGTATTGGAGGAAGCAGGAATGTTGTGAGAAGGAGGGGATGACTGTGTTGTTCCAATGGAAGGGCCCTTGTTGAGTATTACTACCAATGCTCCTGAGATTGATACTACGGAACCCAATATTCTCAATTGGCTACCTGAGCTTCTAAAATCCACCTTTTCAACTCTTTAACAAAACAGAAAATCACAAAATCCTTTCTTATTTCTCCCAAATCTGTATGTTTGTGCTAATAAATTGTGCATTTGATGCTAGATGATAAAAGTCAAAACAAACAAGATACAGTATTTTAACAAAAGTGAAGACAAAGACATGAATTTGGAGCATTGAAGGGGGTGAATTAACCTGCAAATAACTGCAAGAATGAAGGTAAAAGCCGGGACCAAGTTGCTCAAAGCAGAGCCAAGAGTAGGGGAACTCAAGTTTATGCCAGTGAAAACACAGTTCTGCATCAGGGTTATCCTGCAAAATAATTAATAAAAGTAACTTCTCCCATGGATCTAAAGTTTAATTTGTTTCTCAAAAGAATTAAGGAATAACAAAATTCACAGCAGATTCAAAAGGAAAAGTTGTTCAGAAGGCGATTGTATACAAACCCAACAAGCCCTAGGAGGAAGAATCTACAGATGAGAGAGAAGGTAAGAGGAGGCCTATTTGACCTGCAAATTACAAGAGACGAAATTGAAGGAGTAGACGACGATGTTAGTTCATACTGTTTTGTTTTACTTTTTATATCAAAAAGGAAAAGAGAAAAGAAAGCCGAATTGATGGATTCAACTAGTAGTAACACTGTATTAGAAAGGGGGAGGGGGGAAAGCTCACCTGGGAAAGAGGAGGAAGGAGAGAGGGAGAAGGATGAGGGTGGCGAGGGCGTTGGAGTAGAAGACGAAGACATAGTGACTCATCCCTCTCGACATGGCTGCTTTGCTCAGTGTGGTCATTCCCACATCCAAGCACTCCACCATCACCATCCCTGCAAATGGCATCACTCCCCTCCCATTCTTCTTCAAATTCAGTCTCATGTTCAGATTCCAAACCATCTCTCCCTTTCTGAGTCTCTCTGCCTGGGAAGTGGGAGGACAGAAAATAAAAGGGCAGGGGTTGGTTTCTTTCTTCAATGGGCTCTGACGATCTCTTCTTTCTCTAATTACCAAGTTGCAAATAGATATTATTAAAGAAATGGGAAGAAGTTTTCCGTCCGGGAGTGTGGCCTATGCCAGCATTCCCATTGGTCTATGTTTTTCCTCCCCATGTGAAAAGACATTTTTGCCCCTTTATTTTAATGAAGAGAGAGATAGACACATGAGAGTGTGTGATACACAAAACTGCTTCCCGAAAGAAATATATGCTGATCTTTTCTTCTTTATTTCCATTTGGGCATATGGCAGATGACTAATTAATGAGCAATGATTGGATCCCACATTCAACAAATAAACTCATTTGTTTGTCCGAGTGTCAATATATTTTTTTTTGGGAGTGATGTTCTCTGTGCCGTAGCACAGCCTTCTGCCAGACACATGGGCCTGCTATTTGGGGGACAGGATGGTCATTTCAGCCACCCCTATGGGTCTAGGCACAGTCTTCGCCCCTGGCACAAAAAACATTCTTCCTTTTTTTTTTTTGGTAAAAATTATTGTCAATGTCCCACATTAAGAACTCTGTATGAGCGTGTGGTTTACACCAACACTTCCATGAGTCTACCTCTCCTCTCCATATGAAATGACACCTCTACCCCCTTTTTTTGGATGAAAGCATGAATCGTATTGAAGCCAACAATTGACTTATCCTTCTCATCAAACTATCCCAAGTATTCAATTCCATATCCTTTTCTTCGATATCTTTCTCATCCTTGAGATTTGGATTTGTCCCTACAACATAAAGATATACTTTGTTCTACAAGGTGCCTATGTCCAAGAAAGGCTTACATTGTCCCTTTGTGTTTACAAAGAATTCACAATGATCCTAATAATCCTCATCTCTTCCTGATCTCAAGTCCTATGGACTTTTAACGCCCTTTGAAAGCAGCCCACAACCCAAACTACTGAATAGAAAACCTCAATCTTCAACACTAAAAATCAATCTATGTACAAAATATTTTGAAATGCAGTTGAATTAGAACTGGATAACCTATTAGCGCCTTAATCCATCGAGCAGGGTTGCAGATTCACAGTCGAGAGCTTAAGCGCTGCTAATTCGCGGATGAGAAAGGATAACATGAATTGTAACTTCATTTTTTGCGATTACATCAAATTTAATCCTAGAATTTATAAAAAAAAGAAGAAAAAAAAAAGAAAGAGAGATAATATAACAATCTAATTAACAATTGTTTTGAGGATCAGATCCAACTTCCCTTTCTGCTTCTCTGCTCTTTGATATCATCCGTTGGCTCTCTATAAACAAATGTATGCTGTTCAACGAGGATTTTAGTTTATTAATCCTCTGGTGGGAACAATCTATAAATGAAGATCCAAATACTCAATCATGGGATGCTAAGCAAGCTGTGAGGTCCTCACAATTTTACAACACGAAGCAAGCTTTCCCCTTAATTCCATATTTCTTCAATCTTATTGTTTGGGCAAAAGAGGTTCATTTTGAGCGGAAGATACATGACCATTGATTCCCTCATCGTCAACCAATTTATTTTCTTCTGATTTTCCCCACATCACTCCATAAAACCCAAGAATGATTATCATTGAACCAAACATGCTGCAAAAAAAGGAGAAAAATTAAAGACAAAATGGTGATCATTAAAGCTGTATTTTGGATTCCTCATGTAAGGAACGGAATAATGTAGAAAGGACTGAGTTTCCCACCACCCACGGTGAAAGAAGAATCCCTTCACCATGGACATCAATACCGTCAAATTGCTAAAGAGCAAGGTAGTTTCAACTTCGTCAATAGGGTGGGAGTGTAATGATAACTCAAGAATCTAATCATAGGGTTAGTGGAGAAAGGGTTCTACCTTCTCAATAGGTGAGAAGAGCTTTTGCCAAGAAGAAAACTATAGCACACACCCCTCCAACCAAAACAGGGACAAAAACCAATGAGATTAATTCAGTGATTTGCCACCAAGCTTAGCTTGGCTATGTGGCCCTATTTCTAGTCCGGATGCCTGGACTGGCCCAGGCATGGTTTCAGGTATCTGTATCAATTAGGGTTATCAATTAGTATCGGGCAAAAATGTGCTGTTTTTGAATTTTCAACGGATTCAGATCGACAGTGTCAAATACCTATTGGTTTTGTATCGGTATCAGCTGTGACCGATACCAGATCCAATTCTGTGAACTGAATCCTTGGGCCCAGGAGATCTTCTACCCCCACCCCTTCCCCCAACAAAATAAAAATAAAATAATTTTTCTTGTGTGTTTCTTTAACCAGAAATTTCCTATCTTTAGTGACAATCAAACCTAGCCTTAAAAGAAACTACAGAAGAGTAGAGAAAGAGTAACTAAGTGGATAGAATGGAAAAATTTTGTACCTTCCAAGATGAAGGGTATCACCAAGGAAGAGGACACCCATAAAAACTGCAATGACAATCCCCAATGGCCTGAACATGGCAGCATAAACCGGACCCCTCTTGTGAATACACCATGTATGGATAGCCGTGCTGAATGTGGGCCCAAAAACCGCCTGAGATGAATCCACAGTTGATCTATTTCAGACTAAATACAAACTCCAGCCCCAAAAGTTAAGGGCATCTAGTGTAGATATATCATAGCTTAATGGTGTGTATCTCGTCATTGCAGACTGAACCAACCGGTCAATATTTAACAATTGGGTTAGTTGGGCTGGGCTCAGCTGGGTTAGCATTGGAGGGGGGAGTTAATGGGCAGCCCATGAAGTAATTTGGGCCTCAAAATGAAATAGATCAAAAAAAAAAGGGAAAATTACATGATTAGCTATTTTTGGATTTTCATTTACAAAATTGTCTACCTTATGTTTGAGTTAACAAAAATAGTCAAAGACAAGTTAAGGTTTACAAAACTGGACAAAATAGTGTCTCTCCCTCCCATATTTACTTTTTTAGATATTTTTACCCCTGTAATTGCCTTCTCGCCCAGACGTCCTCCGTTTCCTACGACCCTACCCTTGTCCCAGCCACCGCCATTCTCTGCTATCCCAGGTAATAGAGGAAAAAAAATAGAGATTTTTTCAGAGGGGAACTGTCGAGGAAGGAAGGAGAGTCACTGTTTTATCTAGTTTTGTAAAACTAAACTTGTTTTTGTTTATTTTTGTTAACTCAAACATAACATAGGGTGGACAGTTTTGTAAATGAAAACCCAAAAAGTAGCTAATCATGCAATTTTCCCAAAAAAAAAAAGTTGGGTGTTAGGCTTACTGAATAGAAGATGGTAATTAACTCCAGGCCTGGCTTTAAACTCCATGAACTTGGATTTCTTTCTGTGCTCAGAGAAACGATTGCAGACTCGATGGTCACAATGAAGGAGTAAATACAGGTTACGGTTACCTCATCTGGGTACTCCTTCACTATGGTTGCCTGAAGAAAAAAAATCACTTTAGTTTAACGAAGGAACACATTACTGATTCTTGAAACGGTGGTTGATGAGTAATATACCTGTAATATGTACCAAAAAGCAAACAACATAGAACTGGTTGCGATGCAAAGCCCTCCAATGACCCAGTTAGATGGTGAGGTGGTAAGAAGAAGGTGATGATCAGGAGAGGTAGAAAGTGTCATCAAAATGGTTTGGCCCCTATAGAGAGTAACTACGAATGCCCCTGCAATTGAGACTACGGCTCCTATGGACTTTGCCTGACTGCTTGACCTTCTCAATTCTAGCTTTTCCATCCTGAAAATGACGGCGAGTACAAAGGTGAAAACTGGAACGAGGTTGCTTATGGCCGCTGAGAGAGTCGGAGAACTGTATCTGATGCCGGTGTATGAGAAGATCTGCCCCGAGTAACTGTCCCCCAAAAATTGGGAAAGAGGGGGGGAAAAAAAAATCAAATTGTTCTTGTTGCGATACGGATTTCTCTTTCTTTTATTTCTGTTAAAATTCAAATAAAATTACAGAGAATAAGGATTTGTATGTTTACCCTAATAGACCGAGGAGTAACAATTTACAGAGAATCGAAAAAGTGATTGGACGATTCACTCTTCTGCCTTCCAGAAAGAGAAATTAATCAATTAGAACAAGAAATAAACTGATCGATGAAGAGAAAATTTAATCAATTATTCACAGGTGAGAGAGAAAAGACCTGTGGGAGATGAAGGCAGGCGGGAGGATGAAGAGAGTGGCGAGTCCATAACAATAGGTGAGGAAGACAAAAGTGTTCATCCCTCTCGACATCGCAGCTTTGCTCAGAGTGTTGAGGCCTACGTTGGTGCATTCCACTGCAACCATAGCAGCGAACGGCACTGTATCCCTCAAACACCCCCTCAAACCCATCTCCCTCATCTGATCTCCCCTTCCTCACCAGTATGTCGCCGCTGCTTCAAGCAATTAAGCCATTCTAATATTCTATAGGGGGAAATTGGAATCGCTTACATTGACGATTCCCACTAACGGGTTACACTTGCGCTGTTGCGCCTTGTGCCTTGCGTGGATGGTGCAGTTTCCATGCAGCCTGGCTGCAAACTGTTGGATTGATTTAATTTAGTATTGACCATTGGATATATAGTACTACGATTGTTACATACGTTATATATTAAAATTTAGGATAAATTACACGTCACCCCCTGATTTTCAAACGGAACTTGAATCACCCCCATGTATGTGAAAAAACTCAAATCACCCGTCTATAGTAACGGTGTCAGCCTGCTATTAGTTATTGGTATGAAAGGATTATTTTACCCTTGTACTAAAACATTAGAATTAAATTTATAATACTACCTTTCCTTCATCTTCAACATTGGTCAAGGGTAGTTTAGGAATTTAAATTTATTTAACTGACTGACATCATCACTTAACAACATAAAACTAACAGTAGGAACTAATTTGTCATATTGGGTTTAAACTAAGGGTGATTTGAGTTTTTTTAAAAACCATGTGGTGATCTGAGTTTCGATTGAAAACCAAAGGGTGACGTGTAATTTATCCTAAAATTTAAATACTGTTTTAATCAAATAAGTTTTTTGTTTGTATAGGAGAATTGGTTTAATAGGTAACCGGTCCGAGTCCTGATCCTCTCCAATGACATTGAATAAGATTTCTCTCCAACTACCCTCTCTTTTTGCCACGTCCCATATTTATTTTATTTTAAACATTACTTGACTCAAATGATTAACTAAGATAATGATGGAATAGTTTAAAAAAATAAAAGAGAATCTTCACGAATCCAATGTCTCCCACTCACCTTTCTTTGAGAGGGAGAAAAGGATGTCATTTTGGCACAATATGTAATTTAGAAGAATCAATCCCTTGACCTCCAAGGACATGCACTCAATCAATAAATCACCAATTAATCGAGCTAACGGTTATTTGCAAATGACTAAATTTAGAACTATAATATCACACATGGCTAATTCTGACCACCATTCGTTGCATATCCAACTATCAGAAATTCAGAATACCCTTTTACGTGGCTTGTTCCCCCTTCACCAATTTATGCATATAGCCATTAGAAAAAAAGAAAAAAAAATAGTTGCTCATATAGTCATATATGGTAACCAAAGTTTGTACATAATATTTTGAAATGTAAAAAGTAAATAAATAAATAAAGAGTAAGTAGAACTGGATCAACTATAAATACCATATTCCGTTGGGCTCTGCATTGAATTTACTCTCAAGTCATATAGATTCATGGCCAAGAGCGAGAACATAGTTAATTTACGATTTTATCCGATTTAAGTCCTAGACTCCCAGATTCCAATATATGAAACAGAGAAAAACAGGGGATGTTATAGCAATCAGATTAACAATCTTATCTTCGTTTTGTTTCTATTAATCTTAAGCTTAGGCCCACCCAAAGTCGGGCACTACCTGCTAGTCACGCTGCCCGTTGCCACCCCTCTTCCTCCATCATTAGAGGAAATAGAATGGCATCGGTTAAATCGGCCGAGACCAATCCAGATTCTAGACAAATCAAATCTGGCTTATTCCGGCTGGATAGGAATCATAATTGGTGGATCATCAATTAAAGACTTAAACAAAACGACTATGCCAATCATCGATCTTAAAAATAATTTAGGCCAAATGTTTTCTATGTCGAGGTTACGCCTAGACATATGGGGGTTGGTGAAATGATAACCCTGCCTATAAATGGCAGACCCATGTGTCTTGGTACAGGTTGTGCTGCGGCACGAAGAACATCAGCTCAATAATTTATATGCTCCAAGATGCATTATTATTGGAGTCATAATGCTACTTCTGTGAAATTTTTCATCACATCAACAAAACTCTTCACACTAGGTAACAAGCCGCACCAATGGGGTGTCTTGAAAAAAATATCATTATTCACATTTTTAGAGTAAGCGGGGGGAGAGAGGAAAAAAAAATCATATGAAAAAAAAACTGCACACTAGCATCATGGCAACTTTTTCCCACGAGGTTAAGCTTTTGCAATTTACAGATCACTGGAGAGGTGAAAAAAGGAATGAGCTAGCCCTACTTGCTGTTAGGTGTTTTTTTTTTTTTTTTTAAATATTCAATACTGAAGGGTTATTAATATCTTTGGATTGGTGATCGGTTTCAGTCATCCACTTATAAGACTATAAGAGGGTTCTTGGACAGTGAGATCGGAAATAAAGACTCTCTTACACGGCTCCCATCTTGCTTGGCAAGAGAGGGTCCTTAAGAGTGGGTGTTCCTGCAGAGTCTGGAGCAACATTGTCTTCATCAACCATGTTCTCCTCTTTGTTTTGTCCCCACATCACAGCATAAAACCCCAGAACTATTATAACTGCTCCGATCACACTGTATACAAAAGATTAATGAAATAGTACTCAGTGATGAAGCTAATTTAACTAGCTAGAGAGAGAGAGAGAGAGAGAGAGAGAGAGAGAGAGAGAGAGAGACAGGGACCTGGCTCTCCTCTGGCCGTGGCGGGAGCTGGAGGATCCAGCCTAGCAAAAACAAGGGGGACAGGTGTCCTACCGGTGAAATGACCCAAACACCCCTTGTTTTGCTGGGTTGGATCCTCCAGCTCCCGCCACGACTGGAAAAGAGCCGAATTAGAGAGAAACCTACCTTCCAATATGGAGAACATCACCAAGGAAGCTAACTCCCATGATAACTGCAATAACGATCCCCATGGGCTTGTACATGGCCACATATAGAGGTCCCTTCTTGCTTAAGCACCACGTTACGGCAGCGCTTGACGCTGCTCCCCCTATTATACCCTACAAAATTTTTATATATTTTAGTGTTTGTATCATTTTTTTTTTTTTGGAGTATATTTCACCTTAATATAGGGAAAAATTCATTAATGACATGAAATCATAGAGCATAATTAATATACGAGCAAAAATACTAATACATATTGAAGGATATATGATTGAATTTGAGTCCCAAATTTGAGTTGTGATCAACCAATACCATTCTTTAGCTATGTGGATCATATAAAGATTTCTTGTTTTGATTACTTTCTTCGAATTATAAAACCAGTTTCTCTCCACTCATGGTCAGGACATCTAGCCCTTTGATTAGCAATGAGAAAGATATTTTCGATCCATACATACAACATGGGGAGGAAATTAACAATGGCATAAGATTCCAATCACAAGGTCAAATCACCATCGACGAAGAGATTCATCTTTCTCTACATTAGACTATGTTAGGAAGGAAGAAATCTTTTTCACGGTAATGTGATGTGACCCCATGATTGGAGTCTTGTGTCATCATTATATTTCCCCGCCTCTTATTTATGAAGTCGAAATTACCGTTTCCCTAAACACAATCCGAGGGTATTAACTGATGATAGCCATGGAATGAAGGGAAACTCTTTCTAATTAAAGGAATATTATTTATCAGGGAAAAATTGACTTACAGAGTAGAGAATAGCTATTAACTCTATATCAGGCTTGAGTTTCCAAGCACTAATGTCTTTTTCTACGAAAAGAGAGACCACAGCACATTGTATGGTTCCAAAAAAGCAGTAAAAAAATATTACGGTGGCCTTGTCTCTGTACTCATTCGCTGTTGCTGCCTGAAAAAAAAAAATTAGATATTAAAACCCATGTCGTAATTTTAGCAGTTGGGGTTAATTATAAGAGTTGCAATGAGTGAGGTAGAAGGAAATATTAGATAGATTCACCTGAAGTATATTCCAAAGAGAAGAGAAGATACAAGTGAGTATAAGGAAAAAGCCTCCGAACACCCAGTTAGCTGAACTTGGCTCTGAAGAGTAATGAAAATTCGGGAGTTGATCATGATGATGATGGGATGGGTCCAAAGCTCCTGTAGGTATTGTCGTCCCTTTGATCATGATGATTGGTGGGCCCTTGTATAGAGTCACTATGAAGGCTCCAGTTACGGATGCTATGGTCCCCATTACTCTTGCTCGACTGCTTCCCTTTCTCAAATCTACCTTCTCCATCCTAATTAGTAACCAGTCACCACCACGCCTAAATTAAATTTCTATACAATTAAGAAAATGAAATAACAAAATGTTGGGCAAGGATTGACATGTCATGAAATAGAATCTTTCATGCCAAGCCAATGAAGCACGGAAGAAGGTTTCACAAATCACGATTTGTATACAAGGGTCCAAATCAAATCTATTATTAATCGGTTCCAATTTCCCAGATCAAAATTGATTAGAAATTGATTGAAGCTAATCATTTCCTAATCTGTTTCCATAATCTCTTTCCTAACAATTTCTCAGTTAAAACTGAAACCGAATCAATTATTAGATTTTGAAATCAAAATCGAACCAATTATTTATGGTTCAATTCAATTTAAACTGCCAGTTTCGATTTGGTTTAATCAATTCCAGATCATAATTGACACACCCTTAATCTTGCACCGATTAGTCCACAACGATGCACCCTATAGGTTGAGTCTATTAGACTCCAATCTAGGGTTGTATGTTTCACTTTGTCAACCCGAGCCTGCCTCGAGTCTGAACAGGGCCTAGGCTAGATTTTTTAACCTTAAGGGTAGGTTAGGGTTGAAATTTTCAAACCCTAGGTTAGGGTCGGGCTAGGCTAGGGTTGAGACATTGGGTTGATCTCAGCCCTGCCCTGTGTAAGATTATGCTTTATCTTTTAAATTTTTTTGTTTAGAGTGTGATTATCTATTGAGAAGTCCGAATAACTGGTATCTCTAGTGAATGTTTGCTTCTCTCCTCCTTGTGAGTGTTTTCTCTCCTCCTAGCGAGTATTTTGCTTCTCTCCTACTTATGAGTGAATCACTATGACCATTGGAAGTTGTTCAGGTGAAGGCACTAGCTAAGGTGAAGGTGAAGATGTAGATGAAGGAGAAAACGACTTCATGGTAGGGGTGAATTTGAGGATAACGCTGCAGTAGCCTGGAATAATTCGATACGGAATGTTCAAGAAAAGATGGACGTTTCTAAGATGGAGGCAGACGCAGACGCAGACGCAGATGAAGATGACGAAGACAAGTTTGTGGTAGGGGACGAATATAAGGATAACACCGCAATAGCCTGGAATAATTCTCTAGTGAGATGTGTCTTTCCAGGTAAGCCTCATCGCAATCAGGCTGTGACCAAAGCGTTGGTCTCTGCATGGACTTCTCAAGGCAAGGTGGAGGTTTCTCTAATGAAGGCCGGTTGATATCTGTTTCGTGCTCCCTAAGATTTGTTTTCCAAGCTATTCTTCCTGTTCATCACAGATTTGAAGTTCATGTTGAGCTCGTTATTAGGTATGGAAGGTTGCATATGTTTTTTTATTTTGATGAAATTGAGTGATATAGGAACCATGAAGACCCTTCATTGACATCCACGCCGAGGCTGAATTGTTCTCCAACGGTAGCCTTTGCCGAAGAAGACGATACCGCTGGAAACTGTATGCTCACCAATTGATTTTAACCATTAATGCACATCAAGTGGGTCTTGATTATAAAAGTCAAAACTCATCAAGTAAGTCTTGATTATCAAGTGGTTACAAGTTACAACTCATCAAATGATTTCAACTGTTAATGCACTATCAAGTGGGTCTTTTTTCTTTCTTTTTAATTGAATGTAATTTTTCTTTTCTTTCGAGGGGAGCAAATGGGGTAGCTCATTCCCTTGCCAGGAAGACTCATTAGTGTGTATGACAGTTTGACCTAATTCCACTCTTTAGGTTCATTATTTGTGTGTAAATGAAAAAGCCTTGGCTAATATGCACTCTTATCATCAATATATAGATTTCTGATTTACCCAAAAAAAAGAAGTAATTATCTATTGAACAAAAGTTGACAAAAGTATTTAACATTTTGGGTTAAAATGTAAGATAACATCTCACCAAAGGCTTTCATTTTCTATAGAATTGTGATGCAAAACTATATATGTTCAAGATGCGATACCAAGCATTTGTCTCTTTTTTTTTTTTTTTTTTTAATGCATAGAATCAGGATCTATAAGGATCAACCCGGCCAATCTAACCTGATCAAGGTCAATCAGGGCCAGGTTGGGCTTGGGCTGAGCATAGAGGACTCAGGGTTGGACTGCCGTTTAAAAAAACACGGCCTCGTTACAACAATTAACATGCATGTTATTAGACATGAGTAGTGAAATGGGCAAAGAGTTTATAGATGGATGGACCAAACCTGAAAATGACGGCAAGGACGAAAGTGAAAGCTGGGATGAGATTACCCAACGCCGATGCAAGTGTCGGAGAGCTCAACCCCACACCAGTGAACACACAGATCTGCCTCAAACATATCCTGCATGCCATGCCACCCCAAAGTTAAAGATTATATATTATCCTACACTCGCTCTTTCTTTTCTTTCGAAAAAAATAACTAAAAGGGGTCAAGAAATGAAAAAAATCTGAGCAAAACCCGCCACTTGTATTACCCAATCAGGCCCAGGAAGAAGAATCTACAAAGGATGGAGAAGGTGAGAGGAGGCCGCTTGTTTCTGCAAATTTTTATAATCAAAGTACAGTTAAATCATGAGTGAAATTAAGAAAAAAGAGATTTTGAGAGAGAGAGAGAGCTAGCAGACCTGCGGAGGAGGAAAGAAGGAAGAAGGATGAGGGTGGCGAGAGCATTGTAGTAGACGATGAAGACAAAGTGGCTCATCCCTCTTGACATGGCAGCTTTACTTACTGTGGTTATGCCTACTTCGCCACACTCCACCATCACCATCACTACAAATGGAACCACTTCATACAAACCACGCCTCAACGCCATCTCTGTTTCTCTGTTTCTCTGTTTCTCTATCAAAGACGACACAGATTGAACCGGAATTAATTATGTAGTTTCTCTCTAATATATTTTCATATTCTTTATATATATATATAGGGGAATTAAAAGAAAGAAGCATCTATATATCATCGATGATTCGTTATTAGAAAGCATTTGTTGATGAGATCGATGTTGTTTTTATTATCAACTACCACATGAGCCCGTACTTAGCCCCTGGAGCAACGAGGTGGTAAGAGAGAGAATCTGTTAGATGATATAGGTGTCCACATTTGATCGATATATATATAGAGATAGAAGTAGAACAAAGATTTTACAGGAGACAAAGAGAGATTTTAGGAGATCATGAGATTCTAGGAGTAAAACCTGACGGATCTTGGGAGAGGCGTATCTGTTAGATAGTGTTATGATCCTGTTGTCCCACCCGAGAGTAATAAACTTTGGTGGGTATCTCACAGTGGAGAGTAATGAACTCTGGTGTGGGCTAATATAGTCCTGGGCAACTTCATCTATCGAACCAATTTTGTGGGCTGAGATTCAGGATCGTATCAGTGGTATCAGAGCGGGTTGCCATGTCTATGGATCGGGGCACAGACAGGGGCGACCTATGGAAAGGTTACCTAGTGCTTGAGTGGTCCGGAGTGAAGGCCGCCATGGAGTGGGTTGTCAGAGACATCGGTCCAAAAGCATGATGGAATGTTACGATCTTACTATCCCACCCAAGAATAATGAACTGGTGTAGATTAATATAGTTCTGGGCATTCTCACCTATCAAACTGGTTTTGTGGGCTGAGATCCAGGACCGAATCAGATAGGTCCTATGAAAATGATTAGTTACGGACTGGCAGAGGGAGAGGATAAGAAATTCTCGATAGTTGTGTTCGTATTCAAAATCTCAATTGATTTGGGTAATGATTAGAGACAACTAAGGTCCTAAGAAAATAATGGGTGGGGTCAACTGGATGATCCTGGATCCACGAAATTTTGCTACCCAGGCTCCCAGAAAAGAAATAAAAAAAGTATATCTCGAAGGGTATTTGGTAAAGCCATATTTGGTATGATTTAAGATTGATTTTATTTCTATCCCAAAAAAAAAAAAAAGATTGATTTCATGAAATAGTGAATAGATTTTTAGTCAAAAAATTGAAATTATTTTGATTGCATAATCAAAAATATTTTAAAAATAAGAAATCTATTTGATAGTTCAATTTTTGAGAATAAATTTTCTATATTTCTTTGGGAATGGGTGCAAGGGTGGGGGAGAGGTGGGAAGGAAGTGGTGGTGGTGACGATAGCAATGGAGAGATGGCAACGGTGGAAGGTTGGGCATAGATGGTGGTGAGACCAACATGGAGAGAAGAAGGGTGATGTTTTATCTTTAATATGAAATTATTGTTTTGTCAATCAAAATAACCATATACACACTAAAGAATAGAAGTAAAATCAATTTTAATTTCAAAATTGAAACAACTCGTCATCTATTCAAAATTTCTATTCAAGTTGATTTCTATTTCATTGAAGTAAGGTATAGAAATAAAAGTATAAAACCAAATAATTTTTGAAATAGAATCACCCCATGACATTGAAATATAAATCATACCACATCAGGCCTAAATCTTATGAGGGTATTTGTTAACATAAAAGAGAAAGTGAATTATTCCAATTCTTTAACTGCGAGCCTGATTTGCAGTAAAATTTTGAAATAAGGAGCAGGACCTTGAGTCATATGCAAATAAGGGGGGTTGTAACCCGTTTTGAAGTTTTGGTTATATCTTATATGTAAGAAGTAAATAGTCTTTATATTATGAGAAAAACGATAACCATCATACTGGTCTAGAATAGTTTAAAGATCTGTATTTTTTGGGGGTATATAAGATTTGTATTTTTTTTTTAATTACCGAAAAAAAAAAGATATGTATTTTTTGATATTTTTCTCTATTTTGATTTGACACTCGATAGAATCAGATTCTTTACCAAAAAAAAAAACAAAAAAAAGATACCATCACATTGTGACAAATATTGGAAAATATGTATAGGAAAATGGGATTTACTACTTAATAATAAAATCTCTACCAAAAAAAAAACTTAATAATAAAATTTTGCAGATTTTTTTTTTGTGAAAAATTTTGCAGATTTGGCAACCCACAGCCTTGTATTATATGGAACGAAATTATATAAAATATCTAATTATCCCTATAAAGACAATGAAAGATTGAGGGCAAGATTGACTTACCTTTACCTTCCCCATTTACTTAATTTGGTAGGAAATCCTTACTCTTACGGTACATCTTACCTTTTAATGATGTTGGGTTAACGAGGTGACCGTTGGATGGGTACCCATTGCCAGACCAATAGGGATCTGAAGAGAGGTGAGAAGAGGAATGGAGATTCTTTTGGGGGTTGGGCACGGACGTACGGTTGTCTCAATACCCATGGTTTTAGGTATTGGTATCGCTTTGGTATGACCGTATTAGTATTGTAACTGATATCATGACCCATATCGGTTTGTATCAACTATATCGAATGGATACTAATCTTTTTATTTATTAAATTTTTTATCGTATGTTCGTACTATGTTAATGACCTATATTGAATTGGTATTGATATCAATGTCGGCCGACACCAAACCGATACCTAAAAGGCTAAAACCATGTCTATACCACAAAATAATACCTAGGTGACCATAAGGTAAGCCTCGTAACAGAAAAAAAAGGTCACCCAGGTAAGCCTAGAAGAAAGAGAAAATTGAGGAGTTCATGAGAGTGCGGATCATGGTTTGAAGTATCGGAATCGGATCGTCTAATAGGACTGATATAGTACGATTTTGACGATGATTGATAGTGATACCTTGCTGATATTATATCGGTGGAACAGTATGAACAAGTGGTAAAATAGTCAAAAAAGCTTATTTAAAAAAAAACCCAAGAATGAATTTGTTTGATACGACCGATCTATGCAGATGACCGATATTCGATCCGATACCATTCACTAAACCATGGTGCGCATAGACATCAGGGTGATGAATGTCGTCAATACACGAGAGGGTATTTAAGTAAAGTACACCCATACTACAGTGGTTAGTGGTCAGCGGCACAACTTTATGAGCGCAGTAATAAGAATCACGACTCACGAGCGCAGCCCAACCCATGCGTAGAATTTGACGATCTTCGATCAGGAGCGTGGAAGTTGGAGAGCAATGAATGGTAAATTGGTAATGACACTCTCCGTTTACCCAAACATAGATGTCCGGCGCAGCCGAAGGCACGTAGTTGCTGTCCGCCTTCTGCTCTGCTTTCTCTATTTTATTGATCTCAGCTGTTCCAGACTTCCTGGTTCGCGTCTCTTATCTGATTTTTCATTATTCGATTAATGGAAAAGATGGGTACAACAGAATCCGAAATAGAAGACTTGTTTAATCAGAAGAAGCGCGTCAAGAACCCTTTCGTGCCTATAGGTAATTCATCCGCTTCTGCATTTACTTTCATGTAGAAAATTGTGAATTTTCTGATTTCAATTCTAATCGATTTGTACGCTGGAGCTCCTGGGAACTTTGGGAAAGTCTCAATTGAGTATGTGCCTTCCTCCATGCAATCCACCTTGAAAGATGGGCTGTTGTTTAATAAAAGGCAGGGAAGCCCTAATTGTATGATGTTGATTGATATGCTTCACTTTCTGATGTTTCTTTACAAACCGCAGTGTTTCACTTCATTCCCCTCTGTCGGTTATGTTTAATTTCGCTTTATTTTGGTGATATTTTAACGAAATTGATGCAAACTGAATTGAAGGGTGGGGAAGGATATGTTTCAAAATAGTGAGAGAAAAGAATGGGAATTAAAAGCCAAGAAATGGACTGGGTCTTGGCATGAAAAGTGAACATAGAGGGATGGAGAACTGAGGGAAGCACGTATAGAGAATCTTATTACCTTCTTCAATGAGGACTGGTACTCCCTCTCAGGCTTTTCAGAACAGGGACCTAGGAGATATTGTAGAAGTAGAGATCAATGGTTCCAATCCTGTAGTCCTTTCTTCTGTATTCCTGCGAATGCATTCCACCCTGGCACATAGAGAGCTATAAAAGCTCGATTATATCGGGGAATAGTACCTCCTTGTTACCCCAAAGCCTTCCATCACCTCATATACTTGTGAGTCCCTCTATCCCTATAGTTCAAGCTTTTGGGATGGATATTTACATGGTATCAAAGTAGATCCGAATCCTGCTTCTGGTCTGTTCTATTCTATCCGTGCACATCTATGCAGTTCCATCCTGCCTACACATGAGGGGGAGTGTTGAGAAAATAGTCCCACATCGGTTACCCCTAAAGTCTTTCCTCACCTCATATACTTGTGAGTGCCTCTGCCCAATAGTTCGAGCTCTTAGGAACAAACTCAACAGAGCTTCAGTCCAGCCATGGTTGCGTAGTCTTTATATGTGCTGCGAATTTTGGAACAATCCTTTACCTCGGCTTGTTACCCCATATTGCTAAATAATTGGGAGTCAGTGGGCTTCCGGAATAAATAAAAAAAGAAGGGTAATTAACAGTCATGTAGTCCTAACAATGTCCTTGATTTATAGCATGCACTGCAAATGGCCCAGATAATACTTAAACAGGAAAAAATGCTTTTGGGTCCTTTTTTATGTTCTGCCTAAGACATGATATAGAGGGTCCCATAAATGTAAGTTCCTTTTCAACAATTGAAGTGTTACTGTGCCTGAAGAAAGAGGTCCGAAGTTTTATGAATTATTTTATTCTCATCTTTTCTATCAGGGCATATTTGTTTGCCAAGGAAAGAAAGGAAAAGAAAAAGAAGAGAGAAAGAGAGATTATGAAGAAGAGAGAGAGAGAGAGAGAGAGAGATTTTATCATTACTTTTGTCTTATTCGTTTTTCCTGGCAAACAAACATACATCAGTTGTAACTGTTATATTATTCAGTATCACTTCCCCATCCGGAGGTGTGTGTTTTTTCTTTTTCTCATAGTACTCATCCCATTACTTGTGATGAGTATTTCATCTGATCTCTCATTTTTTTAGTATTAGTTTTTCTCTGAAGGAGTCCTTGTGCAAGTTATGAAGTATTTATATTCCCCAAGGTTCTTATTCTTGATAAAGAACTTATTGCTATTGTGTTTCGTTGCATAGTGGTTTTAATTGTTGAAATGTCTAGTGCCCCTTTGGGCCACTAGCCAATTTGCTTAAATTGGATAGGAACAGGCAATATACCATACGCTGATCTCTGCATTGTCTTTTTTTCTTCATTTGAAAGTTGTCGAACTCTGACTTTAGAGCTGAAAGTTTGGCTTACTGGACATATTATTATACATTGGTTGCATTCTTCTTCTACCATCCACTTTATATTCATTTGATGGTCGTATGAATTGCAGGTGCATTTCTTACTGCAGGGGTACTGACAGCTGGCTTAATCAGTTTCAGACAAGGAAATTCTCACTTGGGTCAGAAGTTAATGAGAGCTCGTGTAGTTGTCCAAGGAGCCACCGTTGCCTTGATGGTTGGCACTGCTTACTATTATGGGGAGAAATTTTAATAGTTTTCAGGAAATGGATCTGACTGTGTAAAACTTCCTCACTGGTTTTTATTATGTTTTCTTCCATTATATAGGTGGTTTTTTTAATAATGTAGAGAATCATTCTCCTTTTTAATTGGGAAAAAGACGCCAATATGAACAAAACATGTCATCCAACACTCACGCCTATAGGTGCTGCCCCAGTAAGAAGTTCGCCAGGTGCCGCTACTTCTGTATGAAGAGTCTTGGTGCAGTGTTGCAACTTATCTTAAAGAAGCATTCTTTCCATGGTGGGCTCCAAATCTCACCTTTTTTATTTTCTTTGAAAATAAAATCTCATTACTATATCGGAGGAAGTTGTACTCATAGATTGTTATTGAAGATACTACTGAAAATTTAACATTTCAGGATTGCCACGAGGATGAATGGCTGAATTGGAATAGATAAGGACCTTATTGTTATACTCTGTGTTGCTGACCACTTTTGAAGTATTGTAGGGATGTCTTTAACTGAACGTGTCTGTTTGAAACCAATATGTGCTTCCAGATGACATCTTTTTAACATGTAGTAGAAATTGATGGTATGCTTTGGTTTATACTCATTGTATTGGAACTGGCTCCTTTGTTTGCTCTAAAGATAAAATGACAAGTTCTGAAAGTGTTGAGATCCTCTGATAGTGGTCTTTTCTAGCTGCTCATACCTCTCTGTGACTTAGCTTAGAATCTTTTCTAGGTGCTTCTACCTCTCCGTGACTTAGCTTAGAATCTTTTCTAGGTGTTCATACCTCTCCGTGGCTTAGCTTATAAACTTCCTTGTTGAACTGTGTTTTTTGGGCCTTTGGACTTTGCATTTGAACTATGATATTATGCAGTTGCTTTGGAGGGCCATATCTATGCCGTCTGTTGCTTGTTTAGGTCTCTGGTAAAGCTGGTCAGAACTAGTTGTCATTTCTCACAATGAAACTAAATAGAATATTTGGTGTCCCATCACAATAATTTTTTTTTTGTTGTAGCTGAAACTAGATACAATACAACAAACTCAGCCTATCCCAACTTAATGGGGTTGGCTACATGGATCCAAACAAAACAAAGTAAGAAAAACTGAGGTCTAGACAACAAAAGGGGAATGAAGAGATGGGAAAAGAGGTATGGGAAATGAGATGAGAAATGAAAAATGGAAAATGAAAAATTGAAGACGGACAATAGAAGAAAAAAGAAAGATGAACGTAATAGGAAAGAGGCACAACCCAACAAGTTAGGAGAATCTCAGCTAAATGGGGTCCGCTACATGGATCCTTACCCGCCAATAGGCTCTATCTGAGGTTATACTTGGTACAAGACCTAGACTATGCATGTCC
This sequence comes from Telopea speciosissima, assembly GCF_018873765.1. Lineage (NCBI taxonomy): Eukaryota > Viridiplantae > Streptophyta > Magnoliopsida > Proteales > Proteaceae > Telopea > Telopea speciosissima. Next base: position 8,651,255 of record NC_057918.1, on the reverse strand, counting down.
TTCCTCACAACTTCTCCTGTGGTCATTTTAGGCCTGCCCCTAGCTCTTTTAGCTCCTTCAATCGGAATTATATCACTCCTCCTTACTGGGGCGTCCCTAGGCCTCCGCTGAACATGACCATACCACTTCAAACGACTCTCTCAGAGCTTGTCATTGATCGGGGAAATTCCCAAGTCAGCTCTAATTCGTTCATTCTTTACTTTATCCTTCCTAGCTTTTCCGCACATCCATCTTAACATCCTCATCTTTGCTACACATAGCTTCTCAACATGACACTTCTTAACTGCCAACATTTTGCCCCATGCATCATAGTCAGTCATATAACAATCCTAAAGTACTTTCATTTAAGCTTTAGAGGCATACATCAGTCACACAGCACTCCGGACGCACCTCTCCAGTTCATCCATCTCACTTTAATTCTCAGTGAAAGATCATCCTCTATGTCACATTCTTTATTTTTAATTGACCCCAAATATCTAAAATAGTAACTTTGCGGTATCTCTCTTTCTTTAATTTGCACCATGTCATTATTCATCATACTGTGGCCAAAATTACACATCATATGCTCCGTCTTTGATCTACTAATCTGTAAGCCTCTTGTTTCCAATGTTGATCTCCATAGCTCTAGCTTAACGTTAATCCCTGCTTTTGTCTCATCCACCAAAGCGTTATAATCGGTGAAGAGCATACACCATGGGATCTCGTCTTGGATGCTCTTGGTTAGGTCGTCTATGATAAGCGCAAAAAGATAAGGGCTTGGCTGATCCTTGATGGAACATAATGGTAATTGGGAATTTGTTGCCCTGACCTCCTGCAGATCTCACACTAGTCATCACGCCTTCATACATATCCTTAATTACATCCTCATATTTACTCGACACCCCTCGCTTCCCTAGAACATGCTGGATTAAATCTCTAGGGACTCGGCCATAGGCCTTTTCCATGTCAATAAAGACCATATGGAGATCCTTCTTGCTATCTCTATATCTTTCCAAGAGCCTCCTCAATAGGTAGATACAACATGGATGGTAAATTCTTATATATTTTCTCTATTTTTGTATCGGTACTGTTTATTGATAGGAATGATTCCTATACACCCTTTGCTTGGGTTTAAAAATGTTTTTCTTCTTTTCATTCACTAATAAAAATTCATTTGATTAGCACCAAAGATTTTTTGGGATTGGAGAAATTTTACTGAGAGAATTTAAGACTCATGTTGTTCTGTTGTCAGCTTTACCTTTGCAGCCATTAAGGAAATTTCATTTTGTTCCATGAGGTGATGAAGTTTGTAGTAGAGGTTACGGAAACAATATCATAATGGATGTGTTCAAAGTTACTGAACAATATCATAATGGATGTGGTCAAAGCAGGGGAAACTTGGGTCCTTTATACCGCACACCCTTTTCTCCTTGCCACAGTTGTGGAAATTTGTTAGCTATCAAGTGTTAGTTAAATTGAAGCACATTGAATGGTGCTTTTCTCATGTGAATCTCTGATGCTTTTTTTTTTGTCAGTGTCTGGTTCTTAGAAAATGATATTCTGTAAGAGTTTATATGATATTATTTGTTGTCTAGGTCAGGGATGTAAATGTAGGTATCTTCCACATGATGGTTTGGATGTAGTCGGTAAACCTTTCTTTTATGTGAATTAAATGAATATAGTTTTGTGAATGGGAAAAATAGTGGGAAACATTATGGACACACTTTTCTCTGTTGGGACATTTGTTAGGTTATTTACCGATGACATTAAGTGTAGCTTTATTACAATTTTGTTCCTTTATTACCAACAAAGGGAAAATGAAGAGATTAAATGTCCTATTTTTGTTCTGAAAAACAAGGCGCTGAGTCTAAATTATATTGAATAGCTATGTACAACTTGATTGATTCGGTTGGAATTTGGAAGATGGTACCGGATCTATTTTTGAGACAAATGGGATATTCAACTAGACAGTTGGAAGAAGGGGAAAAGGGGGGGGGGGTTGAGAAAGAAGTTACTATAGATCTTGAGTTGAGGGATGTTCGAGTAGACAGCTGAAGAAAGTGGAAAGGGAGGGGGAGGATATGAATTATAGAACCTTGAGTAGTTGCAAAACTTTGTTTCAACAGTGAACTCTGAAGAGCAAGTATTGTGGGAGATTGATTGGCATGCAATTCTCTAGTCCCAAAATTTGATCGACCAAGTTACCCAATTCCTAGGTATAAACATAAATGGTATCTTGGAGAACCGAAGTGGAGAGGTGCGACCGGAGTACTGTGTGACCAACACATTCCTTTAAAGCTTAAAGGAAAGTACTACAGGACTATTGTCCGACCTGCTATGATGTATTGGGCGGAATGTTGGGCAGTTAAGCAGTGCCATATAACGGAGCTATATGTTGCAGAGATGAGGATGTTAAGATGGATGTACAGCAAAACTAGGAAGGATAAAGTGAGGGACGAACGTATTAGAGTTGATGTGGGAGTTGCCTCGATCAGTGACAAGCTCCGAGAATGACATCTGAGGTGGTTTGGCCATGTGCAACGGAGGCCTGGGGGCGTCCCAGTAAGGAGGAGTGATCTGATTCCGATTGAAGGAGCTAAAAGAGTTAGAGGTAGGCCTAATATGACCATAGGTGAAGTTGTGAACATGCATAGTCTGGGTCTTGTACCAAGTATGATCTTAAATAGCGTCTATTGGAGAGCAAGGATCCACGTTGTCGACACCATGTAGCTGAGATTATCCTGATTTCCTGAGCTATCCTCTTTCCTCTTACTTTCATTTTTCATTTTCCATTTCTCACTTTTCTTTTCTTTTCTTTTCTCATTTCTTCATTTTTATTCTTCATTCCTGTTACTTCTCTTTCCCTCAGTTTTCCCTACTGTGTTTTGAATGAATCCATTTAGCTGACCCCATTTAGTTGGGATAAGGCTGAGTTGTTGGTGGAGAACCGAAACTAAACAGTTAAGTGATTTAAGACTTGACTTTGGGCCTTCAAATGACACTCGCAACTTACTAGTCTAATTAATACTAACTAATTATACACTAGCCAGGAAATTTGTTGACTTTCTAAGCAAACTGCCTTAATTGAGTAGTATTTACAAAATTTCCCCGATAATGGACAAATCTGATTTGCTCCTGAATCATTGTTGCATAATAATGTGACTATCTGCTCCCCTTGGGTGAATCTGTTCGATCATTGCACCGTAAGGAAGGCCATGTGAGGCCTAGAAAAACCCAAGAGAGAAGACCAAAATACCCCTAGATCGTAATTTCATTTTTGCACCTATATGCCTTTGGTTGCATTAGAGAGGAAAGGAAAAGCTAAAGGAGTGGATTTGTTTTTTTTTTTTTTTTTTGGATAATTAGCAAGAAAAACTTATCACAGAGTTGGGAAGATAAAAATTAGAACTTGGCATCCAGCACCATGAGCCCCTGTAATTTGTTCACATTTGAATCTTGTTCAGTTCTATGCATGAAGTCTTGTTCTATATTGCAACGAGCATCTTCTTTGGGGGTAGAATTGTTATTTTAGATATGCATGTTTATATAGCCTGCTCTGAAGAACATTTGTGGTGAATGTAAATTTGTAATGGTTTGTTACAGTTACTTAATGAAAAAGAAATCAGCTAGCTACTACTTGTGTATCATCTAAGATTGTTTTCTATCGTTTTGGTTGCTGCCTTGGATTTCCAGAAACCTGTAACCAAAATTAGGGTTCTATTTTATTTTTGGTTTTTGTATTGTCAGATCTGATTAGAAATTGTCTTCAAAACTTCAGGTTACCACCTCTGAGCTTTTGATTTACTTCATGTCAGTATAAATTGTGGTGGCCAGTGGTCAGGTATTCTTTCGGGCCCATATTGGGACAAAATATATAGTATACCTGAGGAGGATGGGTTGGAGGTGTCATAGAGAAATCTTCGACCGAGGTAAAAAAGTATGCGTTTATGGCGGATCTGATTGAGTATGAGGCTTTATGATGGCCAATCATACTTATGATAGTGAGAATGTGTGCAGAAAGATTTAAATTGTTTGTGACATAGGGATGTGGCAAAAAAGTATGCAACTAAGCACTTCAAGAAAGCCAAATATAGGCTTGGATAGAGGGATATGCCTTCTTTCAAACATTATCTAGTGTGTTTGGCAGATGACATTTAGTTCATTCCTGCTTTTTCTTGAGGATGACTTGCACAAAGAATGTGGGTTGCTCAAGATTGCTATGGAAAGATGAAAGTCAATATTGTTGACACTTCTACTTTCAAAATCTAAGATGAGGAAATGACTGACTATGTTGATGTGTAATTTGACTAAAAAAATAAGGTCAGATGGTAGTGTTGTGGAAGTGAACAATCATGCTCGAACCTTTCTCCTATTCTTTCAGGTTTCTTTTTTAGTAATTATGTTAGAATATTGGACCACCCTTCCATTGATTGCAAGTAGTCCAAAGGATTTGTATCACTTTATGCTGTTATGGACTTTTTGGGCATCACTTGGGTATGCCCTGCTAGGTTATGCACTGGTTGTTATAGAGGCAAGCATGCTCTTAGGCTGCAAGTTCTTTTTCAGCATCTTCCTTTGAGGAATGAAGTTGGTGGGTTCCGTATTACCAAAGAGGGGGTATTGGGAGCGGAATAAAGGAAGCCGGCGTAAGTACCTACAATTGGACATGGACATATTTATCATGGAATATGAATTTTATAGCATCAATCATCATCTTATTGATTGATGCATCAGTAGTAGTCTAGTAGGTGTTAGACCAATTGGTCAGTTGAGAAATGGGGACCTCAGGTTACACTGTATGATCTGAATGAAAATCTTGTTTGCAACTTTGTGCTTCATTGCCAATGCACTTCTAAAAGAGTTGGCTTTAGGACCACTTCACAAGTGGAGTTATAGTTTCAAACATATGCATAGGAATTCCTCACCCGATTTGTGCTGCTGGTCCCCTGTTGAAGTATACTCCCTCATGCATTCTGTTGTCTGCCAGCTTATTCCTATGAAGTTGAATCTACTGTCAGGAGCTTTTAAGGAGACCTGTATGTATACTTATTTATTTATGGTCGATAGGGGAATTACGTTGGATTACAGAAACAAGAAAGAACTTAGTCAGTATCTTCTAAGAGAGAGGGAAGGTAAAAAGTAATAATTTGGGGTGGGAGGGTAAAAAGTGAGGAAGGTAAAAAATGGCATCAATGTCATTGTTATTACTGATTTAAAGTTTCCCTTGCCTTGTCAAATGGTTGAAAATTGCCTCTTTTTTTTCTGGGAAAAAAGAAGCCTGTTTCTGTGCACTCACAGGTTAGAGATTTCAATTTCTTTTTTGTTGGGTATGTTATCACAAGTCGTGTTAGTTGATGATGTCTTTTATTACTAAGAATTAGTATTCATTTGAGTCCTTCTCTACTGAAAGTTTGGAAGAAACAAGGCAATTGTCATTAGTTAGGTATATACTAGATTGTGTGTCACAGATTGGATCCATACCTCCCATATGTTATTTTCTTTCCTTGGGTGGAGTCCCGTCTAAATTCTTGGTCAGAGAACCAGTCTCAGTTTCAACATTTGCACATGTGCCTTCCTTTATATGCTTTACCTTATTTTCTTGTCTGAGCAGCATTAAGCAACTTGATGTAGCTTTCACAATGCAAAGAATTCATATGGCAATTAGATATGTAACCGAAAGATGTTATGCTTACGTAATGCTCTCTTAAATCGCCATCCCTGAACTCCTTGACATATGCATCTAAACAGCGATTAGCTTCTGTAGAGATCATTACAACACTATGGTTGATCTACTGGCTGCAATTTATGTAAGCTGTTCTTTGTCTAAGACTTTCGTAACATAGATTCTGCCACTGATTCAGTCTGTGGTGTTTCTACATCGCTCTCATTCTGTTTGCCAAACCACATGGAATTTCCTCTATGTACTTCTGGCCTTAATTGACTAGTTCGTGCCTTCAGCACTGTTTCTTTGAAAAAAATAGAATTACTCACAATTTGAACCTCGTCAAATAGATTCTTTTGGTCTAGAGAAAAGGGGATTGGGGGGGGGGGGGAGTTTCTGTGTAAACCTGCACTCCAATAATAGTCCTAACTCTAGTGTTTGGTTGTTTAATGACGCATGAGTAGAACTAGAATTACAGTAGTGGTAGGCATGATGTGGCTTGCAATTGAATCATGAAAATTTGAAAATATGCAAAAACTGCTCAGGTGTGACTAGCGTTGCTGTCAGGAAATTTGAAGGGTAAAAAGAGGGTGAAATGGTGGAGACGAAGGTTGGGTTGAAGGTTTAGAAGAGGATAATTTATGATCCCACCAATAGCGACATGGTATGTGGGAAGTCATTATCAAAGATGTAGAAACTAGAAAGTGACATGTCATGTAAACAGAAGCTGTCTCCTCCACTAGGAATCATTCACTTCCCGTACTCGAAGTAAATTAAAAGTACACGTCGTTCTTCATCTCCGTCCAGTGTGTGACTGACTCTGTGAGGCTGTAAGTGAGTGAGACAGTGAGTAGTGTGGACTGTGTGGAGTGACAGTGCAAACTGCAAAGCTTTACTGTGCCAACAACTTGGATTAATAGGCGGGGGAAAATAAATGGAGGAAGGAACATGTGGTGCCTCTGCCGTGGTGGACCCATTCTTGCTTGCTTGCTTGCCATGTTTGAGGAACAAGTTACTCTCGTAACTGCTTTCGATTCACGCTTGGTGGTGAATGATGGTGTGATTCTCAGCACAGCTCAGGACAATTACGTACGAAATTTGGGTTTAATTCGCTAATTATATTTGTTTTTATTCGTATATATTTTCAAAAAGTTTGAACAATACAAATATTTTATAGGGGAAAGGAATGCTACCGGGTCGGGATTTTGATCCTCTACTGCGGCCTGCCCGTCTTGCCTGTGTGCTTCCTCACACAGGCAGGGGTGCAATGATCATCCTACCCCACCTGGGCAGGGTGCTCGGGCAGTGGGTAGGGCGGTCATTGCACCCCTGCCTATGTTAGGAAGCACACAGGTAGGACGGGCAGGCGGCAGTTCCTGTGCCTAGACATGGGGCTGCACGAAAATCCTTGAGGGTGTGGTGGTCATTTCGTACGGCCCTGTATCTAGGTGTGGAAATTGTGCACCACATGCAACAAGGTAGTGCGCTCTTTACCTATTTTATATTATCACGGTATATCAAAATGTCATTCACAATTGACCTACCCTGAGAAAGGCATGCCATCACGTATAGATGGTTAGTGAGAATTTTGGCAATGAATTTGTAAACCAAATTGTCGAAGGCAATGCAACGAAGGGGCATTAATTAAACTCTGAAGCATGATAAGTCTTGGGAGTAAGACAAATAAATGTAGAATTAACAGAAATACTAAACCATTGTATAGCCTAAGTCAGTTACAATGGTTAATCAAACTCCTTTGGTAATCCAAGGAAAGAGAATGGGTTCATAACCAAATCTCCTACCTTTTGAGAAGACTCCATCTGACCATACCTGATGATTTTCTTGAAGTTTTCTCGAAGTAGCTAACAACCTCTTCTTTGATGAAGGAGGTTGTGTCAACAAAGGTGCCAGCCTCTTTTTTCAATTTAGTCAACACCATTGCTATGATATTGCTTTCTGAATGATTTGTATTCTTGTACGTTCATTCCTATGGTATGTGCTTGGACAGCTAGCCTTGTTGATTCAACTATCCATATTGTAACATAGGTCCCTCCCCCCCCTCAAAAAAAAAAAAAAAAAACCACCAATTGGTCAGCCCATATGGGATCAGGATCATCTCCAGGGAGCACAGAACGCTCAGGGTGTTGCTAGCTGTTGGGTTGTGCCACACACATCCCTAGGCGTGCACCAAGATGTGCGGCACAACTCAATCGCTGGATGCCCCCTGGCAACGCCCTGGGCGCACGCCTCCCTGGAGGCGAGCTAAATTCGCCCATATGCCAAGAACTTTCACCAACTGGATCAAGAGTACATATTACTGCAACTCAGTATCCATATATAGTTTGAATGGTCGACGTTGTTGATTTGATTCGGTGTATTTGCAGGTCTATAGGCTTGATGAGGAATGGTGAGGAATCATAATTCGATCCAATTCTGATTCTGATCTCTTCGGGGAAATCGGAATCAGTCGTGGCAGATTCTGATACACGGATTCCCAATCCGATTCACCAATTTGTGAAACCCTGGTTGGAAGGGAACAAGAAGCTAACAGTCGATCGATAGTGGTGTATGAGTATGGAAGATCACCATTGGTGCCACAAGTTTCCTACTTTGCAATGACCATCTCACCCACTAGGTTAGATTCCCATGTGCAATCCCTTCTGGAAAGTTTCCAAAGAGGTGAAAACTCAATTAGTACTACTTGGGTTGTTGGGCATGAGTTTGGGAGACAATAGGAAGAGAAGATATCCACCATTTGCATCATGGTTGGTACTTTGATGGAAGTAAAGAAAGGGGAGAGGCTAGGGGTAATGAATCTTAACTTTGATGGATGACTGTGTCAAGGCTTTGGAGGTCTCCATTTAGGATGCAACATCTCTATCTATATTGGCTTCAAGTAGGACCTTCTGTCATTGAAGGAGGAAAAAGGTCTATACCCTTTGGGTTCACCACACCCAACATATCTCACTCAGCCTGTCCCTACCCTTAAAAGCTTAGATGCCTATTCCATCTATGTATGATTGCAAGTCACTTCAATTCTCAAGAGAGAAAAGATAGATACCATCACCAAAGCCCCAACAATATTTCATCATCATTTCTATTACAATTATAGTCAGCTAGCTAGTTCACTTGAAATATCAGTCTTTCATGCCTCAACTCTCATGGCAACATTTAACATCACTTAATTTGATTAACTGAAGGATTCCGATTAAGGGATTCTTCTGTTTCACTATCAATGGAGAATAGGGTTACAGTTATCTGTCCTCACACCTCTCAGATTGCATAGAAAAAAAAAACTCTCGTTACAAATTTATAGTGAAACTCTATACAAGAGATTACCGAAATACCTATATAGTCTTAAAAAATTAAAGTACAAGGTGGACTTGCGGTGACCTCTTATCACCCTTTGGAATCAGGACACTTAATTCAGGTGATGGAATACAAGACCTTGAACCCTCCAACACCTCTCTCTCTCTCTCAAATGGTTATTTACCCTTCATGGTTATATATGTCCGAAAATTTTCATTTTAGCATCTTTACCAGAAGTTATAAAACAAAAAATTGGTCTAGTACAGAATACTAGAATAGGTAATGCATTGAATTATAGTGTTTATGGTTGAAAAGGCCAGGTTTCCGTGTTAAGAATGAGTTCTTGGTTTGGTCTATTTGGGCTAAAAAGTGACATGCGTTGAAAGTTGTAACTGAACATGACCCTGTTTGTATATAGACTGCCTTTTATTAGTTTGTTCAGGGTAACCCTCCTTCACTAATCCGAGCCAGGGAGTTGCAGAACGTTGATGGTCCAAAGGCCACACACGCACAAATACAAGCTTTAATTTAATCTCCATTAAGGTAAAGGGTAGATCAAGGTTTGATCAACCTAATTACTTGATCAAATGAGACTTTTAACTGTGAGTACTGGTAGAAAAATTGTAATCTAAAATAATGTAAAAAATAATGGAAATTATAAATAATAGATCACAAAGATTTACGTGGTTGTAATATGAGATGAGTACTATCAGTGGAGAATAGGGTTACAACCGCTCGTCTTCTCACAGAAAGATGAGAGGGTAACTATATTTTCTTTAATTAATTTGCAGGTGGGAGGGGAGGGTACACAAGCTTTTGTAGGCCGAGATTGTGAACAGCATGAGTCTTCACGTGATGATTCGGAGTTTTTCTCAGTGGAAAGGGAAGTTTCTACTGACAGTGTTTTCAAGAATTGACCTACTTCTCTTCAAAATTGTCCACCAAATTAATTAAATGGTTCCCAATAAATAAACCTTCAAATTTTTAAAACCCCTTTGGCCCTTTCCAAATCTCTCTCTGTTGGGCATTTGCACTTGTACCTTCAAATCCCTCCATTTCTTCTTTTTCATATTACCCTAGATTTAACCGGCTCCTTCAAACTGGCCCTCCACTAAAGCTACTTATTACAAGTGAAGTCAGAGATTATGACCAAATTTTGTTTCTTGAACTCTATACTAATGGATGTCACATTTTTCACGTGTCAAACTTTTAGGTCCAGATTACAGTGTATCGTCAGATTAGGATACTATAGAGGATTTTTTTTTTTTTTAATGACACCACTCATCCCTTTGTTCTCTCATCATTCAGTACTGCATTATTTGCATCTATTTCCACAAAATGGAATTCCCAGTGCAATTATTTTATATAGTTCAAAACAAGCTTGAAGGGGTAACTACTGTGGAATTCAGGAAATAATTGTAAATTGCATCAAGAGTATCAGTGATGTATTCATTCATGCTGAAACAGAAGAGGTTAATTTTGAGGTTTTTTGGAAGATAGAATTGTAGAAAGAATCATATAAAATTATATTAGCCCTTGTTGTTGGAAAGTGTGAATTTCATTTCATCTGTGTGGAAAGCAGAAAGCAGAAGCTGATCCAATCTTGATAATATATCATTTGTTTTAGAGATAAGAATGTGATTCGACCCGCAGCCCAAGTAACACTGAAATTTAGGTTATTGGATATATCACCAAAATCATCCTTTTTTCTTTGGACCTTTTCCAAACAGACCTTAATTTAATTCCACTAGTGCTTTCTTTCTTTGTTTGGTTTTTTCTTTTCTTTTATTTATATTATAAATATTAATTAATTAGTGATTTGTTTCTTCTTAATTTATAGTAACTAATAGAGTCAAATCTCTAGTTCTGGACCCATTAAGTAATACAGTAAATAAACAAGTACAATACCATACATTCTAAATCCAACATTCCAACGAAAAATTTGGAAGCTGTTGGCCTCCTCTATAGGGAAGCCATGCAAGATTTCAGAGAGCTTCTACTCTACTAAAAGTTTCAGTTACTGGATATTGTGTTCTCTTGGCTAATAATAATGTATTCTTCTATCTCTCTCTCTCTCTCTTTTGTTGGGGTTTGATGTTTTGTATTCTGTGATTTGCGTGCTGATTTTGAAGGACCGTTAAAAGATCGTAAGGGTCAAAGGGCTATATGGGTATTCGGTAAAATTCTTATATGAGGTTTCTCTATAAATTTGCAGTGATGGTTCTTTCTCTGTAATCAATTTGAAAAAGATGTGAGGACAAGCAACTGTAATGCTATTCTCTTTTGATGGTGAAACAGATCTCATTTCACCGTGGACATAGACAATCTTCTTACCAAACCATGTAAATCGTTAAGTCTAATTGTTTATTTGCGATTTCCATTATTTTTTACGTCATTATAGATTTTGTTTTCTACTTATCTCTCTCTCTATCTCCCTAATCATGAAAATAATTATACTAATATGATTTTGCTTTTACTTGGAGTAGTGTAAGTTTGAAAATTTTCAAGTGGGTATTAGGGTTTGAGAAGGATGGGATGAGCATGATGAGGGCAGTCCACACCTGTTGTCTTGAACCAGACTCTCACTCCTGCCATCCTTTTCTCCCATAACTACTACTACTCTACTACTTCTAATCCAATTTGATCCAATCTCTTCCCATACATACAAAATTATTACTTTTATTAAAATAAAAAACAAGGATACAATTTCTCCACAACCTACTAGCTAGCTAGTCCCACCACTAGCCAGACACACACTATAATAGTCCAAGTCCACTACCCCTCTCCATAAAATCCAAAACTCATGCACCCCAAGACACCTCTCTTTCTCTCTTCTACTACTTCAGACTCTGTCGCCACTACTACTGTTTCACCCTCTGTCTATGGTGTCGTACCTTCATTCACTTTCACATTATATTATATACATTCAAAACATATACCCATTTGAATCTCTCTCTCATGGGTTTTTTTCTTTTGCCTCCTTAATTGGGGAGAAGAAGCCAAATAGCAAAATTATTAAGACAGCAACGTCTGTCGTTGTCAATAGATGGAGCTGACAAAATTGTAGGTAAGATGGTTAATTTTGGTACATAAATATTATAATATTTTTCTACTTCACTCTTTACTTTCTACGGTCATTTTCTTTCTCTTTCTTTGAATGGTCAAAGAGAGATCGAGATCCTAGCTAGCTCATGCTCATAACTTTCTTGGTGTCAGGGAGGGAGAGAAATTAAAACCCTAGCTATCTCAAGTTATGACTGAGAGTGAAACTTCTCTTTGGTCAAATTCCCAAGTGCTTCTAATAAATCGGGTTGGGAACTGGAGAGGATAAACATCCTATTTTTGTAGAGCCTGTTTTCAAACTTGAACCCGCAATCTCTTGGTTACAATGGAGCGATCTTAATCGTTGCACCAATGCCCATCCTCTTATATAAAAAATCATTGATAATTTCTTATAATGTCATGTATCTTTCCATGTAGTTATGCATCTTGGATGAATGTGAGTGTGAGAGCCTGTAAGGTAGTCCACTATTCCTACTAACATGAGGAGAAATAATATGGTCATACCAGTTTACAAGGCGGCTTCCAATTGACACCAACCACGGGTCTGCATTCAAGCTAAATTAGCAAGAAACTAAGAAGCACCATAAAGCTTTATACAAGGCAAAGGAGAAAGGCAAAAAACAAGAACTAAATGGTCCACCACAAATTAAATGAGGTGAGTTCGTCTGTATAAATGCTATGGTCATCCTTTTTAGGGTGCTTCGATGATGCCTTAGGCAAGCTATGTTTGGATGCCAAGAAAAGAAAACAAAAAAATAATGATGATGCAATTATTTATTTGTCTCTCTCTCTCCTTAAATTCAAATTTCTTTTTCGACATCCAAACATAGCCTTAATTAGTGTAATGCGGATGGGAGGATGAAGAAGGCGGAGGCTGCCAATTAGGAATGCAAAGAAAAGGATATTCCAAGATTGGATCCGCAATTTTAAATTAAAAAAAAAGATTGGATCCACAATGTGATCACTTTAGCATAGACTCCAAATGCTCCTCCAAAGAAGCGCGTTAAAATGAACTATCAATCTCAAGATTCACTTTACTCCGAGGTGTCATTCAGAATCAGGAGGGGAGAGAGACGTGATAGATCCAGGCTCACATTATAACGAACTCTAAAAGCTGAAAACTTCTTATTTTTCCTTTTCTTCTGATTCTTGGCATAGGCCTGAATAGGAAAAAAATCATTTAATATTGAAAATTTCCTCAGTAATGTTTAGATTCACCATTTCCAAAACAGTACACCTAAGTGTCCCATCATTGGCCGGTTCGTCCGTTTGGATTTTATTTTTTGGGGGTTGGGTTGGGGAATAAAAACTGAAAGCTCCATTGTGATCAAGTGGTCACGGTTCGAGTCTGGAAACAATATCTCTGTGAAAACAGGAGGTAAGGTTGCGTACAGTATAACCCTCCCTAGACCCCGCAATAATGGGAGCCTCATGCACTGAATACACCCTTAAGAGAGAGAGAGTCTACTGATTCTACTCAGTGATTGATGTGTATATTTTGGGTCTTCCTGATTAATAATTGGGATAAGGAATAGATAAAAGGAAGGAGAGAAACAGTTCTGAATGGTGGTGGGGTAATTGAAAAAGGGTCAGTTGGAAATCGGGAAGAAAAGTTGGAATATTGTTCATAAATTATAGTGTTCAGAAGCAAGCTCTCTATTTCACCCAAAAAAAAAGAAGAAGCAAGCTCTCTCTATATCAGAGAGAGGTATAAATGTGGGTATAGTCCCAGTTGGTTGCCTCATACTTGGAGGATAGGACATTGGGTGCTTCCTTCTTTTATAGAGAGAGAGGAAGTTGTAATAATCTGAAAGGTTGATGGAGGAACAGCTTAACCCATTAGCTGCCACACATCTCCTTCAACAGACTTTGAGAAGCTTATGTATTCATGAAAACTCTCAATGGGTTTATGCTGTATTCTGGAGGATCTTGCCTAGAAATTACCCACCACCAAAGTGAGGAGAAAAAAAACAACTTACAAAAACTTCTAAAAGATTATTTTTCCATCACATCATATAGGGAATTAGAACACTAAATTAATATCTGATATACACATAGATGCATGGATGACAATGTTTTTTATTTTTCCTTTCATTTTTGCTAATTAATATCATCTTATATGCTTCTTACAGATGGGATGTACCAGGAGGAGCCTATGATAGATCAAGAGGAAACAGGAGGAACTGGTATTCACTTGGATCTTCATTTTAAACATAAGTAGTCTTTGTTGTAGTTATATTGCACCAGAGTTGACACTTAACATGGTTGAGATATATATATATGCTAGGATACTAGTATGGGAAGATGGGTTCTGCAATTTTGCAGCTTCAACCGCTGAGATCGAGTCCGGCAATTGCCCAGACTCATCTGTAAATGGAAACTATGAATTCCAACACCTTAAAGGCCTGCAACCTGAGCTTTTCTTCAAGATGTCTCATGAAATCTACAACTATGGAGAAGGGTAAGTGAACTTCCATTTGTGAAACAAAAGAAGCTCTTCAAGTAATGCTCTCATGGGTAAATATCAGTTGAAATGATGGTGGTTTTCTGTGGACAGTTTGATTGGAAAAGCGGCTGCAGATCACAGCCATAAATGGGTATTCAAGGAGCCAAGTGATCAAGAAATCAACTTCCTGTCTGCATGGAATAACCAAGGAGAGACAGTAAATACCTGAAACATACTAATGCATATATATATATATACCTTCAAGCATTCTAAAGTCCAGTTTCTTTTTGTTACTCTTTAAATCATATCTGACTTCCTATTTCCCCTTCTTCAAAATTTTCTTTCAAACTTTTAGCATCCAAGGACATGGGAAGCTCAGTTCCAGTGTGGCATCAAGGTTTATATATGAACTCTCTATTCCTTCCTTTCCAACTCTCCTGGAGATATGAAAATTTTCCTCCACTAATTTCTTCCCATAATAATCCTGCAGACCATTGCTTTGATTGCAGTCAGAGAAGGTGTTGTTCAATTAGGGGCACTTCACAAGGTCTCTCTCTCTCTCTCTCTCTCTCTCTCTCTAGTTCATCATTGATTGCTAACTTTTCCATCTTGTGTCCTCATTCAATGTATTCAAGGTGATGAAAGACCTGAGTTATGATTCACCAATTTCATCATGAATTGTTAACTTTTCCATCTTGTGTACTGTCCTCATTCAATGTATTCAAGGTGGTGGAAGACCTGAGCTACATTGTTCTACTGAGAAAGAAGTTCAATTATCTGGAGAGCATCCCAGGTGTCCTCCTACCACATCCATCATCTTCAGCATTCCCTTTCAAGGGCGAGCTGGGATGCAGTGCAGCAGATCACACTTGGCCAGGGAATACAGCACTCACCGCCCAGCCGGCAATAACATCGATGACAACCGACTTTTACAATCAGTATGGTCAGCCTGTAAAGATCACTCCATCCATGAGCAGCCTTGAAGCACTTCTCTCAAAGCTCCCATCTGTGGTTCCCTCACCGTCCCCATCCTCGTCCGGATACTGTGAATCAACACCGCAGCTTGTATTGTCACACCAGCCACCACCACCATCATCGTCCCAATATTATGAATCATCAACACCAACACAGCTTTTATCACCACACCAGCCATTGGAATTGATGGGAAAGGAGAAGATGGACAAGGAAGAGATAGAGGAGGAATATGGAGAAGGGAGAGAGACAAGTGAGGGTAGCAGTTCCATGTCTTCATATCATTATCATCATCACCATAATAGTAATTATGAGCATCACCATTACCATCATCACCTCAATGTAAGCAACAGCAGACCAAACAAAGAACTCTAAGTGATTCGCAGATCGAATGGACTACAAGTTTCACATCCGGTTCTAACCTGTAGTTTTTAATTTCAGTCTCATTGTATGTTCTCTTTAGCCATCCTCGTAGTGAAGACTCTCTCAGTACATATTGAAATTTGTAGTTTTATGTCTTGGTGCATTCAAACTGGTATTGAGAGAGCGAGAGAGATATTCAGTAACTTGGGAGATAAACAGGTGAAGTCTGGGAGGTGTTAATACCGGACGGAATTTTGCTGCTACCTGGGTTGCAGGAACTTTCCTGCTACTCGGGCTCACAAGCAAAGAAATGGAATTCAAAAGGTATTCTGGAAATTACTAAAACTAGGAGTATATTTTTGAACAAAGGGGAAGTGAATTATTTCATTTCTTTGGCTACGAATCCGGATAGCAGCAATATTCCTGCAACCTGTGTAGCCGCAAAATTTTTTCCATTAGCACCAAACCGGGATGGCCCACACCCAATTCTTGTAGTAATTGTTAGGCAAGTACTATTGAACCCAGGCCTTTGAGGTGAAAAGGGTATCTGCTCCAAGAGCCAATCAAGTGACAGTGATTTAGGGACCAGTCTCTTATGGTATCATCTCAAGGAAGAGCTATTTAAACTCTATTTGGGATGTGTTTTATTATTGTCCTATTAAGTAGAAAGAAAACTCAAGAATTTGGTATAGGGTTTAGCTTTTCAGTAGAATACCAAGCAGGATTCAAATGTGGAGTCTAATCCTGCACTGTAATAAGAAAATGCTCTCAACATCAGGTTTGCTTATAAAATCCCAAATGGATACAGGAAATTAAAAAAATGTATATATAGATTGAAATTGATATATATATATATATATATATATATATATATATATACACACACACGAGTTCAAGTCCTGGAAACAGCCTCTCTGGAAACAGGGGTAAGGCTGCATACATTTGACCTTCCCCAGACCCTGCTAAACACGGGAGCCTTGTGCACTGGGTACGGCCTTTTTTTTTATATATAGATTGAAATTGTAATGTTTCCTTCCCAATAGTTTAAACTAGTAGCCGATGTGGGACTAAACTCCCAACAGAAGTATTTCAATAATAAATAAGAAGTAACTGTTCCACCAATAAAAAACAAAAAAAATGGTAAACAGAGTTCATTTCTTCCTCATCACAGTGAACTTGATCTCCTTTGCACACCAATCCAGCTCAAATGCAAATTTCTCCTAAAAAGATAGATTCAGAGATCAAAAGGAAGGCAGGGCACCTAATTTAGCAAGCATGCATACCTGCACAGGATTGACAAAATATTAGACAAAAAGCCAGAGCTTATCTATTGACAATTGAAACTGTTGATAGTGCCTGACAGCAAGTTCTATTTAGGATCTAATTGTTAAGCATAAACAAGTGCTCGAACCAAACAGGGATATTATTGAGAACAAATCCAATGGTATTGCAGCATCCATGCATCACTTTCGATTTTGGTTCTTTATTCAAAAAATCTCACGAGAAAAGTACAACAGGAAAAGGATGATAAGGATAGTTAACTGACAATCTACATTACAAAGGACACTTCATTTACAAAATTTTGCTGTCTTGGACCCTTGTGTCCATTACAATCACAGAAACTGACACCGACAGTTCTGTTTTTCAGTATAGACCTATATAAATTTCACAGCAGATGCTGATTCAGATTTCAGACACCTATCTGTATTGAACAGTGACACACGTATCAGTATTACCATCCTTTGTTACCTTAGACGCAAATGATGTTTTGAAGGGCACTGGAATCTCAGTTTGTCTGGACCAACAGATTACCCACCGATCAACAACATAGTGGTACTGAACCAGTATTTAAGTATAAAAGGATAACAGCACTGACAATCCAGTTCAAACTATCTTAACATATCGATCAAAACTAATTCGATACACTATTTATAAATATGAGGAGTTAGTTAGAAAACAGAACAAACAATCAATTTTCCAATAGTATTAGAATATTGATAATGTCTAATGCACTACCCTATTTGTGGATAGATTTAAGTATAGCCAACAGATTGGCCCCAACCATGTATGCAATCATGATCAAATATACCAACATGCCACGTTAATCTAAACCTCCTCTCCCCCACCCCAAGTGTGAAAAAAAAAATGTATGGTCAAGACCTGTCCACTATGTTTTGCTTCCTCTTAAAATAACTACAGTTTTGTGGTGTTTGTGAGAGTTTATAGTGGGGTGGGGTGGGGTGGGGTGGGGGTGTGGGGGTGTGGGGGGAGATAATATAAGCTTCTCTACCAACACTCATATAAAAAGTATTGTCAAATAGCTCTGCGACTAGTAATGGACCCAAAACCGACTCAGTAAAACATACACAAGCCCAATTATAACTGTGTGGGCCCTATAGAATACAAGACACAACCCCAACAAATTTCCACCTTGGCTTGGATTCTTGTAAGCCACCATGAAGAAAAATAGTGTTGATGTTGATTCTGCAAGCTCCTCTATTATCGTTGCTTAACCACCACACCCAAACCAGCATGGCCCACACCCCCTCTTGGACGCCCTCACAGCTCACTGCTACACGATGTGATATGACTTCACCTCTCCTATGGCTGCAACCCGAATGGAAAGATCACTTCTACTCACAAGATCCGAAGCGAAAGAGACTTGCTTCTTTCCATATCTGTAGCCTAAATTGTCTGGCCCACACCCCCGCTTAGATGCCCTGACAACTCACTGCCACACGATGTGATGTGACTTCACCTCTCCCTATTGCTGCAACCCGATCAGAAAGATCACTTCTACTTACAAGATCCGAAGCGAAAGAGACATGCTTCTTTTCATCTCTACATTTGTTCATAGCCTAAATTGTTTGTAATATTTATCATCCATCTATACCTCTTGCCTGAGTCTTCATGGTAACTCCACTGTCTCAACCTTTCTTACAAATCTGTACAGATTCCCAATCATTTGTCATTGCATCACAACCATAGTCCCTCTAGAAACCCTGAGAACTCTACCTTCGGATTAACGTCTATAACCTCTTGAATCCAGTGTTCCCAGTGAAATCAAATTTTCTTTATATTCAACACATGTCTAACCCCAGTCTGAATTTGCACAATCCCATCAAACATGTGAATCCACATAGTCCCAATCCAGATAATCTTGCTTTTAGCATTGTTTACCATTTTGACTGTACAATTATCATATGCATGATATGCAGTAAACTGATCACTGATTGAATACATATGAAATGGACAACCCGAATCTAAAATCCAGTCTGAAGTTTCTGTACCTAATGAAGTAGTGAGATTCATATCTCCATCACTCCAAGACCCATACATGATAGCAACATTAGATGATTTATCTCCATTCTCCTTATTGTCCTCCTTTTTGTAATCCTTACGCTTGGACAACCTCTTTATATGACCCTCCTCATCACAAAAATAAGATATTTTATGACTTTTCGACTTGGAACGACCTACCTCTACCCTGACCAAGGCATGTAACCAAAGCATTACCCTCTTTTGACATCCCCTCACCACTATTACTCTGTCGTGTCTCATTCATTAGGAAAACAATAATAGCTTCGTCAAGTTTGAGGTATCCTTAACGAACAAAAGTGTGTAATCACAAAATGATCAAATGAAAAAGGTAACGAAGCCAACAAGAGAAGTATCTTGTCCTCATCTTCAATTTTAACATCTAGAGCAGACAACTCCATTAGTATCATGTTGAATTCATCCAAGTGCACCTCAAAGTTCGCTCCCTCTAACAACCAAATACATACAATTGTTTCTTAAAAAATAATTGGTTTGTCAATGACTTGGACTTTTACCTGCTCTCCAGCTTGGCGCAAACTTCCTTTGGATCTTTCAACCTGTTGATGTATACAATGACACTGCCCTTCCCTAACAATTCGAGCTTTTAGGTGAAACAATAGCAAACAAGGTATCAGAGCAGGGAGGTCAAGTGTTCGACTCCTAGGAAGTGCATCTGAAGAGTTTTCCCAATATTTCTTCTCACTCAGTGTTGCGCAAAGGAAATGCCGTGTGAGTTTCACATGCAAGGACCATGAGATCTTGGCCTGCACGTGCGGGGGAGTGTTGATGTATACATTGATGCTGCCCTTCCCTAACCATTCGAGCATTTAGGTGAAAGGATAGTGAACACAAACACTCATCCCAATTACCGCGCAAAGAGTGTTACTTGCAAGATACAATTAGATCATGTTGTTCGTTAGATAGCTCAATTCTAGTCATTCATCTTCGGCCATTTTGTCCAACTTGTTTGATTTTTTTTTTTTAGCCTTGATCGTCCCCTCCCACGTAAGAATATTCTTCACCCGTTGTTGCCATAAGGTGAAGTCATTATGGCCACTGAAAGGTTCTATGGAGAAGCTTGAATGCTTCACCGCCATCCGATTTACCTGATATTTGCTCTGTGATTACCATCAACCTCAATAAACCTGATCAAATTCTTGCACAAATTTGCTATTTGGAAAACAACCCCTCACTTTACACAAGCTCCACACTTTTTTCTTTTTACACTTTTGGTCTCACCCACCATTTCCCCTTCTCTCTCTCTCTCTCTCTTGTAGAGCAACGCACCTTATTCTCCAAGGGATGTACACCTTCCTAGCAAAAAGAAACAAATAAAAAATTGGTAAGATGCTTCCTTTTTTTCTCTCTCACAGGAGACTTAAGAAGAGATTCAAGCACCCTTCTCTCTTTCTCCTAGAGATGCATGAAGCTTCCCTTTTACTTCTCTCCTAGAGATGTGAGAATCTTCCCTTTCTTTTTTAACTTTTTTTTTCCCTATGTGAAGCTTCGCTTATCTTCCTTCTCGTAGGATCCTCGCGCAACTCCCCGTTTCCCAGATCTTAATGCACCACCTGAAGACTACCCTATCTCGCTCTGATACCTCTATTAGGATGAGTGTGCAAACACAAGAAAGAAATCAAGCAAACACAAAGAATTTACAGTGGTTTAGCATGAATGCCTACATCCACCTGAGAGAAATAGAGAATTTTAAATTTACCAAAAAATACTACACACCTCTCCACCTCATTGTGATCTCCCTAGGGCACGGTTCAAAATCCAGGTATCGGACTCGGTATCGGTCATGGTCGAAACCTTTCCGGATCGGGATCGGATTGGTACAAATTGGTCAGAATCGGTCAAAAAACCCCCCAAAATCGTTTTTTTATGGATTGGGTCATGTATCGGTCAGAGTTGGTGGGTGTTGTGAGGATCGGATTGGATGGATCGACCGATATTATCTAGATCGGGTCAATATTGGTTGGTATCGGTCAAGATAATATAAAAAATAAACAAAAAAACTTAAAAACTTTGAAAAATACAAAAATATTCAGTCGGATCGGATCAACTGATCCAACCGAGTTGGTCGATCCAGTCAAACCTTGCTGTATCGGTCTAATCTCGGGATCGGTCTCGACCGATACCGATCCGATCCGATCCGAGATTACGAACCATGCCCTAAGGTTTCCCCCAAATAGACAATAAATAGGAAACCTAGAAACCCTGACTCCCATACAATTATAATTTTACCTTTGTACACATAATGGACCAACAACCTACTCAATAGAACATATACAAGCTCAATAATAACTGTGTGCCCTATAGAATGCAAGATACAACCCCAACAATACTCCAACCCTTCCTCCCCTCCCCCCCTCTCCAAAAAAAAACAGAAGCAAAAGAGAATCCTAAATGCCTTCCCTCACCCCCACCTCAAAAAAAACAGAAGGAAGAAAATAGAAACCACCACCAGTGAAGAAAAAGCTTAAGAAATTATCAACACAAACAGTAAGGGAAGATAAAATGAAGGGCCATAATTTAAGAGAGTTTCTAATGAGATTAATGGGCCAAGGTCAGAACTCCAATTACTAAACCTGCACAAATTGAGATGCTGAAAATGAGAATTCCAACAACCCCAGTCTGAAAGGTTTTCAGCATTCTCTCCTTTTTTCCGGACAGAAGATTACACTCCTTTCAATTTAGTTTAGTTTTTTTTTTTTTTTTTAAAGGGAAAATTACATGGAGATATAAGATAATCCACAGATGCTTTTATAAGGGGGATAAGTTTTGAGGACCCTTTTGTCTAATACCATGCAGACTATTTCCCATTCTTCACAGAATCTCCATCTACCATCCTTTAGTGGTCAACTATCATAACAGTGTTACCCACCTTGACTGATCAATATTAAACAGTTATAGATATCTACAGCAAACTCAACTTAAAGTAAATCATTTTAAAACAGGGGAATAGAAGGTTATTATGGATAGGAAAGAGGAACTGAAGAAGATATTAAAGGAAAGGAAATAAAGGTTCTTCCTGGATTTGGTTGTG
Organism: Telopea speciosissima; assembly: GCF_018873765.1. NCBI lineage: Eukaryota > Viridiplantae > Streptophyta > Magnoliopsida > Proteales > Proteaceae > Telopea > Telopea speciosissima. The sequence goes on along the minus strand of NC_057918.1, from coordinate 8,629,094 downwards.
ACATGAACATATTCCTGTGAGACTCCACGGTCTGGCCATCCCTTTCACTTTTCCTATGCAATACTAACATCTGGTTGGAATTTGATCAATCAGACCAACTCTGGTTGTAATTGGGATGGCAACATGGATAAGACCAGTGACATTGATGAATCTTAATCTATTGATATAGTTATTTCTTCCTGAGGAGAGAAGCAAGAAGGGAAAGTTGACATTAATAAGCTGTGCTATGATATGATTTTCAATTTTCCAAAAACACATCACATGAAGAACAGAGCTTGTGAATAAAAATGGGAGACTGGTGCTATACTCCTCAGAGCAAGAATGATAGCAGCAATCCAGAGGGTCCTGTATCTTATGGACAGTCCAATTATTAATTTTCTGCCACCAACAAATATTTAATCCCAAATGGGATATGGTGCAGATAAAAATGTTGATCTAATAAGCCAAGTTCAGACTCCAGAACCCATCTGAAGGACCAAAGAGTCAGTGGTGCACTTTTAAATTTTACGTGCACATATTCCCATTGTGGTATTCATCCATCACCTCACTTTCCAGTACATATGAAGAGTGATACTGCATTTCCTCTCCCACTCATAAGGGTTACAGGCATAGACAATATCATATCCAAAAGTATTCCATATGAAGACTAACAAACCCAACAACAAGAACTATCAACTTCAATATGTAACTCATGGAAAGGGCAATGAGTACCAAAATTTAAGTTTGCCCTCTCATTTCAAGCTGTTAAGCACGCATGTGTGCTTGAGTTTCATTACAGAGTCCGAGTGAGCACCATTGACTGAACTCCAGTCCTTCAAAATAGGCCAAAGTAAATAGGAATCCTATTGAATTTCTTTTTTTGGGGAGGGGGGTGGACAGCATGACTCTGAAAATGGTATTTCCTCTTGGAAGAGAAAAATTGAAGCCTCTGATTCATTAAAAAAAAGGAGTTTACCTCTATATGAATGAACTCCATATGCAAACATCATACAACCTTAGGCAGTTCATGGGCTTCAGTCCAAATTCTTGTTTCTCTATCTGTACAAAATGAAGGATAAATAATCGAAGGTAATATGATTTGAAAGCTAAAAAGAACAATGAAACTAGAAGATGCCTCACAAAAATTTTCAACATAGTTAGATAATTCTTGGCCAAAGACATGAAGGCATACTCATCTTTATATTTTTATGGTCCAAGTTACATGAGATCATGTCATTGGTTTTCAGATACATTATTCATTTCTTTTATCTCACAACAAGTGTGCATTGAGGTGATAAGTTGGTCTTTCTCCTTTGCCTTTTCTTCCATCTTCATATTCCAGAAGAGATGTTTGACCTGATGAGTAGGTAAGGGAAGTTACATTGACCTAAGTGATGTGGATAATAAATCAATGGAGAAAAAAGCCTAAAATGAAAAGATCCTAGTTCTAATCTTGAAAAGGCAATCCATCATCAGAGACAGTAGTATAGGGATTCCAAGTTCAACGAAGCAGATTTTCTTCTTCCAGAACACCATGTTAGAAAAGATAATACACCTTATCACCTGATTGGTCAGAAAATAAACTTTCCAACAAGTGTCTGCATACTTAGAATATGAAGAGTAGGTAAATCATCATGATTATATTGTGCTCTACGATCATATGGTGGTGGGCATTAAAGTGTTTAAGTATCTTTTGGTTACTCCAGCAGTGTATTAAGATTTAGGACACAAGTAGTTATTGGTGCAAAGGTTTATGCACATAAGGCTGAATCCTATGGGAAGTGATTATCATTCATGCTCTGTTGGCACAATTGGAAAGAAAGGATCAAAGAACTTCCGACAACAGTTAACCCTTATGCAAATAGGTGATTGGCCAGATGTTTCCCAGAGTTAAAATTTTGCAAATTTTGGTGACAAAACTTACCTAAAGCTAAATGAAAATTCCAGTTTATCAATATCGCAAACTTTGGCCAGACAATAAGGAAAAAGGGTAAGATCAAATGTAGTATCTGTTCTTATAAGTCAAATAATAAAAGGTCAGGTAACTATAGAAATGGAAGTTAAGCTCCTGGTAAATTCTATCTCTATGATGAGTTCATGAGTCAATTAGTTTGTTAGCCCAGGAAGAACCAACTTCCTGGGCAGAAATGTCACAGGAAATGCCAGAGATGTTCAAACAATTACAACTCACTACAGAGTATCATATTAGATTAAGATTTGATCAATACCTAACTACCTAAGTGAACAGCAAAAGAAAAGATCTGGTTTTGATCCTACTGATCTGTAGTCATAGTTTTTTGGCTTCCTCCAGCATAAGATACTCTACCTGAATTATAGTTCAAGACTAAAAGGCCCGCGATGTGATACAACAGGTGAGAACGCATACAAGTCAATAATTTTACTTGAAAAGTTGATTCGATACTTCCCTTTTTCCCACTTGGTAGAAAAGAAAAGTTTTCAAAAAGACAACAACACTATTCAAGTTTGCAAAAACATAACCAGAAGAATCAATTTGACCACCATGACCACTATACCCACCAAAATCAGGTATTACAATTGTTTTGATCACCTTGCCCTTCTTTAACTTGATCGAAACATTCCATTAGAAACACATCCAAAGAGTCATATCCTAGCCATTCATTATGAGTCTACTCCATGACTCGCGTTTAAATATTGCAATAGAATATCACCAGTTCCTCCAAAATCAGAGGGGTGGAGATTCAATTCTTAACCCTATTGATGTATTGTTATTTCAGATCCCCAGGCCAAGATAGCATCCGATATATTTTGACAATTCTCCCTCACGTGTTGTTTTTCCATTCCAGCAAATCTTGGCAATTTTAAGAGAGAGTTAAAATGCCCAATGGAAAAAAATAATTGAATAAGATAGACGAATTTCGTTTGCAATAAAGCAATTGTTAGAGAAACAAGATATTTAATTCTCCAGAAAGTGAGCCAAGAAAACTCAGTTCAAACTCTAGTGGAAGATTTAGAATTTATCAATCTAACAGAGAGCACAGTACCAGTAGAGCATATATTGGAAGCAGCATAGAGAACATAAAACAAGCTCAA